>NW_022589781.1:11649-188026 GCF_004348235.1 Phoca vitulina | reverse complement strand
TGGGGGGTCCTCCTCATGCCTTCCTTCCCTCTGTGTGTGTGTGGGGGGTCCTCCTCACGCCTTCCTTCCCTCTGTGTGTGTGTGTGGGTCCTCCTCATGCCTTCCTTCCCTCTGTGTGTTTGTGGGGGGTCCTCCTCACGCCTTCCTTCCCTGTGTGTGTGTGGGGGGGGTCCTCCTCACGCCTTCCTTCCTTCTGTGTGTGTGTGTGGGTCCTCCTCACACCTTCCTTCCCTGTGTGTGTGTGTGGGGGGTCCTCCTCACACCTTCCTTCCCTCTGTGTGTGTGTGTGGGGTCCTCCTCACGCCTTCCTTCCCTCTGTGTGTGTGTGGGGGGGTCCTCCTCAGGTCTTCCTTCCCTCTGTGTGTTTGTGGGGCGGTCCTCCTCAGGTCTTCCTTCCTTGGCATCATGGTATGATGTGTGCACGAGGCTCTTGTCTGTGCCGAAAGTCACAGTGTTGGAGATTACGTTGATTTGACAGCACTGTTGACTAGTGTCACCCACCTTGTGCCAGGTGGTGGTGGCCTGGCCTCAGCCCCCCCGGGAACACTGTGCCTGGGGGGCACAGGATGATCTCCCCAGCTCAGTCCTGTGCTGTGGGGTGACGCTGTTGGGCAGGGCGAAGGGCCAGGATCGTGCACGGGTCTCCTACGAGGGGCTGTGAATTTTTGGTTCTGTATCTCTGAGGCCAATCTCTCCTCCCCTCAGAGAAGGGGTCTTAAATCGGATGGTACATGAAAGTCAATGGGGCAGGGTTTATTTCTTTAAACAAGGAATTCTCGGGTTGATCCCTGTGCCTTTGGTGGTCTGAAGGTGGGGCCCGAGACCTGCATTTTTAGAGACCCCAGTTTATCCTGATGCACAAATTGGCTTGGAAAACGGCAGTAGACCCCCTCCCCCACCCTTTAGATCCTCATCATATTGGGAGGCTCACACCCACCTGCCCATCTGGTTATGGCTTCAGCCTCCCTCCCCACGCAGCGACTTCCCAGCAGGTACCCTGGCTTATGCTTCTTGCATGTACTTTTTGAAGGTCGCCCTCAGCCTTGTCCTGGAATCCACACACCTCATTCTCTCCCAAACCTCGGCACCCTCTCAGACCCCCCGCTGAGGCCACTCCTGGCCTGATGCGGCTGGGCTTCCACCCCTGGTACCTGCCACAGGCCATCTCTGCAGAAGGGGCCCATCCTGGCTTCTCTTCCCTGAGTCGGCCTCCCATGTCTGGGACCTCAAGCCTCACCCCTCTGACCTGCTCCTCCACCTTTGCGCCCTCGTCCCTTATGCCTTCTCTGTCCTTGCTTACCTGAAGATCTTGATGTCCCCCCGGCTCTGGCCTTGACCTTCCTTCCTTGAATTCCGTGCACTCCCGGGGGGTTTCCATGGCCTGCAGTCCACCCTCCTGAGTCCCCGTTCATGCTCTCCTGGCCGATATGATCCCCGGGTTCCCCCCCAGGCTCTCCGCCTGGTTCTTGGCTCCACCCTTATGGTGTCGTGTGGAAACAGGGAGCCCACAGCTGTCTGGGCCCACTCCCCCCACCTTCCGCGTCCTGCAGCCGGTCGCCCAGCCCCGGGGACGCTACCTGCTCTTCCTCCTTGGGTTCTTTCCCACCTTATCCCCGCCACCACTCCTCGTGTCCCACCCCTGACCTGTCACGGGGATCTTGGCCATGTCTCTCCTCCCAGCCTCCTGCCTCAGCCCTTCGGCCCCGTCCTCCCCTTGGGGTCACAGCGTTTATCCTGAAATTAAAACCCGACTGTATAATTCCCCATTGAGCCCCTTCCCAGGAGCTGCCGTCGCCGGGAGAGAGAAGCCTGACTCCACAGCAAGGCCCTCGGGGCCCTTCTGGTCTGACCATGGCCCACCTTGGCCCCATTCTTTTACTTTATGAAGGTGGTCTATTTTTATTTATCATATTTATTTATTTATTTTTTAGAGACGGGGAGGGGCAGAGGGAGAGAGAGAATCCTAAGCAGGCTCCACACGCCGCACGGAGCCCAATGTGGGGCCCAATCTCACGACCCTGTTATCACGAACTGAGCCAAAATCAAGTCAGATGCTTAACCGACTGAGCCACCCACATGCCCCAATTTATTATTATTATTTTTTTACCAAAGTACGAGCCAGCCTTGTTTTCCTCGCTCCCCTCTATGTACCCAGCTGCTCTGTGCCACCCTCTGAGCCCCCAGCTGGACTTGCTGGGTTGTGTCTGTGATGCTCTACCTTTCTTTCTTCCCTGGACCATCTCCATCCACTTCCAGACCTCTCCCCACCATCAAGTACTCCTCTGTGAAGTCTTCCCCAAAACAACCAAAGAGAATTTGTCACTGTTCATTTCGTGACCCGGGGTGCCTACCAGAGTGTGAACTCCCGAGCTGGGGGTGGGCCAAGCCCCTCCCCATCCCCAGACCCAGCACTGGCACACGGTTGGCACTCAGTGGGATAAATTAGAACTAACACGCTGTTGGGCAGGGCTTTTTATTTAGCGAGTAGGACTCATTTAAAACAATTAACACTTCTTCATAGGAAAATGTGCTAAAACCATTCTTTAAATTTTCTGCTGAAAAGATTGAAGTGATGTTTTTATATTATAAATCCATTCATTCAATCCTTATTTTCTATGGCACACGTAACCTTATATGGCAAAAGGGACCTATTACCATCATTTCCTACTTAGTGAAATTATTGATCCTAATTAGTAATTGATGATTAATTTACCCAAATGAGCGCAACTGCTGGTAACATCTGTACATATACGTATTGTGCAAATCAGCAAGTGTACAAGGTGCTTGTGTTTCTCTGCATGTCCCAGAGTAATCCCGAGCATGTCCACATGGGTAAAAGACAGGGGTGACCAGAAGTCCCTCCACACCTCACACTGTAAGTGTGCCCCCTCTTCCTTCCTTCCTTCCTTCCTTTGTTCCCTTCTTCCTTTCTTTCTCTCTTTCTTTCTTTCTCCCTTCTTCCCTCCCTCCCTCCCTCCCTTCCTTTTATTTATTTATTTATTTATTTATTAAGATTTTATTTATTTATTTGACAGAGAGAGACACAGCGAGAGAGGGAACACCAGCAGGGGGAGTGAGAGAGGGAGAAGCAGGCTTCCCGCGGAGCAGGGAGCCCGATGCGGGGCTCGATCCCAGGACCCTGGGATCATGACCTGAGCCGAAGGCAGACGCTTAACGACTGAGCCACCCAGGCGCCCCTCCCTCCCTTCCTTTTAAAGATTTTGTTTGTTTATTTGAGAGAAAGAGAGTGAGCAGGAGGTAGAGAGAATCTGAAGCAGACTCCGCACGGAGCTTAGAGCCTCATGTAGGGCTCGATCCCACGACAGCGAGATCACGACCTGAGCCGAAACCAGGAGTCAGACGATCAACTGACTGAGCCACCCAGGCACCCCGAGTTTGCCTCCTCTTTCACACAAAACGTGGGCCAGCCCATCTCCTCCCAGCAGACGAGCCTGGGTCTTTGCTGGTGTCACCATGTGTTACAGCTCCACGTGTCCCCAAGCGGCAGGTGCGTCAGGCCGTGCTCTCCCAGTGGCAGGTGGACAGGTGCATGCAGGTGCCCAGTGGCCTCTAATCAGTTTGGTGATTCTGGTGAGGGTCCATCTTTTGACAGGAGACAGGAGATGGCTTTCTAACTCTGAGAACCTCTGAGCTCAGGGACAGAGTTTCTTTTCCTTTTTTTTTTTTTTTGGATTTTATTTATGTGACAGAGAGAGACACAGTGAGAGAGGGAACACAATCGGGGAGTGGGAGAGGGAGAAGCAGGCTTCCCGCCGAGCAGGGAGCCCGATGCGGGGCTCAATCCCAGGACCCTGGGATCATGACCTGAGCTGAAGGCAGACGCTTAACGACTGAGCTACCCGGGCGCCCCAGGGGCAGAGTTTCTTTATGCTCACAATGTCCATATACGGAGCAGGCCGAGCCATAGAAAATTGCCATTCTTCGCTCTTCTTGACCCACAGAGATGGTCATCTCATGTGGTTCAGCCTACCGGAAGCAGGCAGGCAGGCTGAGGTTTGGCCACAGGTCGGGGCGCCGTCTGCTCTGCGGCTCCTGTGGAGGACTCTGGCTGGGGCAGGGGAGGAGGTGGAGAGCTTCAGGGATATTTTGAAAATCATAAAGGAAGACATTTCTTTACTTATGTATTTCATTTTTTTTTATTGTGGTAAAACGCGCGTAACAGGAAACTTGCAGTCCTCACCATTGTTACACAGTTTGGTGCGTGAAGTCTATTCGCACTTGCCTGCTGCCATCCCCGCCATGCATCTCCAGAATAATTTTGTCTTGCAAAACTGAAACTCAGTCCCCATGAAACCCTAGGCCCCCATTCCCCCTCCCCCGGCCCTTGGCCACCACCGTCCTATTCTCTGTCCCTATGAATGCAACCACTCTGGGCGCCTCACGTAGACGGAATCACGCAGTATCTGTCCTCGTGTGATTGGCTTACTTCACTTGGCATAATGTCCTCAAGGTTCACCCAGGTGGTAGCAGGGGTCAAGATTTCCTTCCTTTTTCAGGCTGAAGAACATCCTGGAGTATGTATACATCACCTTATGTTCATGGTCTCACCCACCTGCCGACACTTGGGGTACTCCCATGCTTTAGCCATGTGAACCATGCCGCTGGGAATGTGGGGGTGCATGGAGCTCTTTGAGGCTCTGCTTTCCATTCTCTTGGGTGCAGACCCAGAAGTGAAGTTGCTGGACTAGCTGGTAATTCTATTTTTAATTTTTTGAGGAACCTCCATATGTTCTCTGCAGCAGCTGTACTAGTTTTCCTTATTTTTTAGTGTAAGGATGCAACATCCCGGGCAGAAAAGAGCTCAGGCTGCTAAACTAGATGGATCTGGGTCTAAATTGAGGCTGGGCGGTGTGGCCCGATCATTCAGGCTCTCTGAGACTGGGGCCGCCCATCTTGCTACTTGCTCTACTTTCTCCTTTTTAATGGTGTCAGCGCATCTTTATCTCATTTCCCACCATGAGCAATATCAGCAGAGGCAAAGGACGGAGGCACATGCTTTCCGAGGGGCCCCAAGTCTCCTGTTTCCTCCTGTGTCCACTCCCAAGCCCTGAGTCCACGTCCCGTCATTCCCCAGCTGCTGCTTGCCCATCTCAGACCCTTCCAACCCACCCAGCACCCTGCTGACACATCGTTGTCCTCAATCACTGCTTCCATTTCATCGCTCTCCAGTTCAAAACACTGCCAGGGCTCCATTTCCCCCAGCTTAGGGTCATGCACCTTCCCTGGGCATTCAGAGCCCTTGGCCAGTGCCCCAGCAGCCCGCCACCCCTGCCCAGGTCACCAATCTTGCCCCCACAGCAACCTCTCTTCCCACTGGGGGAGGACGCTGGGTTCAAGTGCCAGCTCCATCATCACCCCCTCTGCAAACTGGGACACGCCCCTAGCCCCCCTTCCTCCTCCATCAGGTGGGGATAAGGAGCTTCCTGACTCATCTGGGGGCTCCCCAGGGCAGAGACCGAGTCAGGCTTCTGGATGAGCCGCTGAGAGACCCCAACCAGCCACATCCCCCAGGAAGGAGGGCCCAGCAATTCTCTGCGCCCCTGGCCGGGCTGTCCGTGGCTCTGTGGTTCTCACATTTGGGCATTTGCGTGGAGGGAGAAACTTGCCTAGAAATGCAGATTCGCCCCTGCCGCCTCCTGCCCCGCCATCTAAATTCGGATCTTAGGTGGGACTCAGGGACCCACATTGTTTCTAGCTTTCCTGAGAAATAATTGAGACCCGTCAGTGTGTGAAGTTGAGGCATACGGCATAAGGGTTTGGTTTATATTTGTTGTGAAATGATCACCACAGGAGGTTCTGCTAACGTCCAGTTGCTTGTACAGATCCAATACAAAGAGAGAAAACACTTTCCTCCATGTGGCGAGAATTCAGGATTTTATTTTATTTTATTATTTTTTAAGATTTTTATTTATTTATTTGACAGAGACACAGAGAGAGAGGGAACACAAGCAGGGGGAGCGGGAGAGGGAGAAGCAGGCGTCCCACGGAGCAGGGATCCCGATGCGGGACTCGATCCCATGACCCTGAGATCATGACCTGAGCCGAAGGCAGACGCTCAATGACTGAGCGACCCAGGCGCCCCGAGAACTCAGGATTTTAGCTTCCCCCACAGCATGTCGGCTACGCAACACCCCCGGTGCTTACTTACCATGCACCTGGGGTTTGGATCCTCTGACCCCTTCCTCCAGCCCCCCCACCCCCCCTCTGGTAACCACACATCTGATCTCTTTTTCTGAGTTTGTTGTTTGTTGTTTTAGATCCCACACATCAGTGAGATCCTTTCTCTGTCTGGCTTATTTCACTTAGCGTAATGAAGGCGTCATGTTGTCACGAGTGGTAGGACTTCCTCGTTTTTTTATGGCTGAATAATATTCCATTGTGCACATTTATACCACAATGTCTCGATCCGTTCATCCATCCATAGACGTGTCTTGGCTACTGTAAATAATGCTTCAGTGAACATGGGGTGCAGATGTCTTTTTGAATTGTTTTCTTTTTTTATATATATATTCCCCAAAATGGAATTGCTGGACCATATGGTCGTTCTGTTTTTCATTTTTTGAGGAACCTCCATACTGTTTTCCAGAGTGGCTGCACCAGTTTGCACTCCCACCAACAGTGTAAGAGGGTTCCCCTTTCTCCACATCCTCGCCAACACTGGGTATCTCTTGTGTTTTTATCTTTTTGATCATGGCCATTCTGACAGGTGTGAGGTGGGATCTCACTGTGGTTTCGATTTGCATTTGCCTGAGGATGAGTGATGTTGAGCATCCTTTCATGTGTCTGTTGGCCGTCTGGAAGTCTTCTCTGGAGAAGCGTCTGTTCAGGTCCTTTGCCAATGTTTTAATTGGGTGGTTTTTCTGCTACTGAGTCAATAAGTTCTTTCTGTTTTTTGGAGATTAACCTCTTATCAAATGTATGGTTTGCAGATATTTTCTCCCGTTCCACAGGTTGTCTTTGCTGTGCAGAAGCTTTTTAGTTTGATGTTGTCCACTTGTTTATTTTTGCTTCAGTTGCTTGAGCTTTAGGTGTCACATGCAAGAAACCATCACCAGGACCCACGTCGGGAGAGCTTTGTGTCTGTGTTTCCTTCCAGGAGTTTTGTGGTTTCAGGTCTTATATTTAAGTCTTTGATCCATTTCGAGTTAATTTTTGTGAGTGGTGTGAGGTAGGGGTCCAGCTCCATTGTTTTCCATGTGAATATCCAGTTATCCCGGCGCCACTGATTGAAGAGACTGTCTTCTCTCCCATTCAGTGTCCTTGTCAAAGATTAGTTGACTGTATATGCCTGGGTTTATTTCCGGGCTCTCAGTTCTGTTCCATTGGTTTGTTTGTTTTTTTGCCAGTACCATATTGGTTTGCTTATTGTAGCTCTATGTATATATATATATTTTTTAAATTATTTATTTATTGGAGAGGGAAAGAGAGAGAGGGCACAGGAGCTCTTCTGGGCAGATAGGGTTGTGTCTCATACCTTGTCTGGGTGGGGGTGGGGGGCTGCTCCGGGCAACTTTCATTTTCCCAGACTCTCCATTTGGGAGGGGCTGGGAGCTACCCTCAGCCTCGGCCATGAGTTCAGCCTCTGCAGAGCAGGGACACCCTCCACAGTGGGCACTGGCTTTGCCCTGGGGGTGGTTAGCTTGCCTGCCTGCCTCTCGGCACATGTTCCTTGCACATGTTCCTTCCCGCCCTCTGGTCGCATGTGGCTGGGAGACCCTCCCCACACAGGTGACAGCTCCCTGCCTGTGTGGGGGCAAGCCGGGCTCTAAGGCCCACCCAGGCCCCTGGTCAGAGTGCATCACTGATGTGCTTCCGCAGGTGAGCGAGGCCGCTGTTGGGATGACGACTTGGGCCTTGCCACTGTGAACTCCGTGCCCAAGATCTGTGCCCGTTGTTGAGGATTGCCCCACCCCCATCACAAGCCGATTCCGGTGCTCGGGCCCCACTGATCTCCCTGTGCAGCCAGATCAGAGTAGGGGCCCCTAGAAGTGACCCACGATGCCGGGGCTGGTTGTCCCCTCCCCTTTCCCCAGAGGCTCAGGGGAGGCCTCTGGGTGGTGGTGGGCGGGTAGGGGAGGGGCAGGGTGGTCAGCAGGGAGCCGCGGCTCTGGCCCTCCCAGTGCAGCCTGTCTTGGTCTCTGTGGGGCAGAGGGTGCTTCTGGGATCCTCTCGGTGTTTTGCTCATGAACAGTTGTTAGCTGTTCTTGTTGTGAAGGGGAGGGGTGTCAGCAAAGACCTGTGTCACCATCGTGGTGACGTCACTCCCTCCAGTCATCTGTGGTTTTAGCAAATACCACAGGTGACAGCAGGTGGTCTGAGGAGGCACCTCACACTGGTTGCATTTCTTTGGACCCCCACATTCTACCTACTGTATACAGCACCGTGCCGGGGGCCCCTCTGCCTACTGTATACCGCACTGTGCTGGGGCCCGGGCAGAGGGTGGTCGGGATGCCACCTGGGGTCTCAGGGGGACTGTCAGCACCTAGAGAGGCAGAAACACACATAGTCGGAGGCAGCTGTTAAGAGGAGGAGGATGGGCAGGGTTGGGATCGGGAATCAGCACATGCACCCTGGCGTCAGCCTTGGATCTGAGGCTTATGGGTGCCTCGGCCACCTGGGGAGGCCGTGGGGAGCCACCAGGGTTGAGCAGGGAAGGGCCAGAAGCCAGAGTGCAGACAGGGAGGAGCTTACCCAGGAAGAGGAGCGTGAGGATGGTCGCTGGTCTGCGGGCTGGTTTCCCAAATGGACTGCTCCCTCGTCTGGACCTGCTGTCACAGCTCATCCCCACCTGGGAGGCAGTGGGAACCAGCAGGAGCAGAACACTGGCATCACATGGCCGTGGGGTCCGTGCCTGCCTGTGATTGTGACCTTGGACAGGATACTCGATTCTCGAGTGTGTGCGTCCTTTAGAATGTAGGTTTTATTACTGCTTAGGTATGGAGGGCCCAGCAGATCAGAAATGGCAGCCACTGAAAGGACAGTTGGTTACAGTTCCTCAGAGGAGGGGTGTGCCACGCTGCAGGACCCCACATGAGGAGGTGCCGGAGATGGTCAGGGGGCAGGCCACGGGGGGCAATGTGGGCCTTTATAGTGGTTTCAAGGGAAGGAACACTCTAGGCAGGGTAAGCTGGCTAACGGCTAGCTCGTTTGAATAATTTCAGTGGGCTGTCCCTGGTTGTCTAGTATCTGGCCCTGAACGATTAGGGTGGGGGGCTAAGGGCCCAGAGGGTGAGAGCCCATAAAGGAGGTGGTTGGGAGGTCACGTACTAGCTCTAGGGACAGTCTCTCTGGGGCAGCAAGACCCCAGGTGCGGAAGCATGAGGAACACCTGGGTAATATGGGATGTTAGTGTGGTGGGCAGAATAATGCTTCCCCCCAAAGGTGTCCACACCCTGACCCCAGAGCCTGTGCAAGTGTTCCCTTACACAGTAGAGGGGGCTCTGCACATGTGACTTGAGATGGGGGGATTTACCTGGATTATCTGGAGGGCCCATGTGCTCAAATGGTCCTTCCCCGGGGGGGCCAGTGGTCAGAGTCAGGGAGAGAAGATGAAGGGGTGGTGGAGGAGGGGCGGGAGCCAATACATGCGGCAGCCCCGGGAAGCAGGAAAAGAGCCTCCAGGAGGACCCCGAGGACATTCCCGACTTTTCATCTCCCAAATTGTAAGAGGGTGTATTTATGTTGCTTTCAGCCACTGAGGTTGTGGTGACTTGTTACAGCGGCCACGGGGTGACTGACACGGATAGGGAGCAGGCCGGCGGCCACGGGGTGACCGACACGGAGGGGGAGCGGGCCGGCGGTCACGGGGTGACTGACACGGACAAGGAGTGGGCCGGCGGCCACGGGGTGACCGACACAGACGGGGAGCGGGCCGGCGGCCATGGGGTGACCGACACGGACGGGGAGCGGGCCGGCTGCCCTGCAGGGTGGCCTTGAGGCTCAGAGCCCACGGAGGAAAAGAGCCTGGCTCTAGGAAAATGCCAGTAAGTATAGTGCTGGTACCTATGGGGATCTGGGAAGTCCTACCAGCTAAGGGACCTGGTCACACACATTACGTCACTTTGTGCATCATGAGTGTTCAATAAATCTTGGGCACCCTGTCCCTCCCCCAGCAGGTCTGGGGTGTCTGGGGGAACCCTGTCAGAGAAGGGTCTCTGAAACATCGGCACTGGCCTGCGCTCTCCACTCTGCAGGCACTTGGGGCCTCCGCGCCTGTCCCTTCGCAATTAGCGAGTGTGCTGGGGGTCACTTCCTGAATTTATCTCCGTGGGCGACTTCCGTGTCACCCCAGGGATGCTGGTTCCTACTTCCGAACTGCTAGGCCTTTACAGCCTTTGCCACGAGAGGTTGATGTCATTCCCCCGGGCTGTTCACTGTCCTTGCAGGGGGCTGCACTGTGGCTCCCTCGTGGGAGGGACGTCTTGTCGTGGCCCCAAGACTGTGCTGGGCCTGGGGCCAACCATCCACATGTCCTCAGGCTGGTGCCTCGGCCCCCCAGCACGGGGATCAGAGGCGGGCCAGGTCTGAGTGGGAAGGTGCTGGACTCTGGCCGCCCCTCTCCTAGTTCCCTGGGGGGGGCGGGCAGCAGGGCCCCACGCCGTCCAGAAGCATGCGTGTGGCTGTGCCCCCCAGTGCGCTCAGAAGCCTGTCCCCTCTCACAGGGACGTTTGTCTCGGCCTTCGCCGTGCTGTGTGGAGCCCGCACCGACCTCCCGGACAGGCACGTATGCTGTGTCTTCTGGCTCAACATCGCAGCAGCCCTCATCCAGACCCTCACGGCCATCGTCATGGTGGGCTGGATCATGAGCATCTTCTGGGGCATGGACATGGTCATCCTGGCCAGTGAGTAGCCGCCCATGCCACGCCTTCTGGGTCGGGGGCTGGGCCGGGATGCGGGGGCAGGGCTGGAGGAGGGTCAGGTGCCGGATGGTCTGGGTAGTTGTGGTCCTGCAGGGTGTTGGCGCCTTGCCGGTCACTAGAGTCCGCAGCCGCCTGGCAGAGGGGACCCTCCCCGCCGCCCCCACCCCTGCCCCCCCACACGCCCAGCCCAATGCCTGCAGGGAGTCCTGAGCACAGACAGGCAGAGACCTGAGCCTGAGGGTGTGAACAAGACAGGACCGAGCTTCTCTTCAGCTCAGACGCATCGGGCATCCTCTTTGTCGAGGGAACTGTCCCGGACCACCCTGGGTAGCCGGGGTGGGGCCTGTGTGAGGTGATGTCCCCTGGGCCTGGCGGCCCCAGTTTCCAGAAAGAAGGGAAACCCACGTGGCATCTGTGCCCACAGGAAGCCCTGTAACTGTGGGTTGTTTTGTTCTGTTTTGTTTTTATAGCCAGGACAGCGTGGTTTTCCTTTGACCTAAGCTTTGTTCCCTGTTGAGGGGACCTTCGCCACTCAGCTAGCACAAACTTGATTCAGACACAAAACTGTTTTGTGAAAGTGCCTAACGTTACAAAGGTCACCGAGATGACTTAACATCTATGAAATAACCTAGCAAGCTCTTAAAACAGATACCGCACGTGCCTTGGAATAGCCCTGCACGTGGCCTGCGTTTCCCCACGTTCTGTCCACGCCACCACGAATTGCCGCCGACGGGCCGCCTCCCTCAGGCACCAGGCGCCCCGTGGTGTCTGACACAACAAAGCCACTCTTAGGCGGGACTCTCAGTGTCAGAGGGAGGGACAGCCGAGGCAGGACGGGCTTTTGGGAGCCCTAGAATGATCTAGAATGACCTGTAGCTGACTCTATCTGAGCTCAGGATCCTCGGAGGATGCAGGGCACACACAGATGCCAGGGCCAGGCGAGGCCTCCAGTCAGTGACCAGTCAAGCCGCCGGCCAGAGAAAGTGCAGGCCCCAGAGCCGGAGAGATCCAGCGGAGCCAGTGGATTGGACAGACTGGCTGCCTGGGAGCAGGTCATCCAGCAGCAGAGGTCAGGAAGGAAGTGGGGAGCCTGTTGCCAGGACATCCCAGGCAGACCCTGAGAGGCGGGGGCAGCCAGAGAAATGGGAGGGGGAGAGCAGGCCTGGCTGGTGGCTGGGGGATGGGCTGGCCCTGGGGAGGGCTAGGCTGGGGTGGGTCAGCAGGCTGGGGAGGGCTGCTCTCAGGGCAGGCGTAGCCCGTCAGGACGTCAGGGAGGACGGGGACCCTGGGAGGGGAGCAGGCAGAGGAGTCAGAGACCGAAGCAGGCCCATCTTGGGTGCCTCACCCTGTGCCCTTGACCAGGGATTGCTGAGACTTGCCGGCAGGCAGGGAGCGCTGCAGAGCCCGAGGCTTCCCCAGGGGCCTGTGGGATGGCCCACAGCCTCCTGACCCCTTTCCCAGTTGGAACCTGGGAGGCCTGCTCTGGGACACGTCCTCAGCCACTGTCAGAAAGCCTGACCCCTTTGACTGCTTCTTCCCGCGTCACCCCAGTGTCTGGCCAGGCACTTGGGCACTTGAGGACGGAAACTTTCCACCAAAGTGGAACGCGCCTACGTCACCGGGGCCCGTCTCAATAAAAGTGAATTAGTGCCTAGTCCCTAGAGCTTTCTGGTTATTTTTATCTTGGTCACCCTTAAAACCCAGGGGTTTTAAAAGCCACGGGGTCTGTATCTTAGAGATAACTGAAAGGGCCCCCTGATCAGGTCCTAGACAAGGAAGCATGGACCCCGAGAAGTAAGATGGGGACCTGGTTACTTCCTCTCTTTGCACCACCCCAGACCGTGGGCCTAACCAGAAACCCCGGCCCTATGGCTGCTGTGGCGGGTGTGGTCGGGCGGCGGGATACCCGGTACGAGGAGTCCCGTCCCCACCCCGCCCCAGGGCCCCGGGCTCTCGCTGTGGCCAGTCAGCTTCTTGGGTGTCTGCACGCTGGCCCCGGGGATGCTGGTTTTTTTGCGTCAGATTTTTCAGACAGCTGCACGAGAAAACCCGCCACACCTCACCGCGGCCCACCAACCGCGCCTGCCCTCCGGACTCAGCCACCCATCTCTGCAGGGGTGCCTTGTTCCAGAAAGTCAACCCACCCTGGAAGGATGCGTAATTGCCACTCTTGAGATGCGGCTGCAGGCCAGGGTGACTCTGAGCAACAGCAAAGCATGCATGTCCCAGGATGGCGACTTTGGGGGGAGGTCCCACGAGTGACTCGTCTGTCCTAATTGATAGTTGGGTGGGGGCCGTTCTTTCTGGGTTCACTCCAGCCCCTTCCCGCAAAAATGAAGGAAACTTCTCAGCTGGAACAGTACAGGGTGAGTTTTTTGTTTTGTTTTAGATTTTATTTTTATTTATTTGAGAGGGAGAGAGAGAGAAGGAACAGGGAGGGGGACAGAGGGAGAAGCAGACTCCCAGCTGAGCAGGGAGCCCAATGCGGGGCTCGATCCCAGGACCCTGGGATCATGACCTGAGCGGAAGGCAGACGCTTGATGGACTGAAGCCACCCAGGCGTCCCAAGGATGACCTTCCACACAGCACTGGCCAAGGTGTCATCAGCACACACACCGTCCGGAAAAACCGCTAAGAGGACAAGCAGGGAATTCCAGATCTAAGTAGATGTTAAAACCAGAGACAGAAGCAAGCGGCTCTGTTGATAATAATCACAAGCCAACCACAGCCTGTCCTGGTCGAGGATGGAGAAATACGCCGTGGTTCTCTGCGCTTTCTCTGCCCCATGCCCACAGCAGGCATTGCCCCCCTCATCACGACACCGTCTGCTCATCCATCCGCGTGTTCCCCACACAGGGCTTCCGGCATCTCCATCCAAGATGTCTGCAGGACGAAATCTGTTTGCCATGTCCCGGCCTCCGTCTGTCCCGAGGCATTAGGGTCTATGTATGTGGCTCCTGTCCCTATACGGGGTGACCAGACAGCTCAGGCGGAGCTGGACTGGGGCCAGGAGGGGGCATCTCAAAATCCTGAGAGTGTCCCACAGCCATCCCTCCACAGGTGCACCCGGCTGGTGTCTCCAGGCCGGGTGGGGGTGAGCCCAGAGCAGGGGCGGCCCCCGAGGGAGCTTCTTGGCGGGGCTACAGGCTGTGAGCCTGGGGAGGGGGGAGCCCCGGCCACGCGCCCCTGCAGCCCAGCACCCACCTGCGGTTCCCGGTCGCTGGACCCCGGCACAGCGCTCACGCGTCCTGACACCTTTTAGACTTCAGCCAGTCCCTCCGGCCTCTGTTTTCACCCTGTTTTCTCTTTCTCTTTTCCTCCTGTCCCTCCTGTGGCCTCACAACCCTGTGTTGCCCCCAAGTTTCCCAAGGTGAGTCTGCTGCTGGGCGTGGGGCCCCTGCCTGGGCTGCTTCCCCTGCACCCCCACTGCCCCCCTGCACCCTCCTCACACACACTCACCAAGCTGGCCACTGGGCTTTCATCTTGTTTTTGGTTTTTATCTATTTTCATTTATTGTTGTGCTTCTGTTTCTTCTGTTTGTATTTTCTTTTTGTTTGTTTGGATTTCCAGCTTTTTAGTTTGGAAAACGTAGAAGCGTAGACAAAAGTCGAGGGCCTAGTGCACTGAGCCCCTAAGGGCCCATAGGCTTCAACAACACATAGTCACTCCTGTGTCATCTGTGACGTCTTATCTATTTCCTGCATTTCCACACATTATTCAGACTTAAAATTGGTGAATAATTTGGTAAATAATGAGAGAAAACAACCGTTAGGTCCTCAGAAACTCCTCTGGGGCTAAGTTGGCAGCTAACGGTGAGGTGGGGGGCATTTTGCAAATTCCAAACTCATAACTTCATCCCTAAATATTTCAGTGGCTCAATTTCCCCAGGGGTCTTGTGACGACACTGTTGTGTCTTAAAGGCTCGGAGTCCTCGGTCATGTTTGTCTGTGTCCCAGACGTCCGGCTGATTGAACACACACGGTGACAGTCTTTTGTGTGCTGTCTTGCTGTTTTCCTTTCCGTCTTCCTCTCCGTCCACACGTCCCAGGTACCCGGCGCTCGGGGATGGAGGCCCGCCCTAGTCTTCTGAGCCAGGGGCATGTCGATCACGGTGCCACCACCCCCCTCCCCGGATGCCCTCCTGTCCTGTAACCCCACTAAACCCAAAGTTCCACAGTTCTTCCTGCATCTTTCCGTTCCTGGTGAAAAAGTCCATGCCCTCGGGAAAAGGTGGACCTTGAGTATAGCTCTCATTCACACCTTAGTGTGAATAAGATCTCATGACCATGTCGCGGTTCGCAGGCACCTCCTAGAGAAATCGTGAAGGAAGCGGGCATCTAACCCTCTCTCCTGTGCTTCTTCCCCACAGGCTACAAGGAGCAGGGCATCCCACAGCAGCTGTGAGGCCGAAGGAGCTGCTGAGAATTCCAGGGCGGTCCCATGGGGGCCGTACCAGGCCGCGGGTGGCACTGGGACCTTCTGCCATCTCCTGGGGTCGGAGTGGAAGAAGGATATTTAAAAAACAGTATTTATTTTGAAAATGCATATGTTTTTCTTGGCAGGCTGCCAGGCTGCCAGCCCCCCCACCCCCACC
The DNA here is from genome assembly GCF_004348235.1 of Phoca vitulina. NCBI lineage: Eukaryota > Metazoa > Chordata > Mammalia > Carnivora > Phocidae > Phoca > Phoca vitulina. The sequence continues at coordinate 172,552 of NW_022589781.1, read as the reverse complement.
CCCACGCTCCAGAAAGACACAGGCCCCCAGAGCATCTGGGGGGGGGCGTGGGGGCAGGGTTGCGGACAGCGAGGCTGGGATGCTCGGCTCTCCCCTGCCCTGCACTCTCCCTGCCCACTGTGAGGGCACCCTGGAGCTGCCGGGTCAGGCAGCAGGGGCTCACCGAGGGGCAGGGTGCGGTGGACCCTTCCTCTGAGTCCCCAGCCCCTGTCTGAGTGTTTGCGCTGTGGTCTCCTGGGGGCCGCGCCAGGACAGGAATGAGGATGCACATGTCCCCAGCCCGGTGTGGAAAGGCCTGCCGCGCCTTCCTGGGGATGGACCCCTGAAAGTCTCTCCTGGCCCCGCGCTCCCTTACTGTAGCCTACCCTTCACCCACCCCCCTCCTCGCCGCTGAAATCTCTGGGCCTGGGTGTGTTTTGACCTTTGTTTCCCTAGAAGGTGGCCAGCGACTCCATCCCTGGGTGAAACGGCTAGAATTGCCAGGTGTTCATACACAGAATCCCCAGCGCGGGTGTGAGTGAGCACAGGCCAGCAGCCTTTCACATTATACTGAACGCCACTCCTGGTCAATAGTCCTCCTAAAATCCTTGGGGCCGGACGGGTCTCCAAATTCGGAAAACGTGGATTTGAGACAGAATAAGACCCACGTACCATGCATTTCCTAACACGCCCGCAATCTGGCGCACCTCCCAACCATCGAGTGCATGACTGTTTTTGCAGAGAATCCTGTGAAAAGTCAGACTAATTGGGATCAATAAAAACCATAAATAGCCTCACCTTGCTTGGTTCAGGTCAGATCTTGGCCTAAATAAGTTATGGAAGAAAACTTAGCATTCAAGGGCTTTTGAGGATTGAGAATTGCAAAAGAAAAAAAAATTGTATGGGGTGGCAGGCTTTTATCTGAAAAATCCCTCTTGCCGATGAGGCCCTGGGGATCCTGCTGTTGTTACACAGGGATTCCTCCCGTTGCCAAGGGAAGGTCGGGGCCTTCAGGGCACCTGCTCAGTGCGTGATTGTTCGGGAGTTGGATCCTGGTGGGGGAGGAACTCACAGGAGGTGTTGGGGCCACTGCGGGTCAGGGATTGCTCTGAAATGAAGAGAAAGGCGATCCAAAGTCATGGTGGACATCTACCCGTCTGTTTTCATTTGCTTCCTAACATGGGAATTGCTAAACTGTGGGACTGGCCCAAAGCTGTTTGCAACCCCACTGGGCTCCCCGAGGGAGCTCTTCCTGTCTGTCGGAGACTCAGAATGTGGCCAGGGCTGGAGCAGTGACGTGTCTGGCCTCTTCCCCGTGGCTGGATGGGTGTGCTTGGGGAGCCTGCAGCTGGACAGGCCCCCTCGCTCCCCGAGCCCAGTCACCTCACCCGCTGGGCTTTCTGATTATTGTCCTGCCAGGGAAGTGGGCCTTGGGCTCCCTGTGGATTGGGCAGCTCTCGGCACCCATGGAGAAACAAATCCCCTGCCCCACCCCCCGATCCTGCCCCCCTTCCCTCCTGACCCCAGCCCGGCGTCTGCTGCTTCTCTCGTGTTTGGAATCCTGTGCGTTTTCAAGGCGTGGGACCAGCTTTGGTTTTATCCAGAAAGCCAGAAGCTTTTGGTGTGTGAAGACGGCATCCTCTGGGCCGAGAAGACAGCAGCCCGTGGCTGCTGGCTGCGCCCCGGGAGGCTGCATCAGAGAAGGGAGCCACCCCTGTAGCCAGGCCAGAGCAGCTCGGGCTGAGGGCTGGGCCGGGCCCTTCACCCCACACGCCCAGAGGGATGCCCGGCCTCGGGCACAGCCCCCATCGGTGGGGGCCGAGGATCTTGCTTTCCTGGCTCGGGCTGGGGCGGCTGCTGAGGGGGAGAGAAGAGACAGCAATTTGTGCAGCATGTTTGGTGGCGATCCAGACACAGGTGGGGGTTTCTTGAGTGAACCCCGGCACGGGATGGCTCATACAGGGGTTTGTGGGCTCGGAAGGACAGTTCCACCTCGGCCCCTGAGGCTCCCCTCGGCCCCAGCTGCTTCCAAACTTGAGAGGACGTCAGCCTCTGGAGGAAGCCCTTCCCGTGTAGCTGATGTGTGCGAGGAATGGAACCCCCAGTCTGTGAGGATTGCCGCGTGGGGGAGCAGCTCGAGACAGCAACTTTCTCCACGAGACTGTGGCCCAAGCGTCACCGGCTTAGATGAGGGACGGGAGGTGAGGAAGGGACCTGGGGCAGGATGGCTTCCCTCTGCGACCCCACGTCCACATGACGTGGACGACAAGGACAGCCTCCAGATGTTGGGTCCTTGCCAGGCTCGGTGTGGTGCATCTGACCCGCGGTGACCCTTACCAACAATCCTGGCGGGGGGGCCGTGAGTTTGCGGACCTTCCAGGTGTCAGGACTGAGGCGCCGGCAGAGCAAGGCCCCGAACACCGTGGCGTAGCTGACACGGCCTGCAGCGAAGTCTTGCAGCCGAGGGGAAGGGGTCTTGGGGGGTCGGAGGGTTCTCTGGACCGCCTTGCCCGTGCAGAAGTAGCAGGTGACGGGAAGGGGTCTTGGGGGGCTGGCTCCACCACATGCCGTCCTGGGCGGCCCTCCAACCTGCAGCCCGGAGCAGGCAGGGGACCTGCTCCAGGCCCCCGACCCCCCACTTCCCAGAGGCTTGGCTGGGGCTTGGGCCTCATGCAGACGTCACGAGGCCCAAGCCACAGTGAGGAGCACGCGAACTCTAGAAGGTCGAGGAAGCCACACGGTCAGAATTTCCCCCGGAAGGACCCAGACCTAAGAAAGGAAAGCCGAACACTGAGCCCCGAGGCCAGCACAAGGTGGGCTGAGCCCCCAGGCCCAAGAGAATGCCTTCCGAAGGCCTGACTCTGGAGGAGGAAGCGAGGGGTCCACTGAGGTGGTCCTCCTGCGCCAGCCCAGCTCTTTAAAATCCCCCCCCAAAATCTACAATTTTTTTTGGGTGAACCCCATCCTCACGCAGATGGGGTGAGTTTGCAAGGGTCACTTGGGTGTGGGCCTGGCCCCAGCCGCCGGGCCTAGGGCCTGAGCCAGCATGGGGCCCCATCCTGCTCCCGGGGCCCGGAGGCATTCATGACCCTGGATGTTTTTCTCCGGTTGGTGATGCTGACCACTTCGGCATTGTGGAAATGGCTTGGGGACGTATAATCTAAATGTCAGTCCCCAGTCTGTGGTCGCAGGCCCTTGTTGACCCCTCTTGCTGGTTTGTTTGGAGGGCTTTCAACAGAGGGATTGGAGGCTTAGAGCACCCCCGGCTGCACTGACCCTCCCCGGAGACCGTGACCTCGCGGGGGGTGGGGGAGCCGTGTGAGCTGCTCCCCATGAACCTGCCCGAGGCTGAAGGGAGCCAGGGTGCCTTCTTCTCAGCGGCCCCCTGTGCTGCCATTAGGCAGTTCTCCCAAGCGGGGCTCCGTGTTCCACAGTTGTGCATCCAGCAAGCACTCAGCGGGCACCGATGCACCCGAGGGGGGCTCCCAGAGAGCAGCGCCCTGGCGGCCGCGGCACAGCACCTGCCCTTCCTGCCCGCACAGGTGGAACAGGAAGGCGAGCGGAGGCAGGAAGGGCGCTTCTCCCCACGGAGGAGGCCGCTGCGTGTGGCCAGGAGGCCACGAGGCCAGGCAGCCATGAGGCCAGGCTGTGGGGGGGGCTGGGGGCCTCCCGAGCAGGTGAGCGCTGGTCGGGGTCCGCATTTTTCACCTGTTGGGCTCTGAGAGCTTCAGAATGTCCGTGGGATCATGGAGGCGTGCAAGCTGGGCCGGACTCGCGAATCTGCCCTAATCCCTGTGCTGATGCGTGGGGAATCCCGCGCCGCAAACGCTGGGGCGAGTTCCAGCCTCAGTGCTGTTTGTCTCTCCTCCCGTCTCGTGCTTCAGTTGGACCATCTGTAGGCGGGGCAGGGAGGGGCTGGGAAGCTGATGCCGGTCCCATTTCTGTCAGAGGAGAGGCCTTGGAGGACAGGCCCAGGGCCCTGCAGCCACGCTCCTGTGTGGGCCTCACGGACTTGGCATGCAGGGACTCTTTCTAGTGACAGACATGGGCGCTCTCTCCCCTCCCGATCCAGTCACACGGGAGGCCGATGACAGGGCTGTCTTTGTAGGTGTCCTGAGTTTCCTGTACAAGTTGTCTCTTTAGGTTTAGTCCCCAGTCCCTCTCCCTGCCTGCCTGGATTTGCCAACATGCCAGCCATCCCCAGGCCAGGCCACCGGCACCCTAGGCAGGCAGAAGCACAGACACATGACGCTCTCTCACACACGCGTGTGCACACACGCCCCCCCCCCCCCCGCATGCTCACAGCCCCTCCGGCTGCTGGGTGAGGGCAGGTCTCAGGATTGAGACCTTAACATCTGCAGAGAGGCCCTCACACTGCCTGGGAGCCGTCCCTCCAGCGTGCGCCCTGGCAGGCGGCACTTGTCCTTGTCACCCCACCCAGGGCCCAGACACACACAGCTCCCTTGATCCAAAGGGCCCCTGGGCCAGGAGCACTTCCTCCCGGGGTCCATGGCTCCACACCCCCGGCCACCAAACCCGACTGGCCTTCTGTGGGAGGGATGACATGGGTCTCCCAGAGAGGAGGGGACTGTGAGCCCTTTCTGGGCTCTTCTGGGGCTGCAGTCATCCCCACCATCCCCCCACCCCCCGGCCCCAGGATGAGAAGCAGTGAGGAGAGAAGGGGGCAGAGGTCACGCCCACCCTGCTTTCTGGGTGAGCACCTGGCCGGGTGTCCCAGCCAGGGAGGTGGCGTGGTGGCTGTAAGTGGCCGGGGCACCCCCTGGACACACTTGGCGGGCCCTTTGCACGGGCTAAAGTACACATGCCGTTGTAAATGGTGCCAAATCTTTGAAAACAACGTACATAAAAACAACACTGGTCCTGTGCATATTAGCTGAATTTATATTTGGATGAGTGTTGTGCTGTGATTTGTAGTTTTTGATACATGAGCGACTTTGTTTGGGTCTGTCTTCCTCCCCTTAAAGGAATCGCTGTCCGTTTCTGTTGTTCTCTGCCGAGACCCTCTCCCCGACCTCCAGGGCTTCCTCAATTTACTTCTGCCCAGATCCTCGGGGGCTGCCCCCCACCCCCAGCCACTTCCCCTGTGATCCTAGCCAGCCAAGGGGGTCTCCAGCCCATCCCAGTGACTGGAGCCTTCCTTGGTTCCACGAGAGGAAGAAATTCTCCAGCTGGGGACCTAGGGAAGCTTCTAGACTTGCCGCCTGGGGCCCAGGCCGGCCTGCGGCTTGGCCTTCCCCACACCTTCAGGACCGAGCCCCCAGCAGTCCCGCCCGCCCCCGCTGCTGCCCGGGTCCCCAGGGCCCCTAGGGCCCCTGGAGGCAGGGTCCCAACCTCCCCAGCGCCCCGCCAGCTTCGGAAGTCCCAGCTCAAGCACCGTTGCCGTCCGTGTAATGGGAAGCAGCGCGCATGACCGTCGAATCCTGTGTACATATCTCCGTGTACATATTTATATATTCCGATTATAAATATGCAAAGCATGGCATCTCTTTGGCATTCCAAGTTTGTGTTTTTTTAAATCCTGAAAATACGGCTTTAGAAACTTTTTCTTCCTTTCCCTCTTTTCTATGTAATAAACATATTTCTATGTAATAAAAATAAAGGTCACTCATATGACCTTTCTGGTGGCTTCTCAAAGCCCTGTGTGCTCTCGTTTTTCCAGCTGGCCGGATCCCGACTCGCGCCCTCTCTCTGTGACCTCTGCTCATGCGGTGGTCTTAGCATGAAGGCTATCCTTCCCCAGGGCAAGCCCGGCCCTCCTTCAGACCCTCACCTCCCGCCCCCCTTGTCCTGGGGACCCCCGTGTTCGGCGATCAGATCCCTCTGCAAGCGGGAATCTGCCCACCAAGTTGGGCATCGGGCCCCCACCAGGTTTAGCAGGAATGCGGGGCAGGTGAGACTCATCTGCTCGCCCGTGGACCGGCTGATGAGGGGAACGTGTGGAAGTGTTAGGACGTGGTTAGGAGGACTTGTAACGAGGCACTGGTTGAGCTGACGGGAGCTGGGAGGGAAGTGCAGGGCTCAGTCCACAAGCTCTGCGGGCCCAGCTGGAATTTGCTAACGGGGTGAGGACCCGAAGAGCTTGTGGAATCCGTGGCCAAAGACAGTAGATAGACCAGATGGACACATGGGAGTTCAGAGAGCTCCTGACAGGCAGAGGTAATGCAACCAGATGAAATCTGTGAGCTGAAGCTAACAGCTCGAGGAGACAGCTGCCCTGGGCCGTTAGCGCCCCACGCTCTCCCTCACGCCCGCGAGTCAGGGGCTCCAGGCCGCGTTCTAGAAGGCTCTATCTGCAAAGCGGCAGTCAGCGCTTGATGACCCGAGGCACACCCTGGGATCTTTCTTGATCCAAAGACTTACTGTGCTTAGATCATGCCAGGGATGCTCTCTGCCAGAGAAAGCTTTCCGCAGGCTTGCGGCCTCAGAGGGGCCCCCTTCCGGGGGTAGGGGAGGGAGTCGGGCTGCATGAAGGCATCTGCTCCCCAGGATTCCCCCGCACCCCCAGACCCCAGACTGGCCATGGCCTTCAGAGGTGACCCTCCAGCCGGGTCGCCGAGGGACTTCTCCTGCGGTGACATAAGCCAGGAATTACTGAGGAGAAGAGGGGGCCCCACAGAAAGAGGAGACAGTACAAGCGTTGCTGGTGTGAATGGGATCCGCGTTCGCGGCTCAGGGGCAGCAGGGTATCCCGAGCCCAGGGGAACTCGAGACGGCCTGTGATGGGTCTGCAGGCCTGAACGGCCCCTGGGGGAGGGCTTCCTCCTCCCACCCACTGGGTTCAGGCCCCCAGGGGGGCTCTGGCTCTGTGGGGAGTTATGGGACGAGGAGGGGCCCGTGCTCTTAGCAGGAGCCTGCAGCTGTCTTTCCAGTCAGAGCCGTGGGTATTTTCATGTCCACCCAAAATAGCTATGTTTAAAAAAACAAAACAAAAACTCTAGAAAGCAAAGAAACTTTTAAAACTGGGAATGTCATTGGTGGGGGAAATAAGCACTTCCAGAACACTTAGAAGCTGTCCACATCTCCTGAGGTTCCGGGCCAGGAGGGGAGCCCAGAAGTCACGACTCGCCCTCGCCATTGGCTTCTGGGGAACCTCGAAACACGTCCAGGATCTTTTGAAGAAGCTGAGGTGGAGATGAATGGATTTTATCACCAAGAAACCAGTGTTGCTGCTTGGAGCATCGGGGGTCCCCAGAGTCTGCACCTGCTCTCACTCCCCCCATTCAAATCCTCCCTGGTTCCCCAGGCCCAGCTCAGGAACGGCATCCCCCAGGGTGAGACAGACTGATCTTGCTCGCTCTGCCCTCCACTCCTCTGTTCCAGGGGCCAGTTGTGCCCCTCACATAACCCATGCTGTGTTGGGGGGAGGCTGCCCGTCCCTCGACTTATCCCATCCCAGCCCGGCCAATAGCTTGTCCCTCTCACTGAGCTAGCCTGCAAAATTCAAGGTCTTTCCTGAGGTCTTTGGGATCTCTCCTCTTCGGTCCTGAGGCTGTAGTTTATAAGCCTCAGGTTCCCGCCTCGTGGATACGGGAGGCCAGACAAGACAGCAGCACACAGAGTGGCTCATCCTGCCTCCCCGAGGCCAGTCCTAGCCTTGCCCCTCCCACCAGGAGCGGTCCGCAAACTGGTTCAAAGTGACCTTCTCTCGCTAATAACAAAAAGCCCGAAAGTGATATTTGCTCCAGAGAGTGTCCTCGGAGTCTCTGTCTTCACTGACACAGACTCGGTCTTTGCACAGGACAAACACACCCACACAGGCGTGCACCAGGCCTGGGCACACGCGCATGTGCTCTCCACAGGTGACCAGCGATGGATTTGGCACTTAGACATTGTAAGCTTTCATCCCCAGCCCAGCCTCCCACCTTCCCGCTTCACCTGTCCCCTCCTGTAATGGGGCACAGTATTTAAAGAAAAAATTGTAGGGGGGCCCGGCTAGCTCAGTCAGTGGAGGGTGCGGCTCTTGATCTCGGGGTCGTGAGTTCGAGCCCCACGTTGGGCATAGAGATGCCTTAAAAATAAACAAAACTTTAATAAAAAAATAAAGAAAAATTACATGCATGCACAACGATGCCAATTAAAACTTTTTTTTCCATTTAAAAAGGTCCCGAGAAGGTTAACATACATGTACAAATCCTTTCTTTTCCCATCAACCTGATGGCAAGTGTGGATGCCCCAGGCAGGTGCGGGGCCAGCCAGGACACCTCGAGGGAGCATGCTGGGAGTCGTTACCGGGTTAGAACGTGAGAAACCGGGGGTGGAAGTCCCAGGACCGAGACCAAGCGTCTCCTCTCTGAGCCCCTGCAGAAACCGAACCCCGAGGTTGGCATCGAAAAGTCCTTGGGGATTTTCCACCATCCTGGACCCTCGGGGGTGTCCTGCCGCTCAGCCCTGCTGTGTTACCCACCAAGCAAGGACGATGGCCCAAGTCTCTTCATAGAGGGAACCAGGGTTGTCAGCCACAAAACGCTCCCCCAGATGGTGCCAGGTCCTAGAATAGTTTTATTTCCCTCGTTCCACCTGGCCCCACTCCAGGATCACTTCATTACACAGGGAAGGTGGAGTTAGGAGCGGTCAATTGCTGATGAACACACCTGCCCCCTTCTACCCAAAATGGAAACTCTTTTCTGCAGAGAGTCCTCTCTGTACCTACTATAGAAACAGGATTTGTTTCCATTGGCTTCCTGCCTGTCTGAAGTGTTGGTTACTTAGCCATGCAAATAAGCAGGAGCCAACAGGCCTATGGGCTCAAAGAATTTTAGCTCTCAGAGAAGCCAGCCAGACAGAAAGAGAGCAAACACTTGGAAGAAGATGAACAGCCAAGCCTCAGGAAGGGCTGATGGAACGTTGGAGGCTCGACAGGGTTTCCAAAGTGTCTTGAAATTTCAGTGAAAGCATTTCACGTACCAGCTCTGCCCTGGCTTCCTTGTGAGACCCAAGGGGCGTTGTTCAATGTGGCCCCACGGGGCCTCAGGTCGTTTGGGGGCAAGGTTGGCAGCCGTACCTGAGCCACAGCTTGCAGAGATGGAGAGCGCGGTGTGCCAGGCTTCACTGTTGCCGTGGCCTCCGGGTCACCAGGCTGCAAAGGCTTCCCAGGGCCTGGAGCCGTGGAAATTGGGGTGGCCTGCACCGTGGAGGGGGCCCGCCCTGAGCGTGGAGTCGGAGTCCATCTCGGAGTCCATCTCAGAGTCTCTCTCCAGCTGACAGGAGTCTGGTTTGACACTGGTGGAGAAGGGGACACCCTCCAGCCCAAGACTCGCCGCGCTAGATTGCTTCCAGATTTACTTCCTGCCAATTATGCGGCCTCTCTATCCTCCTCAAGACCCAGGCAGCCCCCCTGGTTTTGCAGAATTCGATGCAGTGAACCTGACTACATTAGTAAATGTATCTTTTCAGCACAGTAGCCATATATATTCATTAAAACATTTTGGAAGATAGAAAAAAGTAGTTGAAATAAAAGCATACTTGTTGACTGAAAATTACTTTCTAGGGGCACCTGGGGGGCTCAGTCGGTTAAGTGTCTGCCTTCAGCTCAGGTCATGATCCCAGAGTCCTGGGATCGAGCCCCGCATCGGGCTCCCTGCTCTGCGGGAAGCCTGCTTCTCCCTCTCTCCAGCTTGTGCTCTCTCTCTCTCATAAATAAATAAAATCTTTAAAGGGCGCCTGGGTGGCTCAGTTGGTTAAGCAACTGCCTTAGGCTCAGGTCATGATCCTGGAGTCCTGGGATCGAGTCCCGCATCGGGCTCCCTGCTCGGCGGGGAGTCTGCTTCTCCCTCTGACCCTCCCCCCTCTCATGCTCTCTCTATCTCATTCTCTCTCTCAAATAAATAAATAAAATCTTTAAAAAAAAAAAACTTTAAAAAAATGAAAATTACTTTCTAAATGGACAGCGGCTCTTCTGAGGAACCAAAAATCTCAAGGGCATGGCGCCCAACCTTTCTACCTTTTCCGCCGTCTCCCAGGTAAAGGGTCACAAATTTCCGTGTAACTCCCCCAAGACCGGGACTCACCACCTTATTCCTCTGCGGGTCGCGAAGAACTCTCAGAGACATGTTGGCTGGGCCATCCCCTACTTTTCTGCAACTTCTACCTGTCAGTCCCTGCGGATCTCTCCAGGACCCAGGACGGAGGATAAGACAGGGGTGTGGGAAATGCCCTCCGTCCTCCGCAGGACAATGGCCGCCATCTGCCGTCCACCTCCCCTTCCCTTCTGCACAGAAAACACCTGTGGCCCTTTCCACCACCACTCAGGAGACCTGGCTGCCAGGCATGCTCTGTTCTGATTGAGGAATCCCAGTGCACACGTTTTGGTTGTCGAGGAGTGCATGTGTGCGTGTGTGTGTGTGTGGAGGGGGTGCAGCGTGGGGCACATGCTGGGGATGAGGAAGGGGCCCGCGAGCTGGCTGGGCAAGAGCGTGGGAGGAAATGGGGAGAACACTAGAGTGGCCGGGATCCCACTCCTTGCTTGCACCCACCCAGAGTCCTGAATCTGAAAGCGTGCCCGTGGAGAATGTTTGGAATACACAGAGAAGGATAACGAAGGAAAAAAGAAAGGGCTCGCTGGACGCTGAAGTCGGCTTCTGTCACCAGATGGGATACTGTGAGCACTGTCCCACTCGGGCTCCCGGGGACTCGCTCTGGAACGCGAGGCCGCATATCTGCCGTCCCCAATGCCCCCGTGGGGGTGTCCCCTCTAACCGGGCGGCAGGTGGGAACCAAGCCCCTCCTGCCACCACCCCCACCCCCAGCCTACAGCTGCTCAGACCAGGTGTCCCCAGGGGTCCCCCCACCCCCACACAGCCGCAGCCACCTCAGAGGGGTGCCCACAAACCCCTTTCACACCTCTACAGCCCACGGCCTGACCTCACTGCTCCTCTGGCCGAGCCTCCTCACTTGGTCTCACCCTCCCCCAAGCCACCAGCCGCCAGCGGGACCCCCCCACATGCCACCTTCTCGTGCCCTGGTGGGAGAGCCTTTGAAGACAGCTGCACGCCCCACCCTGGCGCCCTGGGGGTCCCTGCCCACCCCGCCAGCCCCACCCCCAGCGGGGCCCCACATGGAGCCACCTCGGGCCACCTGCAGCCACTGCAGACCCCGCATCCTCCAGGTGCCTCAGCGGCTTCTCATGTATTCCTCCACCCCCCCAGCCCTTCCGGATAATTCTGGATAAACTGACCTTGGGGGGCACTTCCTCTGCAAAGCCTCTCTGAAGTGGCCTTGTCCCTCTCCGGGGTCAGGCGCCCTGCCCTGCCTCCCAGCCAGGACCCCCAGCCCGCTCACCTGTCGGCCTCCACGCCATGCCTTACACCTGGGGTCTGGTCCTGCCAGCAGCGCGACCTTGCTCACGTTTCCTAATTTACACCGCACAGGTAATGACACGCACAGCACGCACCCGCGCTGGTCGCGGCGCCGGTTAGGAGGTATGGTACGTGCACTGCTCAGCACCCACCCTAGCGCTTGGCTGTCGGGGTTCTGACGACATTGCGGCGGCCGCTGTGTCCCAGCAGGACAAAGACGCAGCCAGGCTGGGGGGAGCCAGGAAGGCCAGGGACCTCTGTCTGCCCCGGGGCATTTCTGGAGGCCCGGACCAGCCCGCCCAGCGACCTGTCGGTGAAGGAGCTCCCACACTTCCTCCTTTCCTCCTGGGGGGCTGTCCTGCACACGACCGTCCAGAAGGGGGCACTATTCCCCATGGCCACGCCAGCAGCCTCCCTGGGCAGCGGTCCTGACTCACTCCTGCACGCACGTGTGCTCAGCAGGCGTGACTGAAGTCGGGCACTTGTTTTCCACTGAAGTAAAACAGGCCAGCTGCCGCCAGCAAATTGTCCCAGTGAGACACTGTTTGCCCATGATTTGCAGAAACTATTTCTAAAATAACCCAAATACGTGTCGCCACATTGAAAACCACAGAACTCAGCGACGCCCTCCCCCAACCCCAACCCACACCCCAAAACCGCTTCACTCATTCACAAGTTTGGAAGGTACAGGATGGAACGTGGAGCTGGAAACAGCGGTGTTAGCACACAGCAGGGGCAGGGGCTGCCTTGTGTGCCCCCCAATTTCACATGCCGAAGCCCGAGCCCCTGGCAGGACTGTGTCTGGAGCAGAGCCGGCAAGGTGAGGGTGTAGCGGTGTGCCCCACTCAGACGCGAGGGCCCTGTGTGAGCAGCCGCGGCAGAGCTCGCCCCGGCCCCGCGAGGTCAGTGCACGGCCTGGAAGGGCCCCCCCAGACACCAACCTGCCAGACCCTGATCTTGGACGTCCAGCCTCCGGGACTGTGAGAAAATAAATTTCTGCTGGGGGAAGCGCTTCCCGTTCTCATATTTTTATTGTGAGTATTATATCAGGCTAGTTTTTTTCTTGTTGAAAAAAACCCAAAACTGCAAGCCCTCACACCCAGCTGAGGTGTGAAGTCTCTCTTCTCACTGAAGTTCCGGGCCCCGCCTCCCTGCTCAGGCCTGTGTGCTCGGTGCACTAAATGTGTCGCAGCAAAGGGAGACAGGACGCGCACACGTGCCTTGGTGTTTGCGAGAACAGGAAGCATTTTCTGTCTTTCTCTGGAAGGACGTGTGAGCCGGCCCAGGAACTGGCAGTCTATGGGGGGCGTCGGGGGCAATAATGACTGCGGCTCTGCGTGCCAAGGGTCTCTGGCGGGAGGAAGGCTGCGGGGTGCTTGCTTGCAGGGTCACCTGGAGCCTAGAACAGACAGCGCCTCCCAGAGAGCTCCTGAGCCAGGCCCCGCCCCCAGCCCAACTCCCGCAGGCTGGCAGGATTCCAGGTCCTGCCTGTTGGTCGTGGGGGCCAGAGCCAAAGCCTGGGCTCTGCAGCTCAGCTCTCACCCCCACCCGCCCCGCTCCCCGGAGAGGGCCATGCTTGGGATCAACATCTCCAGGGCCTTGTCAGGTTTCTAGTCCCCAAAACTGGAACTCATGGCTTGACCACGGGCCGTCCCCAAAATTCTGTAATGCAGCCACATGCCCGGACCAACCCTGCCACTTGGTCGGTGGGCTCAGTTGTGCAGGGTCGTGGAAAGAGCTTGAGTCTATTGCTTACCAGCTGTGTGATCTTAAATAAGTTACTCACCCTCTCTGTGCCTCTGCTTTCTCATGTGCAAAACGGGGTTAGTGAAGCTCCTCTTTCAGAGGTTTTATAAAGATTGGACTAACAGTCGTGAATCACTTAGCATGGTGCCAGGCAGGGAGTCATTCTTTCTATGGCTGCAGTCGGCATGAGATGGGGATTGGAGGACTTTCCCATAAAGGGACAGGTAGTGAGTATTTAGGCCTTGCGGCCACGGGATGACTAGGGTACCTACTCAGCTCTGGCCTTGTGGTGCGAAAGCAGCCATAGACAGTACATAAATAAATGGGCATGGTTGTTTCCAATAAAGACTTATTTACAAAAATAGGTAGGCTGTAGTTCTAAGATGACGCCTTTCAGAAGGCTGGATCCTTAAGGGAGGGAAAAAGGGGGACAGCGGCCAGGCCGGCCTCCGATGACAAGAGATGCCCTTTGCAGTGAGGGGGTTTGGGCGCATTCCCCTACCGGGAAGGGCTACAACAAACCAAGGATTCTTAAGCCAGACCCATCCACCACCTGGGGATCTATCCAGGGGCTTTGGTGGGGGAAAGGGGGGTGTCCAGGAATCCCTGAACTCCTATATAAATTTGTGCATATGCTTATGGGCATTTTTCTGGGAAAAGGGTTCATCGCTTCCTTTAAATTATCGAAGGCATCTGTGATCCCCAAAAGGTGAGAAACCACCCTGTTGAGTCAAGCAACTCCCCAGACTTTAGTGAAGATGCTCAGTGACCTTGGGGCCCTAGCCAATGTGGGAAGAAGAGGCACCAGGGCTCGCCAGGCCCGCCACTGCTCAGAGGCAGGCTTGGGTCTCCTGGTCCCTCCCCCCCTCACCAAAGCAGGCTTCCCACCAACTGCAGGTTCTCAAGCTCGTTCTGGGAGGCTTTCCTATGGGCCCCTGGTCTGAAGACAGCCCAAGCACTCCCCAGCCAACCCTCTGCAGACCCACAGGGAGCTTCCTTGTTTCCAGTTTCTCTCCCCTCCCCAGACTTGGCAGGTTGATGGGACCCCAGCATCCTGCTCAATAGGGTAAGGGGGTGAGACCCTCAGAGAAATGCAAGGCACAGAATGGAGGACTGGCCAGCCGGTGGGGGCAGAATGGGCACTGCCCTCTGGTGTTTACTGGGAAAGTCTGGTCCACCTTGGTTCCCAGAGCACCCCAGACCGGAGCAGCCCAGCAACAGCCCATGCTGCCCCCATGGTCAGGGCCAGGCTGCTGCTGACCCACACGGGCACCCAAGGAGGCTGACAGTGCTGCCCACCAAAACTGATGCCCTGAGGACAGGGTGGCCAGTGGGAGGCAGAGCTGGGGGCACTTGTACTTGCACTCCTAGCCCTGCTCCCCCAGGACCGACCCCGGACTGGCTTCTGGGCCTCTCCGAAGACGTCCCATGAGACGGGAGAGCAGCTCACACTTGCTGACCCTGCCCCTCGCCTTGTCCCAGCCTCGCTCCACATGCCCCCCCATGTCAGGCCCCCCGGGATCGCTCTCCCCGAAAAAGGCCAGCTTTTACCTAGTTTCTAGGGAACCCAGGCCAAGCCGGTTGGTGCCAGAAGTGACCTGGAAAAGCAATAGGGTGACTGACCACCCGAGATGCCACCACGGCCCTCTGCTGACGGAGTCCAGGAAGTAAGAGTTTTGGCCCAAGTCCCCGTCACAGTGGGCCCAGTGGGTCCACAGAGCTGCCTGTGGTTGGTGCCCTGGTTCCCAGGAGCAGCACTGGGATGTGTTTACCTGCACCTGACGGGGCACTCACCTTCGATCCTCACCCGAGGAGCAGAGACTCACACTTTCCAGGGATTTCCAGCCGGGCCAGGCCTGGTGAGAACCACCACCACAGAGGGAGAGGCGCCCCTGCCCACCTTGCTGGAGTGCCTCTCCCCACCCCCGCCCCGACCGGGGCTGTGGCGGGACTGTGGGCAATGGACCCGGAGCTCTCTCTGGTTTGCATGCTGATTCCGTCTTCAGGGCAGGGCCAACAGGCAGCCCTGGCTGTGGGAGTTTGTCTGAAGCAGGCAGAAAGACCCAAGACTCCATTAAGTGAGCCAGAGGACAACTCTTCCCCCCCCACAGGGGATGCCCATGTGCCCTGGTGGTGCCCGGGCTCCCCTAAGCCCCTCTGCCACGGCCTGGGGTCTTTTCTCCAGGGCTGGACCTCTGGGGGATGTGTGGGGTCTGCTCCAGGTTGGCAGGAGGAGGGGTGCAGAAGCTGAGGAGGCCCGGATGCTCCCAGTCCCACTGATGACCCCGCTGGAGAAACCCCGGGCCGCAAAGTCCTGGCTCAGGAGGAGCCGTGGGCCTGGGACACAGGTGGGGGGGGGTTTCATGGGTTGGGGGTGGGGGGTGATCACCAAGCCCTGGGGGGCCACAGAGGAGACAGTTGTGAGTAGAAGGGGGACCGGCGCTCACGCCTTCCAGCAACTGTTTGCTGGGTGCTCTGCTGGCAATGAGAAGGTCTAGTAAGACCTGGAGGAGGGACGGCCCCAGGGGGCGCAAGACCCAGGAGCCAGGGAGCCCAGGCCAACTGTGAGTCGTTCTTCTGCTGAAGGAAGGGCATCCACGCACCCAACTGCCATTATCACTGACGGTGCTCGGTGGGGCCCCATCAGCAGACACTGGCTAAGCACCTGTCCTGGGCCTGGCCCTGCGAGATGCTGAAGAAACACCAGTTCAC
Source organism: Phoca vitulina (assembly GCF_004348235.1). Lineage (NCBI taxonomy): Eukaryota > Metazoa > Chordata > Mammalia > Carnivora > Phocidae > Phoca > Phoca vitulina. The sequence continues at coordinate 156,800 of NW_022589781.1, read as the reverse complement.
GGGGGCAAGCCCCCGCCTTCGGGGTGACATCCCACTGGCGTGGACAGAGTCTAAATCCCATGGGTGGCTGCAACACCGAGAAGGTATGGGTGGGACCATCACTGTGGGAGACGGTGGCTGGGGCATCTCGCTTTTGCCTGGGGTCCTCACCCCACTCCAAGGGGCCAATAGTGGAGCCAAGACTGTACTTCCGTTCACAGATTCTCCAGGAAGCTACCTGGAGGGGAGGCTTATTTCCTACTGCTTCGTGAGAGCGCACAGCCCCCTCGATCAGAAGCGATGGACAAGGCCAGGGAGCGCCGAGCCCCGTGCGGAGAGCCTGGGACCCAGGGCCAAGACAGGACAGGCTCTCTGTCCACAGATGTTCCCTGGAGAAGAGGAAGACAGAATCGGGTCTGCAACCAGGCAAAGTCTGGATCTGAATCTCTGCTCCCCATTTATTGCCCAGGTCCTGTTGTTTGGCCTGTTTCCACCTCTGTAAAAAGCAGACTTCAGAGCCCTGTTCGTGGAGGTGATCGGGAATCAAAGGGGGCCACAGAGGCAAGCAGCCAGCCCCTCACCTTGCACAGAGCTAAGCTCCACGTGCAATGGCCTCCCGGTGCCCCCCCGAGCCCGCGGGATGGGGGACAAGCACTTCTTCATGGCCATTCTGCACCCTTGAATGACTATGTAAAGGTTTTGTGGACAAGGTTGAATAGACTGGATTTGAAGACTTTTAAATCCTTTGCAGGTCGAAATGTTATCCAGTCTGAGCCTCCATTCCGGGGCATCCCCAGAACCCCAGCACGATCCTCCAGTTTCCAAAGAATGCCACCACCACCACCCACCCACCCCGAGGTGCTTCTCCAGGGCTTGGGGTGGCAAGGACCGCACTGCAGTCGGCACTGTGGTCTTTCGGGCCTTTATTCAGAAGGTACAGAGCGGTGCGGTCTGTCTGACAGGCACTGTGCGGGGGGGTGGTTTGTAACAGTTGTTTACTCCAAGGTGTCGCAGAGAAAGGGGTGCAGAAGGAAAGAGAACCCTCTGGGGAGTTGAAGAAAGGCACTGGCTGGGGGGGGGGGTGTGTGAATCCCCCGCCTCTTCCCAGGCTGGCGGCCTGGGTTATATACACACGGGGGCGGGGTGCGGACTGGATGCAGGCAAACTCAAAGCTAGATACAGCGAACAGGGGAAAGAGTCCATCTGGGGGGGGCGCAGTGCTGTGTCCGGGCTCTTTCCCCCAAGTGGGAAAAGAAGTTCAGAAAGAAGGCACAGCTTTAAAGGACAAACAGAATCCAACCTCCCAGTCTTAGTGTTTTGTGCAATTAAAAAAACCGGAAAAAATAAATATAACTTAAAAACTTCTTACACGACACTAAAGGCAAGAGAAACCTTCCTCAAATACGTGAAGCATGCTGCTCACCGAGAACCTCCTGGGGGCCCGGCAAGGACCAGGCAGGAAGGCTGTCCGTGCACCTGTGTGCACGCAGCTTGGCTCACCCTCCCGGCCCCTGCGCGGCCAGGACCCAAGGCGTCCCTGTGGGGACTGGGGCTGGGCGGGGAAGGGTTCTGAGAAATTCCACTCGGGATCCATCTACTCCTCTAGAAGGAGGCGGCAGGGAATGGGGGAGAAGTTAGCGAGTAAATACAGAACCCCAACCTCTAAGGAAGAGAATAACCCTACGAAGATGCCGCTTCATACCACTTTCACAGACACAACGGGACCCAAAGAAACCCATTGCCAATGAGGCAGCACGGACCTCCTCTGACAAACACATCACTTGCACTTCAGCCCATCGTTTGCAAACAATCGGTGCCTGTTTAAAGTGCTTGGAAATTTTGTTCTCTTAAGTAGATCAAGCTGGTCACCTGCACTTTTTGTTTGGAGCAATCATTTGCTTTGGCAAACTTTCTTGGTAGATAGAGAGCGATTTCTGGTCAGCCCACAGTGCTGGAATCTTGAATTTCAATGTCAGAATTTAAGTCCCTCCCTCAGGCCCCTTCCGAGCCACAAGTCACTCCAGCTCCGGAAGGAGACCCAGAGCTGCCTTTGGTGCTCCTGCCTTCAGAGATCACATGCTGTCACGAGGCCTCTCTCGCTCAGCTGGGCGGGGGCGTGACCTTTAGCAAACCCCCACGGGAGCTCACCACTGTTTTGAACAAGAGCCAGGAAGTTTAAAAGTGATTTCCTTTTTAAAAAAATCTGTACTTAAACATCCTCATATGTCCCACCCTCCGCCCCCACCGTCACTCACCCCGCCCGAAAGGGGAAATGCTGGTGTCGTGTGGGGAGGTCGGAAGTCCCCCAGAGGCCCTGGGGCGGCAGCCCAGGAAACCTCTGGACTGGTCCCTCCAGGCGCACACACCTAGGTGCACACGTCTCCACCGTGTCCCTGAAACAGCTCCCAGCAGAGAAACTGGCCCCAGCACCTGCTGCCTGGTCAGAGCTCAATTCTGGCCCCCCCGTACCTGCACGGGCAAAGGAGGGCACCTGGGGGACACAGCTCCGCATGGCCAGAGAGCTGAGTGCTTTGTTCTTAAAGTCTGGCCAATTTTACATTCTTCTCCTTAACAAAGACGTAATTTGCTTAAAAATTAAAACACGGCTTAATGGCTTCCCCAGCCATCTTTAGGCAACCTGGAGACTCCAGGGAGAGATGCCTGGAGCACCCCCCTCCCCGTCCCCGGCACCCACCACCTACCCTGGGAGCTGCCCACACATTTGGGAAATGTGGGTCTAAGCCCTTCAGGCACTAAGAGTTACTTTAGGGGGAGATGAGGCCAGTAAGCCAGAAACCTGCTTCTTCCCTGCTCAGCGCTGCCCTGAAGCCCACCAAACCTTCTGGGGACCTGACCTCATGAAAGAAGCCCAGGGAGGTGGGGGTGGTGGGGGGTGAAGGGATGTATGGGATCTGTGCTCTGTAGGTTCCATCTTCTTTCTCCGGGGCTGGTTATGCCCCGGCCCACCCCACCCGGTGACCCCAACCTCGGCACTGCAAGGTGGGTGGCTGGAGGCACAAATGGCTCTGGGGGGTTGGAGGGACATCCCTGGAAGCTCAGGTGTGCAGAGTGTCCTCTGAATTCAGAGGGTGAGCATCAGAGGGAAGAGCACAGTTCCTGCCTACCCCCTCCTGCAAAGGCCTAGGTCAGAGAGCACAGCCAGTCGACTCCAGCATCTCCGAACTCCCAGGTCTGGCCCATAGCTGGAGGGTTTCAATACCAGATGGGTGGGAGCCCTGTGTTAGCAGGCCACCACCGTCCGGGGGCGCCCCTGGACTGCTAAAGGCCAACATGCAGTTCCCAGTGGCTTGGTACCCCAACTACCAGAAGCCTGCAGCCAGGCACCTGCTGAAGCCAGGGTTCTTACAACCCCCTCACCGCGGCCCCCCAGCCTGTGTGCTGAGCTGGGCAGCTCACTGACCGCACCAGCCACCAGGGGGCAGGAGGCCCCCACAGGAAGCCTGAGCGGAGGCTGGGGCTGGCTGCTGGGTTAGGAACCCATCCGGTGGCCACCTGAGCCTGCTTCCAGACCTAAACCCAATGGAGCTGCCCTATAGGCCGCTGAGCCCGGGTCTGGGCATTCCTCTTCTGCTCGGAGATCCTACGCATAAACAGAAGTGGAGACCCCAGCTTCAAACCCTTCATGAGGAAAGTCACCAGAAAATCTTCCCTCTGCTCTTGGAAATCTCCATCTCGTTTCTACAAAGTGTCTTGTAGTGCAGTTCAGGAGGATCAGTTCTGGGGCTCGCACTTCCCTAGACACGAAGAGAAAAGGAAGGAGAAAAAAAGAAGCACAGGGGGAGGAAGGGAAGGTGTGGTGAGGAGGGCGCAGGGGGGCCTCAGGCGAGCGGGGCGCCCTGGCACATTTCTGTCAGGATGTCGATGAGGTTGTTCAGGCCCGAGAGGTAGCCGTCCTCCCGGTTCCCCTCCTGCCAAGGCACGTTGTGCTGCAGGGTCTGGCCCTCGGGCAGGGGCGTGGTTTTTCCGAAGTCGATCATCCACACCTTGGCCTGCTCCTTCTGGTCATGGATGAAAAGGAGTGAGCTGCCGATGACCTGGGGGGAGAGGGGGGTGAGTGGGGGACTGGGGAAGGCAGCACCGGAGCCCCCACAGCCCGCCCCACCGTAGCCGGAGTGTACCCAGGGCATGCCCGCCCGGGATGGGGGGCGTGAAGCCCAGAGCTCAAAGCTCCATCCTGTATGGCAAAGCCCACCCTGGTTGGCTGACCAGGGGGCAGAGGATGCCGGCCACCAGGACAGCCACCGCCTTCCGTGCCTTCCGTGGGCAGCGGCACGGAGGACGTCTAGGATGGCAGACCCCCACCCCCCAGCTCTGGCCTGCACACTTCCCACTATTTCAGACCACGGCTAAACCCTGGGCCTCACCGTGCTCCTCCTTCACCCTGATGGACCTGCCCAAATGCACACACAGGCCCCCACCCAAGAGGGTGGCAGGGAGGGCCAGACCACCCCCATTCCAGCAGCACAACCCAGGCAAAGCCTGCGCAGACAGGCCCGGCAGGGCCTCTGGGGCTGGTCCCTGCCTACGCCCCTGCTCCGAGGACCATGGGCGCCAAGGAGCCCTCCCCCACTCCGGGCCAGCTCAGAGCAATTGCATGAAGTAAGGCGCTCTCCCAAATATGAACACCTCCCCCAAACCCTCCCCTAGGTCACTGTGTGGGACTGGAGAAAATAAGGGGGTACGGGGAGAGGGTGTAGGGTCCTTAGAGCTCCCAGGGCCCCAGGCAGGACAGGGAAGAGCTCCTGGAAATGCTGAACTCAGAGAGGAGCTTCCTCTTCCCAGATGGAAAATGGCAGAAGCCCCAGCTCTTTCTAGACTGAAGCTTTCAAATGAGACTCCAGAAGGAGTAAAGCAAAAACAATCTTCCAGAAATAACAGCAAAGGTGCAGAAGAAGAAAAGGCAGATGTTCGAGACAAAACCTGGGCTGCCGACCGGGGGCGGTGCGGTCCATGGGGCAGGTCCTGGGGCTCTGAGGCCCACGGACGGCCTGTGCCCTCTGGAGCACGCAGGCAGGCTTGGGGGGGCGGGGGAGAAGGGAGGCTCCAGCAGGCTGCACAAAGACCTTTTATTGAGCTGGGAATCCAGAGGCCCTGGGTGGGGCGGAGGGCTTGCACACCCTTGGGCCTCAGTGTGGAGGAGGAGAGGAAAGGGCATCCTGGGAATGGCTAGGCCAGGGGCAGCTGCTCAGGGCAGAGCCCGCCCCGTCTGCCCTCTGGGCACCACACTCCCCCCTCACAGGCAGTCCTATCCAGGCAGCTGTCAGAGCCACCCCGTGGGACAGGTGCATCCTGACCAAGGGACCAGTTAGGGATAAAATCCCAGGGCAAGCCAGGCTGTGTGCCCAGAGGCGGGGCCAGCCATGTCACCTGCTCAAAGATGCCATGAGGCCTAGCAGGGCCTGGCCCACCCCCCTCTGGGGAAGCTCCCTCTGCCTGGGGTCCTGGGACCACCCGTTTCTTGTTCCTCCTGCTGCCCTCACTGCCCCCCTCTGTGGGCCGGGCTCAGGCTCAGGCTCCCTCCGTACAAGAACCCAAGAGGGGCTGCTTTCTGGAAGGAGCCGCAAGCCTGCAGGGAGCATAGGATCCCTGCTTCACATGCACCTGGCCACGGCAGTACCATTTCTGGGAACAGCATACAGGGGTGTGCGCACGTATACACATGTGCACGCATGCTCCAGGGGCTGGGGGCCCTGGACTCTCTGACATCAGGATCCTACAGACCCCCCAGGGAAACTGCTGACAATTCCCAACCCTCTCTCGGGTGTCTGGGTTGCCTGCCCGCTGCCCCTGCAGACAAACAGGTGCGAAAGCAGAAACAGGTGGAACGTTCCAGCCCTGCTCCAAGAGTGGTGCCTAAGACGGGCCAGCCCCTTCAGAAGGTCTTGGGTGGTGATGGGTGGCTCTGCCGTAAGACCCGGAAGCGTGTGGGACAGAAGCTTCAGCTGCTGGGAGGGGGAGGGAGGAGTGGGATGAGGATGACCACAGCGCTCAGGCAGGACAGCCTGCGTGGTCATTCCAGGGAGCCTGGTGCAGACGCGTGCCGACGAGGATCCTGCTGGCAGCGAAGGGCCTGATCCCGGGTGGGCTGCCTCTGGTTGCATGGTCCAAAAAGTGCCCCTCAGGCTTCCAGAACAAGCAGGTCTGGAAGTGTGGGAGGTGCGCTCACCACTCAGGTGGGCAGGCCCGAAGATCATGGTTGACCCCACAGAGCAAGGCTCTCTGCCCCAGAGAAGGAAAGCCCGGTATCTACCTCATGGCATTTGAAGAAGGGAGAAACTTCTAGGGTGGCACGAATGTCCTTCAGCCGGTCCCGGTAGGCGATCTGGGAACAGAAAATGGCCAGAGTTTTTTTTTTTTTTTTTAAAGATTTTATTTATTTATTTGAGAAAGAATGAGAGAGAGAGAGCAAGAGCATCCACACATGAGAAGGGGGAGGGTCAGAGGGAGAAGCAGACTTCCTGCTGAGCAGGGAGCCCGATGCAGGACTCGATCCTGACACTCCAGGATCATGACCTGAGCCAAAGGCAGTCACTTGAAAATGGCCAGAGTTTTAAACACTTGGGGGTGGGGTGGCTTTTAAGCCCCGTGTGGCCCACTAGCATCGCTGGGTGTCAGAATGCAAGAGACCTTACACCCTGAGGTTTTATTTCAACCTCCAGGCCCAGGCGAGGCAGGCAGCTGGGCTCCTGGGGCCATGCTTCATCCACACCCCCCACCCCTGCACAGCCATGCAGCCCCTCCGAGCTCTCACACGAGCGTGAAGTTTATTCTGGAACACCAGCAGTGTGCCTCCGAACAGCCCGGTTGCCATGGTGTCTTCCAGAATACAAACTTCCATGCCCCTGACTTTCCAAAGGACAGAGGAAGTGGGGAAGCCACAAATATCTTGGCCAGTGGCCTCTCCACAGAGCCCTCGGACAGGGATGGAGCTGTGCGGGCTCCCGGGGTGCCTGCTGTCCCCAGGGACCGGGGAAGCCCGGTGCACGCAGGCTCCCACGGTCCCTCAATGCCCTTCTGCAGAACGTCGTGGCCCGGGGCTTGGCACCACATGCTCTGGGGCGGGCACCGCGAAGGAGCAGGTGACCCGGAAAACAGAGGGCTCGGGCCGTGGAAGACCTCGGGGGTGCACACCATGCCCGAAGCCTCCTTGCCAAGGGCTCAGGGAAGCCTACCCAGCCTGCAAAGGAGGGAGGGAGATCCAGCCAGCGAGGAGTCTGCTCAGAGAAAAGGCTGTACGTGTCCACCCCTGCTCAGAAGGAGCCTATCCCCAGGGGCTCCAGGGCCCATGTCCCCAGTGTGTCTGGGTCTGTCCCAGGGTGCCTTTCCCTAGGGGTACGGATACTCAGCACATCCTACCTCCGCCTGGAGGATCGAGGTCCTGACCGCAGAGGTCAGAGCCATCTGTCCAGCCTGTCTACTAGTGCAGTGGCCTGCGCATGAGATCCAGCTTGTGCTTTCCTAGCTGTGTCCTGGACCTCAGTTCCTCACCTGTCAAATGCGGACAAGAACGTCTCCCCGCCCCAGATGGCTCCCTGGGGATTTGCAGCGAGGCTATAGTGACAGCAATCCTCTCATGGGAGGGAACCGTCTCTGCACCGTGAGGGGACGGCAAGGCAGAGAGCGAGCCCACCGAGTGCCCCCATCTACCCTCGGATGGGGCTGGCGACCAAGTCACCTTCCTCTGCACCTGCCCAGCGGAAGTTTGGGGCCGGCGTGTGGGCACCGCAGCCCAGCTCGGTCTAGGGCTGGGCAAGCCTGGGGGGCGCAACGGTGGTCCCTGTGTAGCTGGCCCCTTCTGGTGGGGGTTGGGGGTGACTCACCAGGATGTTGTGGTTCCCCTTAGTGAACTCTCTGAAGGCCTCGGTGACCTGCTCCCTCGTTTTGGTCTTCTTGAAGTCTCTGTTCACGGAGCCGTCTTCTTTCTGAGAAGAACACCCGCCCAGGACGGGTCAGCAGAGGGCCTGGGGATCGGCGGGGCGCTCACCGACCCGGCAGCCCAAGGAAGCCAGGCAGCTCGGCGGGGGGGACCGCGGAGGCGTCATGGTCCCCATGTGCAGGACAAGGAGGCAGGTGCGTGCACCATCCCAGGGAGGCTAGTCAGGTGGCAGCGCAGAAGGTCAGGGGAGGCCTGGGGGTGTGGAGCCCAGGGACGGAAGAGCGGGGCCATGGGCAGCAGGGGCCAAAGGCTTCCCCCGGGGCCTGGCCTCGGAACCCGAGTGCCCAGGGGACACTGCTGCTGTCCAGACAGAAGAGAGGGGCCCCCTACCCCAAGGTCAGCTAAATTCGCTCTGTAACGTAAGATCTTTTATCATAGGTTCCCTGGAAACCAAGATATAATATTGCCTGCCCATCTCTTCCCTGGCCCACCTGGTGCAAGAGATTGCTCCAACTTCTTAATCTGGCACTATATCTGTTCCAGGCTCTTCCAGGGAAGCGCATGAAGCTTAGCTCCCCCAGGAGGAGCTCTGTTCTTGGGGACAAAGGGTGAGTGAAGATGGCTCCATCAGGAGCCACCAAACTTGGGTCTGTGCGCCATCAGGCCGGAGGCTAGTTAACGCAATGTGCTTGCCTCTGAAAGGTTAAGCAGGATGCTGGGGTGGAGGGACAGCCAGGTGGACAGCCCATCTCTGGGGGTGGGACCCTTTCCTGGAGCAGGGGAGGGGAGAGGCAGGTGAAGTGTTGGGGGGAGGATGCTGGCCAGACAGTGAACAGAGGCCAGAACATCCAGCTGGAGAGGGAGAGGTAAGGAAACGGGGGATCGTTTCAAACAGATAAGGAGAGGAAAAGGAGCATTACAGGGAGGGGGACGAGCATGAAATTTGCAGCCAGTCTGAGGGCTAGATACAGAAAAAGAAAAAAAAATGCTGGTTTCAGAGGACAGGGGAAGGTGAATGGCCTTCTCAGCCCAGAGCTCGAAAAGCAGCGGTGCCCAGGGGACTCTCTGCAGGGGTGCCCTGCCTTCAGCCCACTGGCAAGCTGGGGGCTCCCAGCCGTCCAACCCCGATGCAAGGGCTGGGCGGTGGGGCCCAGAGTGGGTCGAGGATAGAAATCCAACAATGCTGCAAGGACCAGGGTCTGCACATCCATGACCCCATGGGTGAATGTCAGAGCCTCCATCCCTTCCTCAGCTGGGAGCTGGCAGCCCGTGCACCTGGCCCACCTTGATGCCCTCGATCCTGAACCCGAGGGTGGCGGTGGAGCTGATGGTCTCCCTCCACTGCATGTACCGAGGCTTGGTCACAGCCCGCTGGGCCTTCTCCTCCTCGGTCGGGGCGTCAGGGTCTACCTCGATCATCTTCTGGTACATGTCCTTGCGGAGGCTGGGTTTCTTCCGGGCCTTGGTGAGCTCCTCCTCCAGGTAGGTCCTGTGTGGGAACAGGGGTGATGAGGACCACTGGCTGCACCGCAGCTCCAGCCTTGCCCGAGGGCTGTACTCAACTTAGCCAAGGCATGCTCACCCGGGATGGGCACACACTCCGCTCAGGCTGTGGAGAACAGGGCCACCTTGCGGATGGGGTACCCCACACCAGCATCACTGAGGAGGCCTGGCAGAGCCCAGGGATCTCCCTTCCAGGAAGAGGCTCTCTCAGGAGGGGACATCTTGAGTACAAAGGCCAGGGCCAGAAAGTGGGGGAGGGGGAAACCCATGACCGGGAGAGGGAGCCTGGGTGTCCCACTGCCACTGTTGTATTGCCCACGGGCGGCTCAGCCTGCCTCGCCCAGCCCGTGCCTCCTCACAGCAGAGCCTCCAGCCTGAAGGGCCTGAGAAAGCGTGGCCAACGCTTGCTCACTGCCTGCCCTCCACACCAGCCGGCTGGGCCTGCTGGCTGATCTGGCAGGGGTCCCCTGGAAACTGGTGGGGTAACGGGAGCAGGGGCAGACCGGCTGACTCCCTTGCCCCCATCGCCAGACTGAGGTGGGGAACCCACCCCTGCTGCACATACAGGCGAACGCAAACGCCCCCCTGCTCCCCAATCAAACCCCCGCTCCCCTGCCCCCGGCTCCATGGCTGCCGGTGAGCCTTCCTGAAACAGCAAACACAGCGCTGAGCTGCAACGGAGGAAAGTTCTCGGCGCGGGCCCTCGTGGGTGGGGGCTGCCCACATAGTGGGCGGCTGTGACCGCGGCCCGCCCCCCCCCCCCCCCCGGCCGTCCCGGGGCCTCGCTGGCCACTGCCCATCACACCAGCTCCAAGCTGCTGCGCTGGGACCCAGAACTGACTGCACGTCAACTCCTGAGCTCTTCCAAGGACAAGTTCTCAGAAACCATTGTATCAAACGTAAGAAAAGACCCAATCCTTGGGTGTGAACACCGGCCTCGTCACTCAGAGCCTTCCGTTGTACTCGTGTGCATCCCCCCCCCGCACGCACGCGCACACAGCTCTCCCTCGCACGCACGTGCACACAGCTCTCCCCCGCGCGCACGCGCACATCCCCACACCGCTGGGCCTGCAGAGCCCGGTCGGCGATGGGGGAGGGGCGGTGACGCGTGGAGGCGCGTCCGGCGGGCCTGTGTGTGCGTTCTGCGTGGCAGGGGCGGCCTGGCCATCCCCAGTGCTCCGGCGGGCGCTGTGGGGGCCTGCGGGGTGGGTGGGTGGCTCGATTTCTGCAAAGAGCTTTTACTAGCTGCTTAAACAGGACACGGGCCTCAGTTTCCAGTCCCTACTGACCGGGGCTTTCTCCAAAGCTGGCCCGCGGTCCCTCCGGGGGGAGTAGCCCACCCTCTGGCAGAGGAAACGGTCAGCAGCCGGACAGTGGGGCCCGAGCTCCCCGACGCCGGCCCTGGAGGAACGCGACACCTCCAAGGACCACAGGGTCACATCTAAGAAAACTCCCCAGGGCCACGTGAGCCTGTGTCCGAGCAGCACTCCGGTCCCACAAGGCCCGTGGCTTAGGACACTACCGGTGCCCTTGCCACCCGGGCTGACGCTGGATTTGCTGATCAGCCTGCCCTCTTCTTCCCTGCGACAAGTCTCCACCCCTCATGCCGCAGACTCGGGCCTCCCCCTTCTGGCAAGCACAGGCCACACTCCAGGTGTGGCCACCGACTGCTGGTCTTAGGGGAGGTTGTGAGGTCAAGCATTCTGGATGGACGGAGCTGGCGAGGCAGTGCAGTCCCCGCAGGGGCACAGGGTCCCAAGGAGCCTCCTTGGGGCCTGGTCCAGACAAGGCTGGCTGGCCTGTCGGCCCAGCACGGCCCTGCTGGGTCCCTCCCCTGTGGCATCTGTGACCCCTACTCGGACTGGGCCGTGACCTCTGCCTTGGGGTGGCAGGAATGCAGGGGAGCCCATCCCTGGCATGGTGAAGCAGAGAGAAGCTGGGGCGAGACCCCTTCTGGGGAGACCCACCCCTCCCCTCCACGCGGGCTCCGGGCCCGGCCCACACCTGGGCTAAAACTGTTCCAGCCTCGAGGGTCACTCTGGGTCTCTCCCGAGAGCACCGGGGGGACAGAGCTGCAGGACCCAGCCTCAGGTGGAGGGGGCGCCTGCCCCCAGCAGCTTCCCGGGGAACAGACAGGCACACGGGGCAGCCTTTCAGGACCCACTAGCCACACGTTCTTCCCTCAGGCTGTACTTTTGGCCACGGTCGGAGTGAACACTCATCAGAATATTTATGTCTTCCCTTGAGAGGGCCCATCCTGGTATACGCTGGGAGGGCCTTCCAGGGACAGAAATAAGACTCTGGGGAAGAGCAGTGGCAAAGTGGTGTCTGGAAGGACATTCTGTTTCCTCTCGGTGGGCCGGAGTGGTGAGGGCCTTGGACAGAGGGAGGGAGTGGGTCAGGGACACACAATAGCCGAGTGGGACCGTACCTCCCCATCCCTTGGTCCCTTCCTGGAGACAACACAGAGGGGATGCAGCCTGCGGGGCCTGACTTAATGACAATCCCAGGAGGGGTGAGGGAAGGGAAACCGGCCTTCTCCCCCAGCCTCCATCTCTGTCACACACACACAGACACACAGACACACCCTCTCTCTCATTCTCCTCTCTTAAGAAAGAAATCTGCTTACACCACCCAAAGCAAACACAGGCCCCAGCTCGGAGCTGCTTCCCAGGGCCCGGTCTTCCCGGCGAGCCGCGGGTCGGACGGAGGAGCCCGGCGTCTGCCTGTCCAGGCTGGGCCCCTGCAGCCGGTGGCTCCCCGAGGTGAGCGTGGCTCCCGGACACCACGTGGCCACAGCCCTGCCTGCAGGAGAGAAGGAGCTGCTCGGGGACCCCTGGGATCGAATGGTCCAAGTTTGAGAGGGATGAGAACACCACGCAGCCAAGACAGGGCCCAGGGTGGTGCAGGCGGCGGGGTTTCGGCTCCTCTCGGCCCGGTGCACCACCCTGTCTCCTCCTGGCCGCTCTTCCTTCTCCTTCCCTCCCCAGTCCTCTCCTGACTTATCTCCCTGGGCAGACACCAGGGGTTGGACCCGATTCCAAGCACAGGCCCACGCAGCCCCTTGTGGCCTCTATGCCTTACTCAGGGCCCCAGAGCACCCCATGTCCGCCAAGGGAGCAGCTCCTGGGCTCTCCCTCCCCTCAAAGGGCAGATGCAAGTCTCTGTTCGCAAACCAGCACGTTCCACTAATGGGCGCTCCCTTCCCTTGGGTGGGGGCACAGGGGGCACTGAGAAGGGCCTCTACCCCTGCCTCCCTGTGCGGCCACCCCAAGCAATCCCCCCTGCCCAGAAAGGCAGTTCTCTGTGCCCTCCCCAGGGAGGCTCAGCACGGACCCAGGCCCTGTTTCCGGCCCCACAGCTATTGGCTCCAGAGAGGGGAGGAGGCTGTCAGGAGCAAAGCAGGGTCCCGTCCCCTCTGCACGTCATGTGATAGGACCGGGATGGGAGGGGGTCCCAGTGGTCCCCCTGGACCCCCAAGCCTCCCCCGTACACACTGGACTTCGGGGCGGCCTCTGTGGAGCCTGGCTCACCTAACGCCCATCTTGCAGTCCATCACGCAGGGAGAGTCAAAGGCAGCCAGTAGGTCGTCCATCTGGTTGTAGCGCTCCCCGTCCTTCACCACGTCCCCGTGGTAGGCGGGTACAAAGGGCTTCAGCACGTCGGCCATCAGCCGGTCCAGGCAGCGCTGCTCAGACTCACAGTGCTTCTTCAGGATCCTGCCGTTGGCTGCCGCCTTGAAGCTCCCTGTGGGGCAAGGTGGGAGGAGGTCTTTGGTCCCTCTCTGGGGCCCGCCCTGCACTGACCCCCCCCCCACTCCACAGCCCCCTCGGGAAGTCTCCCGGGGGTGCCCCCCAGGTCCCCACTTGTGGACCAAGCACTTTAGGGGGAGTGGATGCAGGTCCCGGCATCCAGGCACGCTCACAGGCTGGTTCCCCGGCTTCCCCGACCACAGGCTCCTTGTCTGAAGGGCGAAGGCCTCCAGTGCTCACCGCTGGAGGGCCTGTGCCGTCCTACTGGTATTACCGTTACCACCCCCAGCCCATCGTCCGTCCTGCTTCTCAGGTGTTGAAGGTGCCTCCAGTCTCCAGACAGGAGTCCTGGTAGGGCCGGCTTCAGTTTCAGGACAGGGACACTGGCTGAGAAGCGGGGGTCTGAGGCATAGCCCACCCGAGCACTGCTCCAGTCACACCTCCAGGAAAATATCTATTTAGGAAGGTGTCCGTCCAAGCGCCTCGGGCTGGGCCCAGGTTTCGGAGATATAGAGGAAATGTCAGACCCCGTGCTGGTCTGCGGTCATGAAGGTCAAGTCTGGGGCAGTCACCGAAACCTCCGCAGAGGACGATGCTCACCAAAAGGACCCCACATGTGGACTGGCCAGCTCTCGGGCTCTGGCGTGACACGTCCCTCCACCCCTGTGGCTGGTGGGCGCCCTGGCCACCTGCACCTAGGACCTTCCTTGGCTTGTGGGGTGACCTGCCTGCCTCTTCCCCCCACCACCTACAGGCTCCTTTGGGACAGAGACTACGTTTCCAAGAATGTGGTGACCCCCAAGACCATGGTGATGCGGGGATAGAGCTGGCGTGCACTGAAGCGCTGGGCGTGGCCCCTTTGTCCCAGCTGACCCATGGTGGGCTAGCGGCAAGACTGATGACGGCACAAGTTTTATTGGGCTCAGGCGGAAGAGAGGCAGAGGAGGAGAGAAAGATCGAATGCGACAGAGACGGGGGGGGGGGGGTGTGTGTGTTTGAGGAAGGGGTGGCACGGGCCCTGGAGGGGGCAGCTGTGCTCAGGGCAGTGCTGTGGCCACATAGGCATGTCTGGCTGAGACTGCAGACCCCGGGGTCTCAGAGAAGCTGTTCCAGATGCTCCCATCCCCAGGAGCATCCAGGGCCAGGCCCGCCCCGCCCGCATGCTGGGTGCCTCCCGAGGGAGCCGGTGGTCCGGCGGGAAGGTTGGGGGGGGGGGTTCAGTACCTGCATGTCCTGCCAGCTGGATCCAGGGGTACTTCTTCTTGAAGGACATGACAAAGGGAGACCAGTGAACCATGTTTTTTATTTTCCTCCATGATTTGCTCTAGAAACAAGAAACAAAAAACTCTCCATTAGAAAGAGAACGAGTACCTTCCCGTTAGGATAAATTCAAAGCAAGGTAACTCGGTGCCGGCGGCCCCAGGATGAGAAGCGCCACGCCCACGGGGCAGGGGCCCTTGGCGGCTCCGAGGTCCTCACCCTCTGTCATCTACATGGCGGACGTACCGTCAGAGGGAGCTCGGCAAAACTGTTGCCGAGCAGAGCGCCCAGATGCAAGGGGACCTTCAGGGCGAGGGTGTGACAGGTGCAGCGTGGAAGCGGGAGGGCACGTGTCTCCAGTCCAGTGCGGACCCCACCCCATGCCACCGCCCCGCCAGGGAACGACTAAACCCACCCTGCATCCCCGCTTCATACCCCTCTGGGGCCTCAGTTTCCTCCTCTGCCCAGTGAGGGAGGGACAGCTGGTCCACCAGGCTCCTAGCACGGCGGGACCCTCAAGGGCTCTGGGAAATGACCCTGGCGTCCCAATAGCACTGGCCCCTCAGAGGCAGATGAGAGAGGGCCGGTGTCCCCTCACGCTGTACCCGTGGGTGTGGTGGCAGAGGTATTTCTTGCCTGCAAGGGGCTTGAAGAGAGACTTTGCAGGGAGTTCCCGGGGAGAGCACCCTCCACCCCACAGTTGGGGTACACTCGGGGTGAGAGGGCCTGCAGTTCCCTCCTCTTCAACGTACTTCTCCTTAGGGAGTTTCTCAAGTAAGACCTCTGAGCGCATGCACGCGTGTGTGAGTGTGCATATGTGTGCGTGTGTGCATGTGCGGGTGTGCAGGAGGGGCTCCTTGCGCAGAAAGAACTGACATTGACTTAGCACCTTACTTTGGCTCCGCAAGAAGCATGCAGGGCCGTCACTGTCCCGTCCACGGGTAGAACGTGACCCTCAGAAGTCAGCGATGAATGAAGCTGGCACGCAAACCTCCATCCCATACGACTACCTTACAAAAATCCTCTTCTCCCCCCAGCAGTACACGTTTCTCCAGAAACACACATCCCCACGTTAACTTTAGGACAGAATCAGAGACAAAGCGGGGAAGACCACATGCCCCCAACACAGGCGTCCCTGGAGGTGGGTGGGAGCCCGCCCTGAGCAGCGAGCCGGTCCCTGGCCAGCAAAACCACAGCGCAAACCCACGGGGCTCCGGGGCTCCACGCTGGGGGAAGGAGAAGCTAGCCCCTCTGCACAGGGGCAGGGGGCGGGGAGGAGGGGTCCCGTCTCCACTGGGGGGGGCCTGTAGACACAGCAGCTCCTCGTTCCCTGCCCACGGCCGTGTTCCCCGAGGACACAGGCCGCATCCTTGCAGAGGCTGCTGGCGCCCAAGGTGGATTCAAGGTTAAATCAGTCGCCCCGGGTTTTCGTTCTCTTCGCTGAGACTCAGCTGCTTCTGTCATCAGGCTTTCAAGTGAAAATCTGTTTAAGGAGAGGAATTCCTCCCTACTGAACCTGGCAGTCTTTCTCGCTGTGCCAGAAACGCTCACCCTGCCACCAAGACCTAGTCTGTTCTTACGCCAGGCCATGTGACAAAAGGGCCGGGCCTCTACTGGCAAGGTTGTTTTTCTAGATCGTTCTGACGGAGATCACCAAAGAAGGCTAAGGAAGGCCGAGGCGTTCTTATCTCAGCACCCAGAAGGCCGCACAAACAGCGCGGGGCGTGGGGGGGGGCAACAGCGGAAAAACCTCATTACAGGAGAGGAGCCAGGCGGTGGTCCGACGGCCCCGCGGGGAAGACGTCAAGGTCAGTGCGGAGGCAGAGCGCACAGCCGGCCACCACCCGGCACAGCTCACAGGGAACGAAGGTGCCACAGGTGCAGCGTGGAAGCAGGACGGCACGTGTCCCCAGTCCAGCCTGGACCCCACCCCGTGCCACCAGCCCACCAGGGAACGACTAAACCCACCCTGCACCCCCGCTTCATGCCCCTCTGGGGCCTCAGTTTCCTCCTCTGCCCAGTGAGGGAGGGACAGCTGGTCCACCAGGCTCTTGAACAGTTGGACCCTCAGGGCCAGCGTCACCCGGCTGCACAATGTATCTGTAGATGCAGTGGTGACACATGACCCAGGGAGGACAGGTCCTACGGCCAGGGAGGGGTGTGCCAAGATGGGTGTGTGCTGGGAAGGAAGGTCTTCGTGGAGGCTGTGCCGGACAGAGGCAGGGTGCCGACAGACTTGGGGGAGAAGACTGTTGCAGGCCCCTGGGACGGAGCCTCGGCCTGGGTCCTGAACAGCTGGGTCCAGCAGGGGCTGAGGGTGAGCAGGCGAGGCCAGCTCTGGAGGCTGGGCCGGGAAGCTTGGAGCAGGGCAGCGTGATGATGAGGGGAGGCAGGTGGACCTGGCTCCGTCCCCTCCTTGCTGACCGCCCTTGGATGAGCTCCTGACCTTCCTCGTGGACCCCCCTTACCTGTAAGATGGGACCAGCACACGGGTTCCCCTGATAGCAGGAGCAAAAGCCACTCCACGAGGATGGGGTATGTGTGGGAGAGTCGGAGCTGGAAAGGAGAAGGGTGCTCGGGGTGGGTCCCCGACAGTTCAAGCTGAGCTTTTCTGCTCAGCTTCCCTTCCCAACACGAGAAAGCGTGCCTTTCACATGAAAAGCGCCAAGGCCACGAGAGTCCTCCCACAGCAAGGCTGCCCTGGGCGGTCGAGGACGGTGGAACATTCTTGTCTGTGGCTTTGCATGCCTGGGGGCACCGAAGTGGTGCCGAATGTGGCCACCAACACTAACAGGAGAAAGCATGTCCAGATCATGGTCGGGCCCAGGAAAGGAGGGTGCAGGGCCACCGCTCCCCAGCCCCCAGCAGCGGAGGCATGTGGGAATGTGGGGGGGGATGGCAGAGAATCAGCCCCCCCACCCTAGGGACGTTTCTTCAAGGCAGGTCCCCTGGGCAGTCAGGACGCGAGGCTGGCAGCCGCTCTGCTCAAGGGGAGTCTTCGGAGCGCTCCTTTAGCGGAAGAGTCCAGAGCCTTCGGCAGACGCACCATGGCTGGCCACCCAAACCCCAGCTACGTCCCATGTGGGGGCTGGGCCCTGCCATTTGCAGCCTAGCTACCAGATAACGCCAGGCTCTGCACCAGTCAGATCTGACCTTGGCTGGAGTGCGGCACTTGGGATGTTGTTGGGAGCACTTCAAGGGAAAGGAAAGAACCATGGAACGGCCTGCCTGCCAAGCAGGTGCGGAGCCACGAGGCAGACTTTCACCTCCACTCTGTGCTGCGTGGGAGAGCCTCCTGCAGCGAGGTTTTCCAGGTAGCGGTGCAGGTTTACAGAGTGTGATGAGACCCCACGACACAAATCCCTCGCTGACAAGCCCCCGGGGTTCAATCAGCACTATCTGGGTTTTGCTCTGTTTCCCACGTGCAGGGGACCTGCTGCACGCCTGACCTCGCCCCGTGAGCGGTGGGGTTTCACTCTATACTCCGGCTGCACGGGGCGATTCAGAAGGAAAGGTCCCAAAACCAGCAGGACAGGGGAGGTGAGCGGCCTGGAGATGCCTGATGCTTGGAAATTGTTCCAGGAGGTTCCATCCCCTGGCACCTGACTGCACAGGAGCGGAAATGGTCAGAGCACGTGGAGAGATTGTAGGGGGAGAAAAAAGACCTGAAAACAGACCCCTACCCTCTTCGTGCCTGAGCCTGGCCCAGCCCAGACGAGCCTTCCCCACCACAGCCCACCCGCCCGTCCCGGCAGCTCAGACTTCGCCCGCCCTACATCACTGGCCCGCAGGAACCGAGATGTCTGGCCTCACAGCAGATGCGAACCTGCTAGAGGCCGGCGCCTACATGGGCGCCTCCGAGCGGACAGGCTGCCGTGGCCCCAGAAGGGCCCGGGGCGGAAATGGTCCCCTGGCCAGTGGGGCCGCAGGGCCCAGGCCGAGCCCAAGAGAGGCAGCCTGGCTAGCATCTGATGCTGTGTGTTTTTCTAAACTGGATTCCAAGCCTCCCCGTGAGGCTCGTGGCTTCTGGGAAAACGCCATCCTCTCGTTGCTCCCCCACATGTCCCACTCACGCTGCAGGGGACACTGCCTCCAACAGATGGGAGGGCCGACTGGGATCGCCTCAGAGTCTGGCCTTCGTCTTCCATAAAACAGACAAGAAGGATGCAGTGGGGAGAGGAGGACGAGGACGAGGAGGACGAGGAGGAGGAGGACGAGGAGCAGGGACCCAGAGCCGGGCTGGGGGAGGAGGAGCCAACCCACCCCCACAGGACCAGCGACATGACATATGGGATTCCTTGTCCAAAACTCCGTAAGACTGTCCACACGGGGATGGCAGAGGCTGAAGCAAGCGTGGGGCCCCTGCGAGGCGAGGGCACTCTGTGGCTGCACAGCATTCCCACCAGGGAAGCCGGCCCCGCCTCCTGCGGGGGATAAGCGCCCAGCCGGTCAGCAGGAGCAGGTGACCTTCTGGGTCCCGACCTGCTCGCCCTCTGCCGATGACCATGGGCCGCTCTTCAGCACTGGGGGGCAGGGAGGGCTCCAGCGCGGGTGGCCTGAGACTCTCCTTGGGGGGCTCCCAGCAGCCCCCCCGGAAAGGCCCAGCAGGAGGGGTGAGGACGGTTACCCGTCAGCACTCCTCTCCTTGCACACACAGCATCATGCCTGTTCTTTGGGTCTGGCCTCGCTCCGTCCCGCCTGGGGGCCTCCTTCTCGTGCACTGAGAGGAGAGTGGTCCCCACGGGGGTGTCTGAGCCCAGTGCCCAGCCTTCCCCACAGGAGCTGCCCAGGGTCGGGGCCCTCTGGGGCCTGCCCCTCGTAGCCAACAAAACTGGGGTGGGGTGGGGAGAAAGGGGAGTGACGTTGAAGTGACATCAGGCAGCTGCCCCCACCCCCACAGGGAAGTATGAACAGCAGCTCACTAAACACGTACTCTCCCAGGCTGGTGAGATCCTGCAGGCGACCCGGGCCCCACACACCTCTCCCCACCCACCCTCAGACACCTGCAAGGGTGTCTGGGCTCTGCCCTCAGGAATTCCCCCCAAGAATGGCTGCAGAGAACTCAGCTAACCCCATGAAGCTCTGAGCCCCTGTGCCCTGGAAGCCCTCCCTCTGGGTGATTCCGCAGGGCCCTGGGCATGCCTGCACACCAGCTCTTATCTGGACGAGTGTGAGCCTCCTGAGAGCCAGGCCCCCAGCCCCGCCAGGGGGGTCCCTGAGAGGCCACCCTGGTCAGCCTGGCCTGCAGCTGAGCCAGGCCCCACACGGTTCAGGAGGAGGGAGACCAAATCCAACTGGGTCTGCCCCTTGGGACGTGGTCAGAGCCCCCTGGGGCCAGCTGAGGTTTCCAGGCCTCGGCAGTGAGCAGGCCTTTGACCCTGTGCCCTCTGCCCCCCTCAGTGTTCTCATCTGTACAGTGGGCTCGAGAACGTGTCACGCGGCCTGCCCACCCCACAGGGCTGTGGGGAGAACCGAGGAGGGAAGAATACAGATGGGCAGGTGCTCTGTTCACGGTCACAGGACAGGAGAACCTCAGGTGTTCATTTTGCTTTTACTTCTGTATATATATTTTTTTCTTTTGGTAATTGAAATAGTTTTCACCTCCAAGGCACAGCAGACGGGCAAGAATCCAGCTGGGCGCTTCCAGAGGGTCAAGTCATCACCAGGGGGCAAGAAGATGAGTAACTGTGTATTCATTGCTCGTGATGCTTCCCTTTGGGTGCTCTCGGCCGCTGGGAGCCCGCGGGGCAGCTCCAGACGCCCCGTGCTCCGGGCCTCAGGGACAGCCAGAGCCGGCCAGGCTCAGGTGCTGACACCAGGTTCTGGGTCAGAAGATCAGTAAAGTTGCCCAGAGGAGAAGAGTCTCCCAAATCACCCCATTTCACATATGTGGAAGTCTGCCAGGTGCCCCCGAAGAGCAGCACTTGGGGGTAAAGAGTGAGATTGCTGAGCACATTTCATTTTATAATAAAAGGCAGTTTTATAGACTTTTCTTAACCTTTTCCCACCAAACTGGTTCCCCCAATTTTCTTCTTTTTCCTCCAGTGCTTCCCTTTTTATCGAAATAGTTTGACAAGTTGGCTGACTTTTCTTTTTAGATAATTACACAGAGTCTCCATTTGTTTTTTGTTTGAGTATAAGAGATGAGAAGAAATCTCTAAGACGTCTGAAAAGGGGAATCTTCTCTGGACCCCGTTACTCTCCAAAACAACACTGCCGGGAGGCCGGGCTTTGCGGCACACGTGTGTGTGTAGGTGTGCTAAGTGAGTGGTCATAACCTGGCGTGTGGGGGAAAGTGGCGGAGAAACTGCATGTTACATGGCAAAGGTAGTGCCAGGCATATTACTAAGCTCTCAGGCCGTCCTCCCTCACCACACTGACACAGCCCTGTCTGTTCTGCACATGAGGACACGTGTTCAGAGAGGTTAAGTAACTTGCCCAAGGTCACACAGTTTCCTGGTTCCCGCCATTTAATTCTGAGGATTTTGTTCTGTTTCAGCCAACAGGCTAACCAGGCCCCGTCCTCTCTGCCTGTTCTGGGGCTATCGGCTGCTCCCCTCCCCCAGTTAAAACATAGCCTCAGATCAACAGCAAGGGCTTTGTCCCAAGAGCGACCTCTCAGACGGGGGAGGCCTCCCCGAAGACCTGCTCTGCCTAGTTCCCGGCACCGCCTCCCTGACGCACACTTAGGGAAGGCACGTTTCACAAGTCCTGAGATGGGGGGCAAGACACCCCCTGCCCAGCGAAGGCCCACTCTGCCTCAGTGCCTTTGCTCTGCTCTTGCAAAAGTCTGAGCGAAAGTCACTGAGGTGTCCATGTTTGGAAGAATGCTTTTTTTCTTCCTTCTTCTTCGGGTCTCTCTGAAAAAGCAGTTAGGGTTTCCCGGGTGATCCTTCCCTCCTGCGCTGGGGCAAAACCTGCGCTTCTCCCAGGCCGGGCCGGCCAACTTTGTTCATTGTATTCGTCCTGGCCCAGCTTCCCGAGCTGGCAGCTGGGCATGCCCGGGCAGGTAGGCACCCCTGGCTCGAGAGCTCCCTCCTGCAGCCCTGCTTAGAAACCTGGCGGGGTGCCCCAAGCGAGAGCTGCCCCGCCCCCAGCGCTGAGCTGTGTGCTTGGGGCGTTGGGGGAGGGGGAGGGAAGAGGGCCTTTCAAAACCAAGACCCCAAGGATCGGAAAAATTAAGCCCAAGGACTTGGCAGGGCAGGTAGCTCTGGCTAAAAATAAGAGTCTGGGCTTTAAGACCAACCGTCTTTCCCCTTTTTAACAAACAAGAAAATTCCCCCATAAACCAAACGCAAAAACACTTTTGCAAAAAGACCCGAGGAATGTTCTTTTTTATTCCTGCCTCCTCACATGATGTTCCCCTGGCCCCATGGCTGGGGGGGGGGGGGGGGGGCGGGTCAGAACACCTTCAGCGGAGGTTATGGCCGGGCACAGGTTTTCCACCTGTCCTTCGGAGAAGCCACCAATGCAGGGTGGGGTGGCTGAAGTAACCCCCAGTCTGGATCGGCAGCTGGCCTGGGGCCGGAGAGCAAGGATGGGCAGCCCTCTCTTGCCCCCGAGGCCACCACCTCGGCCACTGCAGGCGTGAGAGGTGGGACCCAGCCTGGGGTTCTCGGGGTGAGGGCTGCCGAACGCCAGCTCTGGGGTGGAGGACCTGGTCAGGACCTACATCTCCTGCTCCACAGTGGGTGCTCCCGATGCAAGCTCAGCCCCGTTGACCCTGTGTGAGGGGGGCCACCCCGGCCAGCCAATGCCTTCCAGCACATTCTGGCCAAAGTCAGAACCCTGAAGGGCTGCCCAGCTCTGCTCCCCCGGTGAGCTGGCTCCTTCCCGCAGCAATGAGAGGCCCACTTTCTAGACCTGGACTGGCACACTGGGGTCCTCAGTCAGAGAGATTCCCCTCGGCCAACATCCAGATCTCGGCTGGGGGGGCTGCCCTGGCCCGGCTGGCGAGTGCCCCCCGTCACCCCCAGGAGGGAGCTGGCCCCCCAGGGACGCAGGCCAGTCCCAGAGGCCTTTCCGCCCCCACGCCCACACTCTGGCTCTCAGGGCCTCTCCCATCCTCACCCATCTGGCAGCCGGCCCCCTCCTTGTCCCACACCCACCCCACACCTGCCCCATCCCAGGTCTCTGCCGACACAGCTGCACATGCTCTGCCCTCCGTCCTCCCCTCTGCTGATCTGCGTCCTACCTATCCCCGCAGCCGATCCCGCAGGAAGCTGTGAGCTGGCCCTACTTCTCCACGGAGCTGCTTAGACCACTCCAGCCCCACGTTCTGGAAGCCCAGGAGAGGATACAAGTGCCTCCTGACTCTGCGTAGTGTGCTGTGTCTGCCAGCAGAGGGTGAGCTCCTGGGGGGCTGGGCCTAGCGCTGCCGTGTGCCCCCCAGCTGCACGCCCCCCAGGTGCACACACACTGGATTACAGCACCCCCGGCTGGCTGACTGATGGGGGGGGCTTGTGGGGGAAGCCTCGCAGGCCCAGCACACAGCAAGGGCTCGGGCCCTGCCACATCGCACTTCCTACAAGACAAAATACACCTGAGCCGGCACACGCTTCCTTAGATTCACCTGCTGGGGCCTGGATTTTTCCAGAAACATCTCCAGGGAGGAGGGGCATCCTTGCGGGAACTTCCCGCTCCGTCTGCCTGGGGTTCCCTACACCCGCCATGGCTCCTGGGCAGCTGGGAGCCTGGCTGGCCCTGGACCCCAGGGGTCTTCGCACACTCACACGTGAGGGTTTGGAGGACCCCTCCCCCCCCAGCTCAGATCAGTCAACCAGCAAAGAAAGCTCTTCTCATAGTGCATATTCCAGACCCACCCTCCTCCCCAATTCCTAGCTTCACACGAGCTGGCATCCAAGGGACCTGCAATCTTGCCAACCCACCCTTTGTTTGGCTAGCCAGGGATGGAGGTATCCTTCACTCAAAATGGAAATGTTCCTAACACTCCCTACCAGGCGGGGCCCACAAATGCTCCACCTCAGGTCTGGAAGGTCACTAACTTGGCTCCTCCTTCCTCCTCCCTCCTGGGCTTCATCCTCTCAAGAACTAAAAATAATGGAGGGCTAGAGGAAACACAGAGGGGTGGGGGAAGTGGGGGAGGGAGGGAGAAGGACACACAGAGGGAGACAGAGAGGGAGGGAGGGAGGTGCTCTGCACGCACAGAGGCCTAGTGTACCTCTCACACCAGGAGCCAGGGGGCCTCCAGGCTGCAGGACCAACAATAGGAGGAAACTGGGAGAGGCCGGGCTGGCGGAAGGGCCCTGGGCTGGGGGAGGGCAGCCTCCAGCAGCTGACCTCCCGGTGGACAAAGCGCACAGGACAGAAGAGCTCAGCTTTTCCTCTGGGAAAGGGCACACGGGGCTCTGCCCAACTGGGGGGGGCACCCCTGAGACACGCACCAGGGCCCTTCCCCCACTTCGCCTCACCCACCCTTCCCCAGAGACCTTATTTTCACTTTGGTAAAATGCAAAGAAACAAAGCCCCGTTACAGAGGGTGGAAATTTACTGAAGGTCCTCACTGGTCAGCCAGACGCTTGGCAAGGAAGGGCGGGGCTACACAGCACCCCCCCACCTGGTGCCCCCCTTGCCCCACGCACCTGCTCCTGCTTCTTCCCTGGCCTGGGGGTGCTGCAGGCCCTCAACCCCTCCTTCTCAGCCCCCGGAGACTAAGGGAAGGCCATGCAGGCAGTGCGGTGGGGCCAAAAGCACGCGCACTGAGCCGGTAACGTAATAAGCAGCTAACAGTATTGAGTACGAGAGCCAGACGCAGAGCTCGGTAAGCATCACGTGTGTAGGACACCAGCGCCTCAACCCACCACACAGGGACTCCCGTTCTCCTGGGTTACAGGTGGGGACACAGAGGCATGGAAGGTTAGACCGTCTGTCCCAGGTTCGATGGCTGGTAAGTGGCAAAGGCAGGATCTGAACCCAAGCAGTCTGGCTCCAGGGTCAAGCCCTTCATCAGTCTGCCAGGCTGCCCCGTTATCACTGGTGGCATGTGACCTTCCAGCTAGATCAAGCCAGGTTGAAATGCTGGTATTCCTGGCTGGTGGGATCAGACGAGTCAGCAGCCTCTCTGAGCTCCAGCCTCCAGCCCATCTGCAGAATGGGAATACCACCTGTCCTGCAGGCTTATTTTCAGGATGGAAGTCTCCGCACGCAGCGCTGGCTAGCAGACACAAGCATCCAGTCACGTGAGGACGGCATACCTACCATGGGTGTCTGGTCTCTGAGCCCCAGAGGGGGGCGCCTCTTTGGGGGATGAAGCAATGGCAGGGGCTCTGTGTTGGCTCAGCAGATGTGAGCCGCACAGCCGGGTCACCTCCTCCTCTATGCCCCAGTGCGGGCCTTCAGATCCCTCCTCCTCACCAGAGGGACGTGCAGAGGATGAAGGCCGCAGCTGGCAGGAAGTGGGTCCCCACCACGGTCCCATTCCTTGCCTGGAAATGAACCCTGGAGGAGCTTGGAGCTTGCCTTCCACAGTCTTTCTGGAAGTCCAGAAGGCTAAGGAGACGCTTTTATGGAGCCTGGTGCTGGAGACAGCAGGTGAGAGGCGGCCTGGCCCTCAAGCCACCAGCCTGTGCCCCCAGCAGACGCTCCCCTCCCCCCCAGCCCTCCCCTAGGGACCTAGGGTCTGAAAGAAGTCACTCTGCTCCTTCCCAAAGGCTCCACCAAACAACAAGGCCCGGCTGCGCAGCTTTGTCCCACACAGGAGCATGACATTTAGACCGCCAGGAAAATGCAGGGAGGTTTTCTGCAAAATGTTGAGGAATCTACAGTGTCATTGTCTGCCCTGCAGTTCTCAGAAACACAGCCCTGCTACTGACACAGAGTCCTCCTGGGTTAGCACTCTCACACTCCTGGTTATTTCTCTGACGATACCTTGAGATCGAAACTCTGGGTTGTAAATCAGAAAGCCTAAGGACACCACTGGGCAGGGCAGAAGCCTTCCTCAACCTCTAGCTTGCTAAAAGTTGACCTCTCTGGGGACGCCTGGGTGGCTCAGTCGGGGAAGCATCTGCCTTCGACTCAGGTCATGATCCTGGAGTCCTGGGATTGAGCCCCGCATCGGGCTCCCTGCTCAGCGGGGAGCCTGATTCTCCCTCTCCCACTCCCCCTGCTTGTGCTCTCTCACTCTCTCTCAAATAAATACATAAAATCTTTAAAAGTTGACCTCTTTGGGCCAAGAATGTGCACGGACACAATACTGCCTTCTAAGTAGCTTCTGAGAATGCAGAAAGTGCTCATAAGAGATTTGCTAAGGGGCTTAGTCCAGGCTAACTCTGAAGCCAGATTTTTGGGAACTCCCACGTAAGGAATTTCTGAGATGGAAAGTTTTCAGGAAGAGAGTGAATGCCACACGAGAACTTACATGCAGTAGTATCAAATATTTGAGCTTTATTTAGGAAGTCTAATCAAGATGTGTTGGTGCAGTTCATATTTCTAACAGATCCCACTGATTTGCCTGTGGCTAAGCGGCGGCGAGCAAATAGGAATGCAGGCTTGCAGACACGGGCAGCAGCTCATTTCCAAAGAAGCGCCCGCAGCCGGGGCGGCTCGCGGCCCTGGATCCCGCCCCGGGTCACCCAGCCTCCCTCTCCACCCTGAGCTCGTCAGGACAGAGCCGTTCTCAGCGAAGCAGCCATGCACCTGTTCACGCATAGGCCACCGCTGGCACAGGAAACGGGCTGCCAAAAAGACACAGCAGCGAACCCCCAAGTATGAGCCAGACTCGTTGGCTCTCAGAACACGCTGTCCCCCGGGTCATCTCGACGTCTGTGTCGGTACGTGTGATTTTCATAAACAGACTGACTCATCGCCCTTCCCCACGCGTCTCTGTCAACTGGGCCCCAAGTGCTTACTCAGCACTTTCCCCTGCAGCCCGAGCCTGCGGGGAGGCAGGCAGTCCACGGGCCTCTAATTGCCAGAGAAGCCTGCCTTCTCCCTCGGCGTCACAGAGCAGCGGGCCAACAGTCCGACGTTCCTCGCAGCCTGAGCCACACCGCAGTCCCCCATCGGTGGCCTGCACGGCCTACAGAAAGCTTCTGGTTCTCTCAGACTCCTCTTGCCTCCTACTGACTCGTGGGCAAGAAAACACGATTTCAGAGACGTGAGTGGGTTATCTGAAACATGTATTCTGGAAGGCCAGAGGCTGAGGACTGGGCTCCGCGGAAGTCCCTCCCGCCAAGGACTTTGACCCTGAATCCGGGGAGCTAGAGAGGCGCTTGGAGGATGGGGCTGCTCCGGCCACAGGCAAGAGGTGGGAGCTGAGCGAGCACAGAGAGCAGCCCCCTTGTGACCCGCACCTGCCACCCGCCGGGCGTCACACGCATCCTGGAGGAAGTCAGAGCAAGTGGCCGCCACAAGGGATGAGGTGGGAAAGCTGTCCTCCTGGGCGATCGTGAGCCGCCAGGAAGGACTCTGTCCCATGCAGAGGGACTATGGAGTCTCACCGTGGCTACAGCCCTCTGGCAGGCTCGGCCCCTCCGAGGCCACTGAGGATGGCCCACATTTAGGAACTGTGACATCGCTTCTAGGGAACAGAACCAGCTGGCTGACTTATTCCCCTTAACTTTCAAGGCTATTAATAGGGCACATCTGTCTCTGAGTGAAGTCACTAAGGAAAAACCCAACCGAAGAAAATACTTTCAAGCGGTCGTCATTTCAATTTTGGGAAAAGAAAGCAAGGCAATAAACCACCACAGAACCCTAGAATTCAGGGTGACCCAGGAGGAGAATGGAAAGTATGTGCCCTGGGAATGTGGGAGTGCGGGTGGCTTGGCTATGTACGTAGGTCTTGGCCAGTGGGACGTGAGTAGACCAGCACCTTCGCAAGCTCTTTCCTCCTCGCCTCCCCAGGCCAGGTCCTCTCCTTCCCCCGCAGGTTCCCCCTCAACCCTCCGTCAGACCCAGAGTAGAGCCACTTAGCAACAAGTGACCAGATGATGTGGGCCAGTCCAGCTAGTAGTCAGCTGACTTATTTTCTGTGGCTACAATTTTTTTTTCTAAATTAGTCGCTGACACGTACAAATGAAAACATTTCACACATCTGGAGAGCCCAGATCTCCAACTGTCTTTGCGATCCGTGGCCCACCCTCCTGGGAGGTGTCCATCTACGGGCCGGAGCTGAGAGGACACCTTGAGATGGGTCCCCAGGCCCTGGTCCCACATTAGCACCTGCCCAGAGCCTGACAGCATGTGAGTCGATCCCCTGGATTTAAAGACAAAGAGGAAGGAGAGGAGCCAAAGATGGCGTCAGGACCTCTACGGGTCTTAAGGAGTCTATTTGCCGGTCAAGTGAGTGTGGACAGACTTGTCACCTATTTTGCTGAGCTTCTGTTTCTCCATCTGCACATGGAGAGGAAAATGCACAGCCCTGCCCACGCCTCAGACCGTAGGGAGGATGACGCTGGAAAACAAGGGGATGCTCTGAACACTCACTGTACCATATGCAAGTAAGACACTGGCCATTCGGGGCTAAGGGAGAAAAGAAAATGCCCGAGGGAAGCTGGCCTCTCTGGTTAGAGGAGTAGCTGGGGAGAGGCGAGCGGGGCAGCAGAAGCCCACGACATGGCTCGGTGGTCACCGAAGGGAGCTGAAATAGAAGCCGGGACTTCTGAGCCACCCAAGCATGCCGCCACGGCTGGGACCCCATTGTTGGCTCGCCAGAGAAGTGGAACAACACTGAGTCACGGCTGAACAGCGCGGGCCCTCACTGGCCTCTGCCCCCATCGTTAGAGCAGAATTTAGAATGGGGCACCTGCCACTTGGGGCTGCCAGCCGCGGCCTGGCCTGGGATGGGAGACACGACGGCATCGAGGTGGGCCAGGAGGAAGCCCAGCATTACATCTTGGCCATAAAACTCAACACTCAATGCCGGGGGCAAACCGGAGGGTCCCGTGCCTCCGAGTAGTCACAGCCCGGCGGCCAACTACACGGTGGCTGTTGACACACGCTGCCAGGAAGCCCCTCTGCACTTCAGCCTCGACAGCTCTCTAGAATGTGAATCTCAGCATGCCAACTCCAGGCCCCTCCCCATCTTTGCTGGCGGGGCGCCTAGAGGACTCAGTCGATGAAGCGTCTGCCTCCGGCTCAGGTCGTGATCCCGGGGTCCTGGGACTGAGCCCCGCGTCGGGCTCCCTGCTCAGCGGCGGAGTCTGCTTCTCAACCTCTGCCTGCCTCTCTCACTCTCTGTTGCTCATGAATAAGTAAATAAAAAACTAAAAACAAACAAACAAACAACCTTTGCTGGCTTCAGGATAAAGACCAGACTCCTTCAGATGATCCCCAAGCGCTCTCACCTGCTCCCCCCAGGCAGCCCCCATGCTGAAGAAAAACTAGCCTGTTTGTCGAGACACGTCACGCTGCTTGACGCTTCTGAGCCTTCTGTGCTGTTTGCTCGGGCAGAGACGCCTCACCTAACCTGCCCAGAGAACTCGTCTTCATCCTTCAAAACCCCACTCAGGCATCACCTCCTCCTCGCACTCTCCTCAGACCTCATGTCCCTTAGCCCAGTGCAGGAGCAAAGGGACCGTGTCTCCCCTCATGGCACCTGTGCCCCAGGCCTCACATGTCCATGTGCTGCCCGGCTCAGAGCGTATTCACGTGACTGGGTTGTACCTCAGTGTCCCCTCCAGTGGAGTGAACCTGCCTTCAGGGCAGCAAACGGCTCGTCCACCCTGAATCCCTCGGCCCCAGCGTGCTGCTTTCTCAGGAATGCCTGGTACCTAAACAGCTGGGAGTCCCCCAAGACTCAGCCTGGTTGGGAAGGCCGAAGAGGAGCCTCGCCGGAACCCCCAGCCCCAACCCTGGAGTTTGGCTTACGGCTGGGGGAGTGGGGAGGGTGTTCCAGAGCCAGGGAAGGAAGCCTCACATGAGCCAGGAGGTCAAGAACTCGAGGCAGCAGCCTCCAAGGGCCAGCACCTCAGGAAAAGAGGCAAATGGGGAGAGCCCGGAGCCAGGACCCAGGTGGGGAACCCTGGGCTGCCTCCCTCAGGACACCCACACCTTTTGATACCGAGGCCGGCCCTGGCCGCACATGACACTGGCCAGTCCTGCAGACTTAGGGTACGGCTGCCGGGCGGGGGGGGGGCGCTTGGGCACACGAGGAAGACAGAGCCCCCAAAGGCACCTGGGGGGGGGTACTCTGCACATCAGAGCAAGAAGCAGCTGCAGTTCACACCCCTGTCCACCCAGACCACAGCTTAGCAGACAAGCCTCAGGTCTCTCCACACCTAGGTTCATGGTGGCCCCACAAACAGGCCACCTCCAGTGCTGCTGTGCCCTCTCCCTGCCCCAGGCCCCCGACCCCCTGCCCTTTTCTGATGGAAGCAGCCCCCTGGGCTCTCTCCTGAAACCCCAAATCTGGTAGCTCTGCTGCCTCTTTCCCCCTCCTCTTGCACTTTGCTGGCTGGGATGATTTGTACCCATTCAAATCCCACAATGTGTGCGGTACGGGGTTCAATGCTGTGTCCTGGGGAGCCACAGTCCATTAAAGAGGATAAGCATGGGGCTGAATAACTATAAAAGAGGGTCAGAACCATCAGTGACCTCATAGAGGCCCAGATATCAGGCCACGGGGAGTTAGTTTCTTTGGGAGACGGGAACGAAATTAAGTCAAGCAATTAAGAGGGCAAATAAAATAATGAAATGGATCAGCTTTCTGTTATCACCAGGAGCCAGCAATTGTGGATGAACACATGCCTACCTGCCTTTGCTCCCGACCTCCGAGCCTCCTGTCTGATCCTATACACCTGCTGCACGAATGGTTTCATTTTAATAATATATGTAAGTTTCAAATTCCCAGCTGTGTTAGCTATCCTTAATACACACTGCACCCCACCACCCAGAAGGTCCTTCAGAAGCTCTCAGGTGTAAAGTCAGCCCCCCAGACAAGACGCACACGGAAACTCCGTGCTTTGGGGCACATTCACAGGATTCAGAATCTGAGGGGGGCCCCACTCAGCACGGTTTGCATCCCCGAGTCCTGTCCTGAACTTCCAGAGCAGGCGAGAAATAAATGGTGGGAATGCAGAAAACAGACTGCGGCTCCCTCCTTCCACCCTGTTTTGTTCAAGGAGACCCCTTGCAATTTTAGTGATGTTTTAAATTTCTCAGCAGCAGAGACGTTTAATCAATCCCAGAGAAACAGAGTTAAGGACAGTATGACAGTTTCCGGATTTACTGAGAAAGGGGAAATTTGTGACTTTCTGCCAGGTTCATCTTTATGTTTAAGATTTTTTCTATTTGTATTTCTCCTGCTTCAGTGGAAAGAAACTATTCAAAATTAAAATTAATAAGAATTGGTCTGCAGCCAGCTATAAAGGAAGGCAGTCTGACAAACCTGGCTCTCCACCGACCATGAACTGGCAGAAGAGATCAGGTCTTAGGAAGTCTGACAAATATATACGAGACTCAAAATAGAAACTATAACGTTGTTATTTATTACAGCCACAGACCCATATAGAAGTGTGATTTCTCCCTTTCCCCTAAACACGCATTAATGTATTTAACAAGTATTACACCAGGTGATGTAGGAAGTGTGGAATCACCATATCATATGCCTGAAAATAATATAACACTGTACGTTAACTACACTGGAATTATAATAAAATTCAATTAAAAAAAAAACAAGTACTAAATCCATTACTACCCTCCCCCCACACACAGTTGTTTGGTTTTTGTTTTTTTACCAACGCGATCATATACACAAAATTCAACAGTAGACAATTTCACTGTCTGCAACTCTCTTCTGGCCATTTTCATTGTTTTATTTCTTGATTATTGCTGAAAATGATTTTGTCATCCAGGAGAGAAGAGTGTTAGAAAAATTCACGCCAAGTGCCAGATATGCTGCATAATACCACTGGTTCAGTGTCCTGACGACGTGTCAGGTGGAGAACAGAAGGTGAGGTTTCCGGAAAGGAAAACCCAGCCAACTTCTCCCAAGCAGACTGCTGGGCTAAAGTCCTGGGGCCACAGTCTCTAGGTAAATGGGCAGACACGAAGGAGGACAGTACTAGAGCTTTCTCCGACTATCTAAAATGTAAAACCTCTAAGGATCAAAGGCAAAGAAATCCCCCAAACCAAAGTAAAAGTCAAATAAACTGGAGAAAGTATTTTACAAAATTTATTACTGTAGAAGGGTTGATACATCTTGTACATGAAGAACTCAAAAACAAGGGTGAAAAAAAACCCCTCAGATACCAAGAGATAAACTTGGCAACACACACATAGTGAAAACAACAATGTGCTCTTTCCCTATGAAATTAGCAAGAAACCAGAAAAATAGCAACACAAGCGCTTGGGGGAGGAGGACACACAGGAACGCACCAATACGTGGGGCTGGAAGCGCCCTAAATGCACGGGACCCTCAGGAGGAAGCAGCCCAGGGGTATGTGTCAAAGGCTATCAAAATGTTTGAACCTTCCATTAGCTATTCTACCTCTGGAAATCTACTTAAGGAACTATGGAAAAAGTTACAAGCACCAAGATGTTAACGATGCCATTGTTTATTTCACAATAGCATTGAAAATAGCCTGAGGCTTAACAATAGAGGAATGATCAAGTAAATCAGGGGCACATCCTTGGGACTGATCATTAAGTCCTAAGCGTTAGAAAGACACATGGAAAAGTTTGTATAATATTCTGTGGGGGGAGGGGTGGGTAGAAGGGGAGGAAGGAGGAGAGGCTATAAAACACATACATAGTTAATTTTTTTTAAGATTTTATTTTTAAAAGTCATCTCGACACCCAATAAGGGGCTCGAACTCACAGCCCTGAGACCAAGAGTCGCACGCTCCACCGACTGAGCCGGCCAGGCACCCCTACACGTACATGCTTTAAAAGGCTCGGTGGAAACACACCAATTTATAAAAATAGCTACATTAGTATGCATTTCTGCATACTACGTTTATACTGAATTTGACAAAACTATTTGGCCTCTTGCTCTGATTTTTTAGCTATTTTTTAAATTGCACTATACTGCACATATAGTGGGTAAGCACTTTCAAATCCTTTTTGAATTAAGATGGAATATACATTCACCGATTAATTAGTAATCGACAGAATCGTTATGTTTAGTTATGATGTTAGGGTTGCGATGATATGCACTCTACACCTATGATGTTAGGGTTGCGATGATATGCACCCTACACCATCTTTATTTCCAAAACGTCTATAATATGGCTAGTTTGCTTTATACGATTTACGAAATACACAGATCACCAAAAAACCAGGTAAGTGGACAAATTGCTGCCCCCTCCAAATGCCCCTTTGTGCAGGTTCCATGAGGTCAGGGCTGGACACTGTTCCCGGAATGGAAGCCCGCAGAATTCTAGGACCCCAGGAACCTGAGCGGAGGGCCACTGGATAACAAACAGCTAGAATCGTCCGGTGACGGCCCTCCCGCTGTTCAGATAGCACCTGCAGGATCCGGAGGGGTGAACGGAACGTGCAGAACCCTCCCACTGAGAAGGGCAGGGCCGTTGGGATTCATCCTTGTCCCCTCGCTGCAAACACGGGGCCCAAGGAAGAGCTCAGTAAATGCCTCCGCTAAGGGATCGCTGCCCTCCCTCACTGCCGGACAGACACACAGTGAAGTCCCTGACGGTCCTCCGTGGAGGGAGGCAGACGCACACAAACATATGGTCCATCTGCCCAACATGTGGGCAGCAAGCGTTCCGACGAGCCTCAGCTCTTCCCCATTAGGGGATTTTCCCGAACCCTCTGCATGGGTGCAAGTCTCTGCGAAGCCTCTGGAGCCTCCAGACACAGCCATAGGGTGACATGTAAGGCACTCGTGTACGTGAGACGTGGCATATATTTCGAATCTCTTGTCCTTTCAGCTCCATTATCTCTATCTGCACAAAGTAGGAAGCAAGACAAGCCTGTGTGCAATTTTGATTTCCAACTCGGCCAGAGTTGCAGGGAGCTGCGGCTTCGTCTGCCCAGAGGGCTCTGCCAGGTGGGCTCAGAGACCTGCTCTTCTATTGTTCTGTTTAATGATGCGTACAGGTGAGGCACAGACACAAAGAGGGGCTTTACTTCCCTTTCTGGATCAGTCACGGTGTCAGGTGGAGGACAGAAGGTGAGGCTTCAGGAAAGGAAAACCCAGCCAATCTCCCGAACCAACTGCTGGGCTAATGTCCTGGGGCCACAGTCTCTAGGTAAATGGGCAGAAGAGAGGGAGCACCGTCGGAGCTGGGATCTCCACATGTGCCTCAAGCTCCAATGCCCCACCCCCAGCTCAGCGGCCATCCCAAAGCCAGGGGTTCTAAGTTCCAGGCCAGAAGAAGTCTGTCGTGCTAGAATTCCATGCTTTCGAAGGCTCTGAGCGACACTGGGGGGTTCAAAAGTTCTTGTGACCCAAACCAGCCCTTACAAATAAAGTTTTAAAGTGGTAAGGTATTTTTAAAAATATCTAAAATCAACAGCCTCTCTTATGACTTTTTTACTGCACCCCCCCCCTTGCTTTCAGTTTCTTTAGAATCCGTTTGCTTCCTTCTCCTCATTACCTGACCACCAAGTCCCGCTCTGCTCCCCTTGCCACTTCCAGAAAATCCACCGCGGTGTCTCCTGTGGGTCACACCTGGGGGCCCACCGCATCTGCAACTCAGCTGTTCACCCACATGCCTCTGGCCCACCCCGTGGCCCCCCCACCCTGAATGACTCGGCAGTCCGACTAAATTGACTCCAACCCAGATACCCCCCAAAATAAAGCAGCAGGATAACAAAGCACCTCGGTGAAAACTGCATCTGCCCCTGTTTCCAGGGGCACTGCGGGGTACCCTGAAAACTCTAAACCTGAGGGAAAGGAGCCTGGTCCTTCAGAATCGTGTGCGTGTGTGTGCGCGCACGCTTAAAGACAAGAGAAAAAAAGAAACCCAGTGAAGTGCTCAGAAGGGAATGCTCTGCTGTAACTGGTGTTTACTATGTTCCACTGGGTGCCGAGGAGGAAGTGGTTACTATAACCCCAGGGGGGGAAATACTTGCTTGAAACAGGAAAATGGAACTCTTACAATTTTCCACTAGCAGCGTGCAAGAGGCCACCACACTTGGAAACCCTTGCACAAACACTGCCCAGAGCCGAGTGCCCAAGACTCGGTGCTATTGCCCCAAAACCCTCAAGCACAGAGCAGGACCTTGACACAGCTCCGCTCTTTCCCAGAGACATCTCGGCTCTTGGAAAAATGCTCAGTGTTGTTTCCCTTACCCTGAGCCAACGGAGAGGCTGAGAGGGAGCCCCTGGGGGCTCAGGGTAGGAGGAAGGAAGGGTCAGAAGACCCAGGCTATAGTCCCAGCCCGGCCATTTACAAGCTGTGGAAATTACTCAACCTTCCTGCTTCTGGGTTTCTACTTCCTCTCTATGAGCCGGTGATATTATTAACTGCTCTGCTCACATCCTCAGTTGTTGTGAGGCTCATACGGAGGAATAAGGCATAAAGTCGGGGGTTCGCTGGAAACCCTAAGGCGCATGCAAACGCAGGTTGCTACTACCGAACGTTCAAGCCTTCAGAAAGCTTTCTGGAGGGCTGACCTCTGGCTCTCGGCTCAGCCCTTAGCTGCATCTCGGCTGGACTACTTCCCCAACTCAGCCTGCTGGGCCTTCTTCATAATTCTGCCCACAGTTCTGCAGAATGGCAAATATCCGACAGAGTGTGCTCAGTGGAGTGTAAGCACGACCAGCTAGCAGCAGGGAGAATCAGTGACACGGGCCCCCCGCTCCCACATGTGCTCCAATCCAAAGACCAAGCCTTCCCCCTCAATGACTAATTTGCCTGCTCGGAGGGTCAGGCCAGTTCTAGTTCTGACTCATAGTTTCCATTTATTAAAATGAACATCTGGCTGCCACCGCGATGCCTTTTGTACACAGGCTTCTAGCTCTGGCTCACCTGCGAGGCAACCTAATGTCCAAGGCAACGGGGACTGCATAATCACGGCCACCCCGCGCTCCATCCCTGGCCCCTGGCCCCGCGTGACCTTGAGCAGGCCGCTCACCCTTCCCAGACCTTGGCTTCCTCATCTGTAAAACGGCAATGACAAGACGGGCCCTGCCTGGCTGCCAAGGTGATTGCCACAACCACAGATGAGGTCCAAGGGCCGGGTATCTCGCAAAAGTGCCTTGAGAATCACCCCGGAACCTGGAGGTGTTTTATATTTTAATCCATTCCCGGATGGAGGTCCGACCTTGATCTAAGAAGACTTTAAGCTAGCCGCCCAGAGGCATTCTTAAACAGTCTAAAGTTTATCCAAGCGAGTCACAAAAACAAGACCTTAAAGTGCTAAGTAGGCTTTTAGACTTTTTTTTTAAATAGGGAAACTTTTAATTCTTCCACTTTTCTTCTTTCACTCATTTCTGCTTTAGAGCCTCGAAAAGGACGGATCTAAGCGTATTGTGTTGCCTTTTAGGTAGAGCTAAATGTGGTCTCGCAAGTCCTCTCTGTTCCCACTTCTTTGCCCGGAGCACCTCAGCAGCTCCTTGGCCAAACCTGCAAACCCCGGCCCCCCGGGGCCTGTTTGGAAGCCCAGAGCTCTGTTTTCCTAAGGTCTTGAGGCCAAAGGCATCCCCATCATCCTTCCAGGAGGGTGTTACCCTCGGGGAGGGAGAGCAGGAGTTTCCAGGACACACAAAGGCTTATTCTGCTCACAAAGGATATTTACCAAGTCAGTCCCACAAACGTTTGCCAGGATTCCTGGCACAAGAGAGAACTGGGACGGCCTTCTGATTCACAGCCTGGCAGATCTACCCTTTCTATTATTAGCACCCCAGGCAAGATGCCACCAGGCTGGGGAGAGACCTTTGTGTCAAGGTAGAGAAGGCAGGAAGAGGTGTGTGTGCAGGAGAGAAGCAGGAGGAGCTGTTTGAGGTTTCCTCCAGAGAGGGAGAAGGGCCTTTCAGAAGAAGGCCCAGCAGGCTGAGTTGGGGAAGTAGTCCAGCCGAGATGCAGCTAAGGGCTGAGCCGAGAGCCAGAGGTCAGCCCTCCAGAAAGCTTTCTGAAGGCTTGAACGTTCGGTAGTAGCAACCTGCGTTTGCATGCGCCTTAGGGTTTCCAGCGAACCCCCGACTTTATGCCTTATTCCTCCGTATGAGCCTCACAACAACTGAGGATGTGAGCAGAGCAGTTAATAATATCACTGAGGGGGGGGGGCTTCAAGTAGTCACTCCTTCCTTCCCTAACCTCATTTGAACTTCAGACAAGCTCCGCCCCAGGATCAGAAACCCTGGAACTCGGCCCCACGCTGGCCGTGCCTCAAGGAGGCCCAGGCGTGCTCCCACTGTCCCCTCTGGGCCCTGATGGTCACACAGCCTCGCACCTGCCCGCCCGGCTGGGCTCTAGGCCAGGCCCGACTCTGCGGGATGGAGGAGCCCAGAGAAACACAGCAGAACGCTGGAGAAGCCCCTCCATCCATGGCAAAATCCAACTTACCGCAGCCCTAAATGCACATATGTGCCCCCACATTACTACCGCCCTTTACAGAGCACCTGCTACATACGCCGCCCTCTCTCCTTCACAAAAGGGGGGTATCGTCCTGGAGTGACAGACACGAAAACCATCTTGGGACGGCTCAGCTGCCCAGGCTGATGGTGATTAAGAGGAGAGGATGATTTGTGTCACCTGCGTACATCTCCTCAAGCACTATCTAGACCAGGCATGTACAGGCATTACTTGAACACTTTGAAAAAACATCAAATGAAAAAATTAAAAAAAAAAGACGTGCTGGCAGTCAGGGGGTGGGTGTCTGTTTTTAAACAGATTGGTCCACTTCTACTCCTGTCCAAAGATTATTTAGCTAACATTCTTCATATGAAAAATCTTGCAAAAGAACCAATACCCAATCACCGTTATTAAGCATGACAAATGACCGCTGGAAAACAAAACTGAACAACATAAAATGAAAACCTGCCGCTGCGCAGACTTAGGACTGCGCATAGACACCAACCCAGTGTTGCAAGACCTCAGACTCCCACCCAAGAGGGAGAAAAGTACGAGCTGTGGGCGGATGCCACAGGGGAGGGGCCGAGCCTCTGTGGGAAGCCAGCTAGCCGGGTCTCCTGGTTGACCTCAGGCGGGCTTGTCGGTGTCCCATCCATTTCCCCGTCTGTAAAATGAGATTGGGACACTGTGAGATCGCATCAGATGCTCTCTAGGTGTTCCTTTTGTTAAAATGAGTATCTGTCCCAGTCAGAGAGAAAAAGGATGAATTGTCTATTCCAAAAGGAGCCAGGCTGGGCTAAGGCTTTGGTTAGGTTTTCACGTGGTCTCGACAACCATGCTCACAGTGGACTTACTCCAAGCTGCTCTCCAGAAGGAGGTTTCCTGTGTGACCAGTGAGGTCTCCCAGGAAGTGACAACAGAGGAGTCAGTCTTCCCAGCAAGAGCCAGACGGCAGGCTCAGAGTGGATGCCGGAGAGAGGGACATCCCAGGGGGCAGGTCCCAGGGGAGGTGCTACTGACAGACCCAGAGGGACGCCAGCAGAAGGCTCAGGGGCTAGCCGAGGCCCCGGGCCAACTTCTTCGGGGATCCCTCCATGTGTCCCAAAGAACTGGGTGCCTCTCCAAGACAGAGCCCTCTGACTCTCCATGCATTGACTTGCTGGTGTCTCCTTCCGACGGGGGGGGGGGGGCGGGGGGGGGGGGGCAGCGTCTATTTAAAATTTTACAAGATGTGGCTTTGTTTCCATTTGTAAAAAGAGATTAGATTGTACCAAAATTCCAAAGAAAACTGTCCCTTTGTAATGTTACCTCTCCCCTTCTCTGCCTTGCTTATTATTAAGTCTCCAACCAAAAGGGCTGTCCTATTCAGTGCTCCTGGAGTTTGGGGAAGAGCCTGGCTTTGGGAAAAAGCCTGGGTTCTTCTGGGTCCCAGGTCTGCAGCTAATTCCGCACCCCTAGCAAGTCATGCCACTTCTGAGCGTCAGTCCACAAAACGGAAGGATTAACCACATAAGCTCACAAATAATGGCTGGCCCTGAAATTCCATGGTTTGGGATAGTCTCAAAAAAAGCTGAATTGTGGGAACTGACCCACGTTCAGATTTGGCTTCCCTTTTGAAGTGGTTTTTAGGGAGAAAGTGGATCAGAGGATGGAGATTTTCTTCCTTATCAGAATGACACAAAAGAGTATACTGAAAATTGCATTTTGACAACATGAAAATTTTTTTCAGTGCTCAGAAAAAATGTCTAACGGGGAGTATAGGTTGATTTTCACTTCTTTACGGTTTTCTGGATTTATCCAGTTATCTACAGTGGACCTACAAGGTGTGTTGAACAATCTTACGAGTTATTGTGTAAAATTATATTTTGCTGGGGAGAGGCTGAAGAAGAGAGGCTGACTTCTGAAATCCTTGTCTTCACCGGTGTCAAGCGTTCGCGCTCCCACCAGAGGAGGGTTCATCGAAGCGATGCCGGAGGCGGAGAAGAGGACATTCGGGAACCCAGACCCTGGTGCTTCCCACTGAGCTAGACACCTGGGCCCCGCGTCTGCGCCTGGGACCTGCTGACGGGCACCAACCACCTCCTGGCCTACGCAGGTCGCTGGAGGCGCGGGGACCCGCCCCTGGGGCCGCATTCCCAAGAGTGACGGCGGAGGGCCCTGCCCTCCGCCTTCCTCGGGAGCGGGCCGGGGCGAAGCACGAGGGGCGTGGCAGAGCGCAGGAAGGTGGGAAGAAGCGGAGGGGGGGGCGTGGCGGAGCGTGGCGGAAGGCGGGGCCCACTTCAGCGCGACCCCGGAGAGAGCGCCCAGCTTCTAGAAATCTAAGTGGCATTTCTTGAGATTTGAGAGGCAGCATCGGCGTTCTAAATCCCTTTTGGCAGAGGTGCAGCCGAGCCCCGGCAGGAGGAACAGAAACTCTCCCCGTAAGAGACAGATGATTTTAGGGTCCTTGTCCAGGAACACAGGTGAACGCGTTACTGCAGACTGGACTTTTATCATGAGCCACTGTGCTAAGTTACCCACGATTCTTTGGCGTTAAAAGGAAGCAAAATCTCACACTTTGGGGCGGGAGGAAAAAGGGAGCCCAGGCCCCTGAGCAAGGGCGTTGGCAAAGAAGTTGGCATCGGTGCTAGGAACTTCTCTGGGAACAGGCTCAGCTTGGTTGAGATGCAGTCAAGCCCAAGAGGCAGGTGGAGGTAACTACTGTCCAAGAGGCATTTTTAATGCCTCTCTCACCTGAGGATTCACGCTGCCCCCTTACCTTGAAACCCACTGGGCACCACAGCTAGCCTGTCTGTGGGAGAAACGAGAGGGAAAACGTTGCACCTCATGCTGGGTGAATGCAAGACCTCACCCCACCCCCAACACACACACACACACACACACACACACACACACACACACCCTTGCGAGTAGGCTAAGTGGGCACGTTCCTCCATAGCCCCAAGAAAAAGTCCCCAAATAGAAAGTGGTCAGACTAGGACTAAAGTTCTTGTACCAGCCACCAGAATTTGCCCAGGATGGCAGGGTGATTCATGCCCTGGCGGCTTTGCAGCTGAGCACCCTGGTCAGAAAATTGACCGTCTGCCTCCTCTCCCCGTGTCAGACCCAGGGGTCTAGTGAGAAGGTCTCAGCCCCATGGGCTGTTGCCGGTTCCCCGGGAGAAGCCACATGGCTTTCTTCCCAGCCTGAGGATTAGGCTCAGGCCTAGACTGGTGCTTCTGCTGTTCAGGGGCATTCCTTCATCCACCATGGGGTTGGCTAGTGAGTTTGCCCCTGCAGAACATCTTGAAAATGGGGCAGGGAAGGAAGGGGAAAGAATTCACATTGTGTCGGATGCACACAGTGTGCCTGGCACCATGCCAGAGCTTGTATCTGTGCTCTGTGCTCACAGCCACGTTGGCAGGAGCGCAGAGTTGAAGTGTAGAAACTGATAAATCTGCAGCGAAGATCCAACCAAGGTCTCTGCCAGATGTCAGGCAGCCTCCTCGCAACTGCCTGCACCACGCGGAAGAACTCCTCCATCAGGGTGAAAGATTTGATTTAAAAAAATTATGCAGTCTTTTCTTTTAAAACCCAATTTGCGTATCTTTGCATTCTGCAGATTTGGATCCGTGCTTTGTCCTTTCCCACCTGCAACACTTAAATGCCGTAACCCAGGCACTGAAAAAGGGAGTGAGAGCAGGGCTATTAGCGGACCATCTTTTGGCAGGGCTGCAGAACACAGCTCTCCATGATACCTCACTCCCCCCTTCAAAACAACTGTCTGTATTCTAGCCTCTGTCTCCCAGGCCCAGGCTGGGAGTTCAGATGCCGCGTGGAAGCTCACGGGAAGACACCATTAAATAAGAAGTCATTGCAGAGCTATCTGGAAACAGTTTGTAGCCAGATAGGCAGGCCCCCCAGAAGGCTGGCTGAGGGATCCCAGGCAGGGATCCACCTTCACTATTCAAAGGAGCAACAGGAGAACCACCAGCTAGTGGCTGGCGGGTGCGCACAGCGGTCCGTCACCTTGGCTACACATGAGCATCACCTGTGGGCTTTATGACCCCGTTCCCTGGGTCCCGCTCTCAGAGATTCGGACTTAACTGGTGGGGACTGCAGTCCGGTGTAGGACTGGTGAAGGCCCCAACGTTTCCAACCTTCCCAAGTTCCCACATGTTTCCTAGGGGAGAACCACTGGGCTGGTGTTTGGTCACAGTGGCCCAAAAGAACTAGGAAAAAGTGAGTAACATTCAGCAAGCCACGTGGGGTTCTTGAGAACAGAGAAAGCCCAGGGGGACTTCTGTTAATCGGCAGTGACAGGCAAGGTGGCAAGGGAGAACAAAGGTTTTGGAGCCAAGGAAGCAGAAGTTTGAATCCCGGCTCCAGCACTTTGCCCGGTGTGTGACTGAGGCGAAGCCACTGAAAGCTTCGGAGCCTTACTTTCCTCATCTGTAAAATGGGGGTAATAAGACATCCCTCACGGGATGTATTAAGAACTAGCCATCCCAGGACCCTGCCCGGCACATACTAGGTCCTCAATGGATGATGCCAAGGACTGTGAACAACTGAATGCACTGGGGTTTAGCCTGGGTTTGGTCTTGAAGAGAAGGGAAGCTGTGGGCTGACCGCGCTCTTCAGAGGGGACCCCGAGAGGGAGTGTCACACTTCCCTGGGGGGGGGGGGGGAGCTGTGCAGCAAACAACGAGAAGCCAAACGTGGTGTGGGTGACGGGCAGGGCAGGGCCTCAGCCTGCACAGCGCTCCAGATGTCGTTCCCCACCCCCAGTCCCCTCTCCACATCCAAGTTCAGCCTCTGGAGGAGGTGCACACTTAGAGGGAGAGTCTAAGTGCATCTGGCCGCAGCTCTGCCTCCCAAGGTGGGTGGCAATTAGACAGGATTGTGTCACCCCAAGCAGCTCTGCCC
Source organism: Phoca vitulina (assembly GCF_004348235.1). Taxonomy (NCBI): domain Eukaryota; kingdom Metazoa; phylum Chordata; class Mammalia; order Carnivora; family Phocidae; genus Phoca; species Phoca vitulina. Next base: position 115,062 of record NW_022589781.1, on the reverse strand, counting down.
AAGACAGGTCTGTCCACCCCAGGACCCACGCCCACTCTCTCCCTCCCACTTTGCCCTGAAATGCTCTGGGGGCAGCCAGGCCCCAGAGGGGCAGCCACTGCATGGTGGCCCGTCACCTGTTCCCAACGAGCACGGGCAAACCTGGTGGCAAAGCTAGAGCTTGGGAATCTGTGACAGGTATCCCAAGGCAGACAGGACAGGGGAATCCCACCTCCGGAACAAGAGCTCCCCATTCACCCTCCGAGCAGCCCAGCACAAAAGAACCTGCTGCCAACGCGTGGCTATCTCTCCTTTTCCTTTCTCTCTGTTCTCCCTTCACAGCAGTAGACTTGGTGGAGCTGCCTTACATACATTGTTCTCATGATGCTCAGAACAGCCCAGTGAGGCAGGTGACGGTGGGGTGGGGAGGGGGGGCGAGATGCCCCAACTCACCAATAAGAACAGAGAGGCTCAGCAGATCTCCTGACTTGCTCAGGGTCACAGAATCCCTCAGAAGCAAAACCAGGACTTGAATCCATGTCTGCATGCCAAGAACCCATTGCTCTCCACCATGCCACAGCCCCTTGCCCTCTGCCCATTTCCCCCTTGCTCGCTGTGGGAGCATACTGGGAACTGGGGGGATGGAGGGAGAGGTGGCTGGCTGGATTCTCAGTTCTAAAACTGTGCACTTGAGTCACACATCATTCCCTCTTTACTATGCCTCTCGCTTATCCTCATCGGAGAAATGGCAGAGCCACCTGCCCAAGGCCAGGGTGAAGGAGAACTACAATCCAACCACCAAGCACCTTACAAAGTCTATGCCCCAGAGGGCAGCTTTCATCTTAGCAACGTTCTTGCTGGAGGGCTTATACGTCACTGGTCCAAAGTGGAAAATGTTTGATTCCAGCCAAAGAAGGTGCGGGTATCCTGCTGATACCCTGGGGCATGCCCCATACTGACAAACCATCTGGCTTTCTGGGTCTCCAGGAAATTTCCAACACAAATAATAAACGAACCAGGAGAAAGGTAGCCAGCCCTCACCCTTGGCACAAAGTACTGACACCGGGGTTCTTAGGAACAGAACCAAGGAGAATGAGGAAGAAGCAGCATTCAGTGTTTCCCAGGAAGGGAACGAGGAAGAAGGACAGCATCCCCCCGGCAAAGAATTCATGGCGAGAGAAAGTCCTGCTCATCTGTTGCCAGGCGCTCTGCAGCTGGCCTGCCTGGCACGACGCTCCCAGGAGGGGGTGAGCCCCAGCCGGGGAGCGGAGCAGCCGGCCTGGAGACCCCCATGTCCTCTCTCCAAAGTCTGCATGGACGGCCTGCATTTGGAGTCACAAAGCAGCCCACCAGCCAGTGAGCAGGGGAGGGGATGACAAAGGGGAGCTGTTTTTTGTTTATTTTTTTAACGTGAGAAGGGTGACCACCGATTCAATCCATACAAACCCGAAACCATTCCTGTCCCAGAACCGGGATCTCTACGAGCCCACCTCGGGCAGAAAGTCCTGTCCACCACAGAGGAAGCTGGAAGCTCTCCTCCCCAGGGAGACAAGCGAATGCGTGAGGATGTCAGGCCTTATGCTCTTAAAAGGACATTGCCATAGGGCATTTCTTGTGTTCTTCGTGGAGCGTCCAGAAGGTGGGCATGGACCCAGAGATAAGAAGACCCAGGCACAGCGGCGGGATCAGAGTCCAGAGGCACTGGGGCCTTGTGCTGCCCATCAGGGCACCCCGCCTCTGGCCCTCCAACCCCCCACTCGCGGAGGTGGGTGCTGATATGCTGCTGGAGGATGGGACTCAGCATCAGTCCTTAAAGGGGAACAGCGTCTTGAAAGAGGCGCCCCCAAGTCCCTGTCCTCAGTGATTACCTCTCTATGCCTGGATTTGTCAATGCCACTTTCAAAACCGGAAGTGTCTCCTTGTCAACCACAGGACGTTTTCGTTTCCCAAGAGTGCAGCCCTCCAAAGCCCAGCTCGTACTGTGCTCCACGTTTAGGAGGCCCAGTTCCTCACCCCCTTCCCGCCGATCCCCTATGTCCCGTCCCACTCACCATTTCCCGGTCCCGCCACATTGTCTCGGCTTTGGGCTGTGGGGTCTTTCCACTTGGAATCTTGTTTCCCTCCCTGTCCAGCCACAGGAGTCCAAGTCCACACCGCACACCTGGCTCAACTGTCCCAGCTTCTGGGATAGCTGCTGGGGAGACTCCTGGCTCGCCCAGGGCAGAAATCACCCCTCCCTGGCTGAGCCACGCCGCCCTGCCCCTGCCGCTCCTGGGCCCCACAATCTGATTGCACAGCTCCCCGACCAGCTACACCACGCACGGCAGGTCCTTGGGGCTCGCTTGGCTGGAATGTCCAGCATGTGCAAAGTATTTAGCTCAGTGTCTGTAAAATGAAACAATGAAAAGTCCAAACACACAGTAGAAGCTAAAAAAAAAAAAATCCCCTTCTGGTCATGAGGCTCCAGATTTGGGGGAGTGAGGGGCTTGCTTCTGAGTGCAAGGAGCGTGGGGGGCTGGCAGGCAGCACGGGGGACGAGGCTCCCCCCGGGGGCAGATGAACATGGGGTGACAGGGGGCTGAGGACGGTGTGGGCAGCAGGTGAAGAGTGGGAAGAGGATGAAGACGCACCAGCTCCCGATGAGCGAGGCTGCTGCTTCGGGGTGAGGGAACAGCCCAGCTGGCGTGCTCCAGGAGGCCCACGAGCACAGCTCACCAGAGAACTTCTTGAGAACCCAAGGGAAAGCCAAGCCAGCAGGCGTCCCGACCGGTTTTATCTGCTGGGACAGGGAGGCAGTGGAGGCAGGCAGCCAGCTCCCAGAAGCATCTGCCCGGGGGTCAACAGCAGGGCTCTGCCAGCTGAAGAAGGTCTCCAATTCTCCAGCCTCCTAGACAGCCTAATTTCATCTCTGGGCACCACTGGTATTGACTGGAAAGGGGGTCATGGTTAGTTATCAAGGGAAGGAGAAAATCCCTTCAGGTTCACAGAGACACGGTTACTGGACTCGGGTCCCCTAGAGCATCTCCTAGGCCAGAGCTGGGGATCCACTTCGGGCTCTGGGGAACTGGGGACAGATTGTAAAGGCTCAGCCCATCCAAGCCTCCGTCAGCTTGGTGGGGAAACACAAAGCTCCCGCACGGCCCTCCTTACCCTCCGAGAGGCCCGAACCTCCTCCAGTCTGCGGTGTGACGTGCCCTCCGCCCCAGCACAGACCTACGCCGGCATTAAGCCTCATTACACCCATGGGCCAGGGAACTCTCCAAACCTCCCCAGCACTAAAAGGCTATCTCCAGGGCGTGTGCCTCCTCTCTAAGCAGCATTCCCTTTTGAAATGTGGTAGGTAGCTCCGCACAGTGTGGAGGAGGCCATCCCAAAGGGCCTGGGTATGTGTCCAGCCCGCCCGAGGCTTGTGCGGGGCACGCCGGCGGCGGGTGTGCATGCTGACACCTGTCTGCCATGTGCCAGGACAAGGGCCCCCTGGAGCGGCCAGCCGCAGGCTGGGGTGCCGGAGTGCAAACCTGCGGGAGCAGGAAAGCTTGGGTGCAAAAAGGAACGACCCCAAAAAAGAATCTCTCCGTAGCATCATTTACACTTGGGCTGAAATAAGCTCAGTGTGGAGCAAGGCGCACTCTGGTCAAGAAGAGAAGGCAGAAACTAGGGCAGAGTGCTGCCACATATTTGGGCCATGGGCTACAGAACCATGAGCTATCTGCGAAGAGAGCTCGTTTGGAGCCACAAGCATACGGCTCCCGTCCTTGGATGAAAACAAGACATCTCACCCCCTGCCCACATGGGGCTGCCCAAAGTGGGCAGAAAAGAGGGGCCAGGAGGGCCCGGGGTCCCCTCGGCCTCCAGGCCGTCACTCCCAGCTGCACGGTTTCTGTTCTCCAGCTCGGGCCCCAGCCTGGGGAGCAGACTGCCTGGAACACCTGGAACAGCTTTCTGCATGGAAGCCACTGGCACACGAGTGAGCTCAGAGTTTCCTGAAGCTGCAGCCCCAGCGGATCCACGCACCCAGGGGCCTGGCCTGGTGCAGAGACGCTGTGGGGCCTGGACAGCACGATAGTTGCTCTTCAGCTTCAAGGGCCCCTTGAGTGTGGCCCTCTGCTCAAGGCAACGCAGACTGAGGTCAAAAGACACGGTCCCCCGCACCAACCCGGAGCACTCACCAACTCCCACAGGCATCTGGGGAGGGGGAAGAGCCAATCCCACAAACCAGGCATCTGCCAGGACCAGCAGGGTAGTTTCTGCAACAACCTTTCCCCCTCATGTAACAAGAAATACCAGAAAGCCCCAAGCCCCCTAAGCTTTCCTTAAGATAACAGACCTAAAGTGGAGGCCAATACCAAGTCTGGCCCAAGTCCAAGGCCAGGAAGGAAAACCATGGGCTCAGTGCTTCAGAGAGTCTTAACCCTTCTGACAGCGCCAAGCAGTGAGTCGGAGCCCCCCTGGAATGGCAGATCGGGCCAGTGATGTCACTATAACAAAGATCCCTGCAGCCCTTGGGGGCAAGAATGGCCCCCTATCAGTGACAGGTGCAGTGCTGTACAGAGCTACTCCCAGAGACCCCAGGCTCTGCCAGCCCAGTCCCATCTGCTCGGGGTCCCCTGTAAGACAAAGAGAAGAGTACCCCCCCACCCGATTTTGCTATATTTGACATTAGATGGTAATAAGCCACAAGGTGAAGAGAGGAAAGGGGGCTCCGTCCTGAGCAACCCAGTGCTAATGAAGCCCCCCACATGGGCAGGCTGCCACGGGGCCATGTGGGCCACAGAGCTGGTGCCATGTTCCCTGTGCTGCAGCAGCTGGTCCAGCCCAGGCTGGAGCTTTTATGCCGGAACGTCTCCTGTGCCTTAGCACCTGATGTTCAGAAACCCACCCACGAGCCTCGTCCCTGTCCTTCTCTCTGCCTGAGCCACAGACTACCCATGGAGGCTGACGATCCACGGGTCCAAGCACAGACACATGCCCTTGGGTGGGCTGGGGATAGGGTCCGGAGGGAATGGTTTGAATGTGCTTCGCTCCTGCAAGCAACCATGCAATCCTCCCCCCCAAGTCCTCCCTAGTTCACGGATGTGCTCGTGACCCCCCAAGTTTGCGCTCCCACCTCCTCTGACTCGATGAAAACAGCCCTCTCCAAGCAGAGAGGTTTAGCTCTATGAAGATTCTTAAAGCCATCGGGATAGGTTTTCTTGCCAAAACATCTGGCTACTGGCCTGTTTTGAAAGTTCCAACCAATAATCTTTTAAAAAACACAGCCAAGGAGGCAACGACCAAAAAAGTAATGGAGCCAATATGAGGTTTCTGTTTTCCAAACAAGCCAGAGTCTACCCATCTGAATAAATAATAGTTTCCTCAAAGCGGTCCCCTTTGGAGACCCTGCCCTCAGTCCACGGAGCTGTGTTTGCTCAAAAAATTTTTGCAAAGTCCTGTAGAATAGCCTCTGGTTGACACAGAGCGTTGAGCATAATGTTCCTAAGCATTCAACTGGCAGCCCTACTGTGTGCCTGGTTCCGTTTAGGCCCCGGGGGTCCTGGAGGTCAATGGAACGCGGTCTTTCCCCGCAATGGGCTTGGGGTAGAGAAGGGAGGAGGAACACTGGATTTTTTGAACACACACCAACCAGGCTGACAGATTTCGATGCACTGCCTTTAATACACACACACACGAGTCCTCTTCAACGCAGAGGCTGAGATGGAGAGAGGCTAGGTACTTAGCCAGAGTCACCCAACCTGGAAATGACAGAGCTGGAGCTGGCCCCAGGCTGCCACCCCCAGGCCGCCCTCCCGCCACCGATCGGCTCAGGGAAGCTCCGTCCGCGTTGGGACCCAGAGCAGGAGCTTGCCACGTGTCTGTCCAACTCCGAGTCTGGCCTCTAAGCACCTCCTGTTTACCCTTTTGTCAAGAGCCTTTCGCAAGCCAGGTGGTAGGAAGAGCTTCTTCAGATATGAAACAGGCCTCTTCTGCCCTGTTTACATCAACTTAGACAGACAGGCACTCAAACATATCCGCACATACCTCACTTAGTCATACAGGGGACCGTCCACCAAAACTGGCTTCTTATAAGAGTTGAAAGGTAGGAACAGCCCAAGTGTCCACGAATGGAGGAAGGGGTGAATAGAGGTGGCGCATCTACATCACGGAATATTACTCAGCCTCGAAGAGGAAGGAAGCGTGACACCTGCTGTACCATGGATGGACCTTGAGGACTTTGTGCTAAAAGGCGTATAACCCGGCGTAAAAATAGATGCTGTATGATCCCCCCTGTAGGAGGCACGTCGAGTCAGTCACAGAGACAGGAAGTAGAATGGTGGTTCTCGGGAGGGGAAGGGCAGGGGAGCCCTTTCACGGGGCCAGGGTTTCAGTGGGGTAAGACGACAGACTTCTAGAGGTGGATGGTGGTCAGGGTTACACAATAATATGAACGTACTCAGCGCCACGGAAATGCAGTTGAAAATGGTTAAAATGGTCAATTTTAGGTTACGTATATTTTATAATTTTTAAAAACTAGCTTATTCTCTTTGGGGGTAAGGATGCACGTTCTTTCCTCCAAAGTAACCGTAGACACTTCTGTGAGATTGATTTATTCTACTCTCTTCCCAACCTCAGGCCATAAGGCCTCTGATGACAGTGGCAGGGCCAGGCTGTGGCTTAGCAGGTCCGGGGAGGGCTCGACATGTGCGGCACGCTAAAACCAGCCCCAGGAAGCCCCCCCCACCCCGCCCCGCCGAATGTTCACGAATGCCTCAGCCTGGGCCTGAATTGAAGGCAGGAAGGAGAGGGCTTAGAATAACAGACCCCCACCACCACCACCTACAAAGCAGCACCTTGCCTACTGCCTTTGGCCCAATGCAGAGCAGAGCCAATAATTTTAATGGAGGAAAACGAACAGACATCTGCTTGTCTGAAGACCAGTGTCTTCTGGAAAACTGTTCTCGAGAATGACCCAACATGATAATGCCTTAATGCCAAGCGCCCCGTATACGCTGCCACCCTCTCTCCCCATCACGTCATTGTACTGGATGAGGTCAAGTTTCAAGGACCCCAAACCAAAAACCAAGCATGGAGGAGCGTGGGGAGCCGCACAGGCTTTCAGGGGCCCTCATCCTGAAGGCCAGCGTCGGTGGAAGTGCTCCCAGGGTCCATCCGGTGTCCGCAGTGCTTTGTTCTGGGCTCCTGGGTACCTGCCAGAGCCCAGATGGGTGACCAAACCAAGGGCCAGTGAGGAACAGTAACAGCCCTGGGGAGACAGGGATAAAAGGCCTGTGAGGGGATTAGCATTTATCAAGGGCCTACTGTGTGCAAGGTGCTGTATCTTTATTCCTCACTGAGCCTTCACAACCCTGTGATTGTCAGGTTTTTAAGAAGAAATTCAGAATCCCCCCAGGAGTCACCTGACCCCAAAGTTTACACTGTTTCTATGACACTGGGCTGCCTCTCAGAATGAGCTATTTTGGTTTTTGTTTGTTTGTTTTGTTGTTTTGTTTTGTTAGTTTGGGGTTTTTTTTGCGGGGGAGGGGGGAGATCCTGCTTGCCTGGCTTCCAAAGTTCTCCAAGTTTTCCGTAGGCCCCAGCCCAGACCAAATTTCCATCTGGGTAAAAAGAACATCATCCCAGGGCTATGTCCCAAGTCACATGAAATGGCAGGAAGAGATCTTATAAACACAAGTCCCAAAGCCTCTTTAAATAAATAAGAAAGTGGAAATCACTTTTAAAGGGGTAAGCTTTGACAGAAAGCACTACAGCTCCCCAGCCTGGAATCCTTAACATAAACCAGTGCGGATCCTCCCCGACCCTGCGCTGAGCTCGGCCTCCGAAGCCTAGCCTAGGTCCTCGACCCTGTCCTCAACTTTGTCCTCGTCCAGAGAGCGGGGCTCCGGGCAGCACCCAAGCTGACGGTCTCTGAGCAAAGCCTCATCAGACCACCACCTGGCTTACTGTCAGGAAAGGGAGGCGGAGATGCTGGTTGTTCAAGAGATCAATGGCCAAAGTATAAAAGTAAACCTTTAGGTTTGAGGAACATGCTAACTTTAACAGGAAGGAAGGAAGGAGGGAGGGAGGGAGGGAGAGAAACAGTCTCCACACAACAACCCTGTTTTGTGTATTTTTACCAACATGGACACGGTCTTTCATTCCTCCTTTTCCCCTTTTACCAACGAGCACCAACGATCAGCAGACAATAAAAATCTCAATAGCTGGCTCCTGAGTCCAGGGCTGTGGCCTTGTCCTGGGCTGGGGGTGGGGGTGGGTGGGCGGGGGGAGCAGCGCAGCTGAAATCCCTGATGACCTGCTGGGGGTCCAACTGTCACAGCGCCTGGCTGGTGAGGGAACAAAGCAGCTTCTGGTCCTGGTTTGGGCGCTGCTTCTGTGCGGGACCTCGGAGCCCGTCACAGCGCACCCCATAGCAGACTCTTCTGGGGACCTTCTGGGGGCAGACAGCCCCCCGAGCCCTGCTTGCTCAGATGGGGACTGAATGGGTGCTGGGCACGGAGGTGGGAGACGCTGAGCTGGGACCGCCTCGGGCTCATGGGGCCCCTCCACCAACCCTCCTGCCCCACTGCCTCTCCCTGGCTGGCCTCACCTGAGCGCCCGTCGTCTAGCAACGCTGAGCATACCGGGGACGGAGAGATGACGACACATGCTGAGAGGCACAGGGGCAGAATTCAATTTCTAGACTTGAGAACCACTTCCTATGTGAGTCTAGAGACGACTGCGTGCTCTCACCTGGCCTTTAACTGGGACCCATGTAAGCAGTCATATTGACAGCATGTGCCCGTCATGCCCCCCCCACATACACTGTGCACTCGCACACGCACACACACACACCCACACCCGTGCACACACACTGGTAACAGAAGTCTCACAAACCAGGACTTAGCACGGCTTTGTGCTACTCTCCTGCATTAAAACTGACTGGCGGGCACCTGGGTGGCTCAGTCGGTTAAGCGACTGCCTTCGGCTCAGGTCATGATCCTGCAGTCCCAGGATCTAGTCCCACATCGGGCTCCCTGCTCAGTGGGGAGTCTGCTTCTCCCTCTGACCCTCCCCCCTCTCATGTGCTCTCTCTCTCAAATAAATAAATAAAATCTTAAAAAAAAAAACAAAAACGACTGGCTGTGACCACCGAATCCTGACCCGCATTTCAGGGTCACGATCTGTGGTTTTAACACTGCTGGGAAGATTCCTGCCGCCGGTCCTACCTTTCTGAGATAACCTCATAGGCTGACATCATGGGTCAGACCGAACTTACCAGGGGTTGGTTTCTAGCTCATTCCCCTGTTCTGGATAACTCACATCTCCCTGTAGAGCCCCACACTGGTGCTTTGAAGAGAATTCACATGAGCCAGGGGCCCTGCCCCGGTGGGTTCCCACGGCACACATGGCTTGCTTTCTTTGTCTTCAAGGGCAGCCCTGAAAGACCTCAACTGTGTGTTCACAGAACCATTGTTAGCATCCTTTAGAACAGCACGGGGGACGGGAGAAGGGTCAGGAGACTAAAGACAGGTAAATATTTGTCTCCTGTTTTTTGCCAAATTGGACTCTGGAAGCTTCTGCCTGGCTGGATTATAGAACAAGTGATTTGTGAACATTTACAGGGAAGAGCAGAAGTCACTAACAGTCTAAATGGGTTCTATAAGGAAAAGTCTCAACAAACCAACCTCATTTCTTCTCCTGGGGCAAGCTATAAAACCAGAAAGAATGCCACGGAGAATGTGTTTAGATCTCCTTGAGGTGCATGAAAAAACAGACAGACATAAATCTGCATCCGAGTGGGGCTGAACAATTTTTTTTAAGATTTTGTTTATTTGAGAGAGGGAATGAGATAGAGGGAGCATGAGAGGGGGGAGTGTCAGAGGGAGAAGCAGACTCCCCGCTGAGCAGGGAGCCCGATGCGGGACTCGATCCCAGGACTCCAGGATCATGACCTGAGCCGAAGGCTTAACCAACTGAGCCACCCAGGCGCCCAAGGGCTGAACAATTTTGAAGGTATCTGAGCTACACTCTGGAGGCTACTTACTGATCACGGCCCGTTCGTTAGGAACCTTGTGGAATGCTTCTCTGAGGACTCCAGAAGGTTCCTTCCTGAGTCTAATCCTCGTCAAGCTCTCTATCAACTACTCCTCTGATGTGTGAATGAACAGCCACAGTCCTGATCGGGGTGCAATGCCCTTGATCATAAGTGATAAGGGCATGAATTGGACACACACAGCCCTTCCCAGTTCTACCAAGGACGTGCGCATACCTCACCTCATTCGAGCCTCCCAAGGCAGGGTGCCACGTCTCATTATGCTCATTTTGCAGGTGAAGAAACTCGGGATTTCTCAGCCTCTGCCAGGCTGACATTTTGCATGGAGAAAATCTTTGTTCCTCCATGCACCGTAAAAGGTTAGCATAGCCTTGTCCCTCACCTCACCCCCCAAAATGCCAGTAGCACTCCCCTTACAGCTGTGATGGAGAAAAAGGTCTCCAGCCATTGTTGAATGTCGGGGGTGGGGAATGCAAAACTGCCCTGGTTGAAACCCACTGGCTTGGTCAAAGTCCAGAGTTAAAAACGTGCTGGGCCAATTTCTGAATTCAAGTCTCAATTCTTTCTACGCTCTCAAAAAAGCTGGGAGGGATAGTGAACATGACGAGTCATAGAAACCAAGAATCCAAACTATCTTGACTGAAGTGCTAGGCCAACATCAGTAATAAGAGAGCCCGAAGGTGCTGGCGTGGCAGCAGTTAGGGACGACAGACTGCAGGGGAAGGAAGGGGGGGGGTCAGCCTCGAGCTTATGGGTAGCAGTCCTGGCATCTCCCCCCCCAGCCCCTCCTCACCTGCGGCAGCCAAGCCCCAGACACCTGCAGACCGCCCCCCCCACTTCCCCTGGAGAATCTGCCTCTGCCCCAGCCTCGCCCTGCCCTTCTGAGAAGCCTGCCGTGCAGTAAACTGGCAGACAGATGACAGGAAGGAAGAGGGGACAGGGAGGGAGGGGCCTGGGGAGAAGCCTGGGCAGGGCCCAGACCTGGGGTGAGATCTGCAGGCACCTCGGGGAGGGTAAGGACGAAGCAAGGAAGAGGGGAGTGTGGGGGAAATGCAGGGGGGATCCAGACCAGGAAGAGGAGGACAGAAGGAGGCAGAGCAAGGGGAAGGCTGGCCTCTCTCTGGCCTCCTCCCCAGCCTGATACTCATCCCCACCCATACTGTTGCCCTTCCCGCTGCTCGTCCCGCTCCTCGCCCAGAGCATCCACTGAGCCCAATACCCACCCACGAATGTCCCCACCTGGGACTCTTTGGAATCCAATACACTTGGTTAAAATCCTGGCTCTACCCATTAGTGTGATTTGGGGCCAATTATTTAATCTCTCAGAGCCCTAGTCTCCGTATCTAGGAGAGGAGTACAATAATATCACCCTCCTGGTTCTGCTCACGGGATTAAATGAGAATTAGATCTGCTCAGGGCAAGTGTGCGCCGGTAGCTAGCATCAGTTATGATGGGCGATCCTGGCAGGCCAACCGGGACCATATGTCACTGCCCCAAACGCCAGCCCCAACATGGGACAAGGTGAAGGCTCAGAGAAGGCAGGCCTGGGCCCAGACTGTCTCTTCTCTTTCCTGAGGACACCACTTTCTTGTTGGGAGCATTCGCTGCTACCATTTCTCAGGGTCCCTTTGGTGACAAAGTGACCATTAAAGAGGACGACTCCCTCCAGAGAATTTAGTGCCGACAACAGCAATGAGAAAAATCAACAACACGAAAGGTTAACATCCGGTGAGGGCTCTGAAGAGTTTCTAAGTATCTGTCACACTCACCGTGGAGGCGATGTGGCCTGGGCCTCCCCGGGAGGCCTGAGTACCGCAGGCAGCCCCCCGCCAGCTTCAGGGGGGCTGGATACCCCCTGTGCCCACTCCCAGGAAAACATCCCGGGCATGGATCACACTCAGTGGTGCCAGTCTCCTACAGGAAGGACGGGGACAATGTCCCTAATTAAAGAGAGGACATATCCTGATGTTCATTCATCCAGGCCTCCTGGGAATAAACCATACACTAAACAAACTGGTTCACTCGAATTCGGAGGTATTATTGTCTGAGAGCAACCAAATACGGCTCATCGAACCAGAAAACACGGGCAAACGCAACTGAAAGCTGGTAGGTCCAGGAATAAATCCACTGAATTCAGGCTGCGTGCCTGTCACAACTTGCTTAACCTTTTGGAATCTGTTTCCTGGTCTGACAGATGACGGAGATCGACGCAAGACGTGATGCAGTTAGTGTCTGGTGAACTGTCAACAAATGTGAAGTGTCTTTCCCCTTCCCTCCCCCCACGCCCCAATAAGGAAATCTGAAAATATCCCAAATACACAGAAAACACGAGAAAGAGAATGTCCCCCTTTCAGGCAAGTGAGTGCTGTGAAGGAGAGCCGGGCATGAGCAGCGAGGGGAATGGTTTCCGGTTTCCTCCTCTCGCCAACCCCCTGGCTGAAGTCAGGCAGGCGGGAGCCCTCTGCACCCGATTCCCCAACTCAGCAAGCCAAGGCTGCCATGAACACACCCGGGACCAGCCATGCCCCATGCCAGGGTGCTCGGCAAGGGCCAGTGGGTGTCTCCTGGGCAACCTCACACAGCTCTGGGGGGTCAGGACAGAGGGGTGACGGGCTCCCCAGCCTTCCCTCCCCACGCTGAGTGCTCAAGGGGGAGAGTAACCGCCAAAACCAAGTCCCAAAGGGAAGGCAGAATTTGCCAATGTGGCCAGCCCCTGCTACACGTTACCTCCCCAAAGTGCCTTCCCCGTACCCACGAAAGCTGAGCATCTCTCCAGAGAGGGCTCCAGGGGAGGGTTCTCTGACTGTCAGAGTGAGCAAGAACAGCCAGCAGAACAGATGCGCCTTCACCCCTGGCTGGTAAGGGGTCTCAGAGAGGCACGAACACCCTCTCAGCCAGCAGACCCGGAGCCAGGGGCTTGTGCACGACGCTCAGCAGGCAGCGCGAGTGTGACTCTAGCCCGGGCACGCCAGCTCTGTGGGCTGAAAGCAACTTTGAGTTTGTCTGCCCGACCGGCTCAAATCGTATTTTCTGTCCCCTATGTGTCACGGGTGTCACTGTCGAGGAGCCAGAGGGATCACCCGCCTTGCATGGTTCCTCCAGGGCAGAAGCTCTGCTGCTCTCTGTTTGCACAGCACCCAGCACGGTGCCTGGCATACGGCAGATATCTGGGACATCTCCATTGATGCAAAAGCTGAGAAAGGTCACAGGCTCCTTAAGGCCCCTAAAGCAGTTACAGCTCCTTTCTGGAGCGACCACAGCTGGCCTGAGGGCACAGGGCACAGGGGATGAGTCTCTCCTAAATGCACATGGATGCCCTCAAGAGGAGGCCCGCCCTGGCAGGACCACCAGGTGGGAAGGTGCGTACCTTTTCATTTCCTTCTGCCTCTCCTGGACTCAGGGCGGAGCCCAGCTACACCTCACCTGGAAAAAACAAGAGGCCCAGGGAACAGGCATTGCTCACTCACAGGTGAATGAACCAATTCACCAGCAGCTGGAGAAGAATGAACAGCAAAACTCTTCCTCCGGGAGGCCCAGCCCAACACGAAGGAGCCATCGATTGAGATCAGAGCAGGAAGAGGAAAAGCATCGTCGGCAGGAGTATCTGGAAAGCAGCATCCCCAATGAGGCAAGCTCTCATCACTCAGCTCCGGACCTGGCTTCTGCTCCGTCCTGCTGACTCAGTCCTCACTCGTCTGCTGATGGTCTGCAGAGGGAGCCCTGGGTGGCACCAGCTCTGCTCCTCGGCTCACAGCTCAGACTGCTGCCCTGTCCAGCCTGTTGCCCTTACTTGCTTCAAATTAAGAAGTCTGAGTTTAGCAGCTCAGGGAAGAGCTGGGAAGCCAGCATCCATCTGGAGTCATCTGGAAGCTGCAGCTGCTGCTGGGGAGGGCCCAGGGAAGGGCTGACAGGCAAGAAGCACTGCCTCACCATCTCCTTGGGCTCTAGGACCTCTGCACGGCCCTCCTCTCCCTCCCACCATCCCCCATAAGGAACAGCCTTGGCTTTCTTTTTTTTAAAAATATTTTATTTAAGGGAGAGAGACAGAAAATGAGCAGGGAGGAGCAGAGGGAGAGGGAGAAGCAGGCTCCTCACCGAGCAGGGAGCCTGACGCGGGACTCGATCCCAGGACCCCGAGATCAGGACCTGAGCTGAAGGCAGAGGCTTCACCTACTGAGCCACCCAGGCACCCCCAGCCTTGGCTTTCTAACATGCTGATAGTAAGGACCCATCAGACCAGGAGGCAGGGAGCTGTCGGCCAAAAGGCAAGTACTCAGTGGGCCATCTGTTGAGCAGTGTCCTGGTCAGAGCTGCACTGTGACAGAGTGACAGAGGACGAGGGCACGGCAGGACACCAGGAGCAGGACCTGAGGGTCTCGGCACCGCCAGGCCCCTCACAGGCTGCTGACGATGCCCATTCCTGAACCTAACAGTCTGCCCTGGAAGGCAGGGTAGGGTGCAGCACTTAAGGGTGCAGACTCTGGCACCAGGCGGCCTGTGTTCACATTCTAGAATTTTCTCTCACACTTGAGAAGCTACTCAACCGCTGTGTGCCTCTGTCTGCTCACCTGCAGAAGAGCTACGTGAACAAGGCTTCCCTCATAGGGCCATTGTGAGGACTGAAGAAGCCAGAATGTTTAAAGCACTTAGCATGATGCCTGGCACATAACGTGCACTCAACAGTTAGCCTTTCTCATCTGTCAGCTCTCCAAGAGCAGTCCTTGCTGGGATACTCCCTAGAGCACCCAGTACAACACAGCCTCATTAATTTAAAAACAAAACAATTAGTACCACTCACCACTTTTCACAGAAGAGAAGTATTTTGCCTAAAATGCTATTAGTCATTGGCCAGGTCAGGATTGAAACTCGGCCTCAGACTATAGAGCCTGCTTCTCCTTCCCATAGGCTATCCTGCCTGAATGCTGAACACAACCTCCCCTTCACAAAACGAGAGGGAGCCCAGACAGAAGTCAAGCAAGAGAGGAACAGAATACAAAAAGGAGAAGCTGAGAGGCATCAGAAGAAATTCACTATCTCGTACAGGTCTGTCTCTTTCTCTGGATACTAGGTTTACTGCAGCTTTCCCTTTGCCTCTGGGTTTTTAGATTACACAGGGCACAGCATGGATCCACACAGCACCTTCGAGAAGACACAGCGACAGGCAGTCGGAAACCAGGTCTGTGGACGTGGATGGGGACAAGACTTCTCAAGAGCTGACTCTTCCCGTGAACACAACTCTGAGAACCTCACACGCTCTTGGCACTCGGATCCAAAGCCACCCGAGAAGGGTCTGTGAGCGCAAGCAAGGCTCCCTGCTAGATCAGCCCCAACTCCCACTTCTGGAGGAAGTACCATTTCTCCACAACAGAAAGGACCAACCCAAAAGAGGATTCCTACAAGGCTCTGCAGGCTCTAGTGTCTTGCTCGCAGCTCTACTTCAAAAAGTTGACTTTCCCCATTTTCTCCGAGGACCTCAGGTCTTACGCTCCACGGATGTGGGGAAACCTGCTCGGTATACTGTCCGCGTGGCAGGGATTAGGAGGGCTAGGGAGCCTTGCCAAAGGCCGCTGCTAGCTGGGCCTGAAATGAGCACACGGCAGGGGCCCTCACTAACCCTCCTGGTTGGGATGACAGGCTCAATATCACGACCCACCGAACCCTGCTACCTGACCTCACAGCATCAGCACCGAAACACTCCCTAATTCTGCTCAACAGTCAGTGCCAAATAGCCATTTCTGCTCACCAACTGCTCCTTTATCAGAGATCTTCCTCCCCCTCCTCCTTTAACACTCCCTGCACACCCAGGGAGGGTCAGCAAAGGCCGGAAATGCTTCCCTGAGACCAGAGACAATACCTGGGAGCAGAAAGAGACAAGAACACCGCATCAGGTATTTGTTAAGCAGGGAAACTACTTCCTGACAGAAAGACCCAGGCGATGGCTCCCCTACTTCACCACAGTGAGGCACCCCCAGGACCACCTTCTGCTGGTGCCCTTGCTCTTCTCAGGGCCTCACTGGATCCGTCTGCCAAACAGGCGGGACACCTGGCGCAGTGCCTAGGGGTGAGACGGCCGGCTACACTCGCTGAGACCGCAGCCCAAGGTCCATCAGCTGGCCCCAGGACACCCAAGTGCTGCACTGCGCACTGGGCACTGGACAGGCGGCGGTGAAGTTGGGTCACTGCAGCCAACCGGGAGCGCATTTCAGGGGCGGCATTTTTCTGTGACTGTCCCTTACCCCGGCCCCCGCTCTCAAGGGACCAGGAGTGGAATGACCTTACTCCTTTCCAATCACACACTTTCCCCTCTGGTGGATCATGTCCGCGGACCCCGTGGAGGAAATACCTGAGCTGGTGTGTCCCTGCGGGAGGCGGTTTATTTTCACGACAGAAAAATACCGCAGCCAAACATGCCTGTGTTTCAGCAACCTCAACACTGAGGTGTGACAGGGGGCCGAGGGCTGAGGGTACCGGTCTGAGCCGCAGAGAGTGGCCACGAGGACGAGGGGGTACGTCCGGGCAGGGCAGGGGGGCAGGTGCACGCAGGACCCCCGGCCCGGCCTGCGCCACGCGCCGGTGCCCCCGCCCCAAAGCGGCGGCCCTCCCGCCCTCCGAGGGGCGGTGAGTCGGGGGGGCCCGGAGTCCGGGGGTCGGCGGCCGGCCAGCACTCCCAGGGGCTTCTCCCCGGCGCGGACTCCGCCCCTCCCCCCGCCCCGCCGGCCACGCGCGCAAGCCCGGACCGGCTAGGCACCGCCTCCCGGCATGCTCGGCGGCGGGGGCGCGCCACGTGACGGGCGGGCGGTGGCGCGCGGTCACGTGACGGGCCCGGCCACCGCCCCCTCCGGGGTCTGGAAGGCCGCCTCGCAGCCTCGGTTTGCGCGCTTGTGAGGTGGGCCGAATCGTCTATGGAAGGCGCACAGCGTTTGTAGTTGGCGGCGGCTGGCCTGCCACACGGATTTCTGCCCCTGTTTCCACCGCCCGGTGGTGTAGCAGCCCCCGCGTTTCAAGCCACGTGGGCCGAATTACCCAACGATCCCGTCCGTGTCTTCCCGCGTGCCTCTGAGCCCGGGAGCAGCAAGTGTGGGTCCCCCTGCGAGCCCTGTGAGGCCTGAGACGCACACACAAAACCCCGATCCTTGTCTCTCGGGATCACACTGCCCTGCAAAGGCTTCAGGCTGCAGACCCGGAGGGGGGGGTCAGGGTCGCTCACTTCCTGTCCCGACCCCCCCTCCCACCCAAGATCTTCGGAGAACCCGAGCTTACGCTGACATCAACCTTCTTTGCCGTGTAAAAAAAAAGGAGCCACGAAATGAATGAGAAGAATAAACATTAACAGCACAAGCACCTCAGAAAAATCTGTTCAGCGCGCCCCAAGATACCAATGACAAATTATTAACTCCGCATACGTTAACTCTTTTAAAGATTATTGTATGTTGTAGGCTAGCCATACCCCAACAGCCGGCAAAACTGGTCCAAGTGGTGAGAATTTCCTTACATGATGTGAAGCCGGAGGAAAAAAAGTTTTTTTTTCCCCTGGGTCATTATGAAAATTTCAATGAAATTAGTCTTCCTGGGAGGTTTTCTGGGGAATGCAACATCATGTCACTCTGGAGAAACAAACAGAAAGACTGCAACACATGTCCTGGAGGTGAACAGAACCCGGGAACGAGTTTACCCTGGCTTGAAAAAAAGCAGTGCATCCTTCTGGCAACCTTAACCGCCAACCTTTTTTTCAGAGATCATTGGCTACTTAAACGTTCCGTGATGGACGGTCAGCAGCGCAGTGCCCCAGCCGGAGTGAGGGCCCAGGCCTCCGCAGGCCACAGCGGACAGCCTGTGACTTCACACAGTTTCACCTTCATTTGAAACCTGGAGCTGGAATATACTTTCTTAAAGTTGTAGGCTCCTTTTCCTCTGTGAAAGAAACACCTCAGCAAACTTAGAATTGGAGAGAGCTACTAGCAAGGTTGTTCGCAGTGCTTTTAAGAGAATCACGGCATGGCTCCTGCTTGGTCCAAAGTGTTTCATGTTCAGAGACATGGAACAGCACCAATCACTACGGTAAAAGCAGATCCACAGGCTCCCTGCACACAGGTCACTCTCCGCACAGCAGAATCATCCCCAAATTTCACAGAAGATTTAGGAGCAAAGTCCTTTATCTCTCGCCCCACATTTCACAGAAACATCCTGGCGGTGAGAGGGAGGGAAGAGATTTCAGAAACATAAAATTGAGGTGCGTGACTTTGATTCTCTCCCTCCTGCCTCCCTGTCCTCAACTTCCTGAGTCAAAGCCAAATATTCAGAAGTGCCTCTGGGCCTATGTGCACACACATCCCTCTGGCCTCCGACCAGAAAGACCTGTGTCTGTGACTGCCTCTATCCCATTCCAGGAGGCTGCGCCAGCCTCGACACTGGAGGCTGCGGGCATCTCCCCTCCAGCGACCGAGAAACTACACTGGGAGGTTTCTCTTGACCCTGAGAACATCTTTGAGCCGCTCCTTGCAACTCCCTCTCAAACAGGTCATTTCAGGAATTTGAAAAGTCCCTGGAATTGAAGCAAAGCCTCTTAACCAAACCCAGAGGTGCTGGGAAAGCACTCCGATCAACCAGAAAAGATTTTCTGCCCTCTCTCCCAACTCCCAAGCACACATTTACTCACAAAAGATCACCCTACCGGCCTGTTCTCTCTTGTTCCAAGCGGTTGAGGGCTAAGGCTGATGGTGGCTGGGAGTTGCCAGGGGCATCTGGGTAGATGTCCCCCCTCCCCGTTCCTGTGCTTCGAAGGTCAAACGCCTTCACAAGCCACCCCTGCCCCACAGACCTGAAAGATTTCAATAGTTTCAGTCAGAGGCGGGGCAAAATTTTTAGAGTCAGGTGAAGGAATAGAACGCACTATCACAAAGTTAAACTCAGACCTGAAAAATAACAAATAGCTAACACATAACTGATAGTGAAACGCTTTGGGGGCTGGACAGGTGTTTCCTCCAAGTAAATACCAGCAGCTCCCTTTCCCCACCTTCCATCTCTAGGTTCCTTGACTGGAAACTTTCTAGAGCTTGCTGAAATGGAGCCCGGAGATCAACAAATCTTTGGGTTCTAAGCCTACAGACTGTAGCTGGAGTTGAGATGGGCTTTCAGCCACAGATGTCCTACAAGAGCCCGGAGAATGGTTTGTGAAGTATGCATTTCTCTAGTGGAGAGGGTACACCACTCTCAACCACTTTCCAAAATGATACAAGACCCAAAGGGGGTTAAAAACCACTGATCTGGTCTAGCTCTTGGGTTTCACAGAGGAGCCCCAGAAAGCTCAGTTGAGTGCTCCAGGTGACCGAGCAAATTATATGTCATCTTCTACAGCTGGTTGGGGCCCATGGGAGGAGGAGGACACCACATGAGCTAACAGGCCTTTTCCCTTACTAATTACAAGGATTCCAAGAAGTTTCCAGCCGCCACTCTGTCTGGCTCTCTGGGCCTGGGTGTGTTGGTTGCTACTCTGCTGCCAAGCTGTGCAGATGGGCAGGAGACTGGGGGTGGCTGGATATGGCCGGGAGCCAGCTAGCTAACAGCCAGGCACCTGCTCTGAGCCCAGGGCTTCCTGAGAATTAAAAAAGGGGTTTTTCAGAAAACCCCTTCTGAGGGCGAGGCACAGTCCAGTCCTCTAAGAACCCATCCCGAAGGTTGGTTGCATAAGAAACAGTAGTAATAGGGGCGCCTGGGTGGCTCAGTCGTTGGGTGTCTGCCTTCGGCTCGGGTCGTGGTCCCAGGGTCCTGGGATCAAGCCCCACATCAGGCTCCCTGCTCCGTGGTAAGCCTGCTTCTCCCTCTCCCACTCCCTCTGCTTGTGTTCCCCTCTCTTGCTATGTCTCTCTCTGTCAAATAAATAAAATTAAAAAAAAAAAAAAAGAAACAGTAGTAATAATCATCTCCCTCAAAGACCAGCTTGTCCCTACTTTCAGGCCAGCATCATTAAGACCAATTTCACAAGGGGCAACAAAAATCTATTAGAGTAAGTCAGAATGAAAACACTGCCGCCAATAAAGTAGGATTTTATTTTATTTTATTTTATTTTTTTTTTAAAGATTTTATTTATTTCTTTGACAGAGAGAGACACAGAGAGAGAGGGAACACAAGCAGGGGGAGTGGGAGAGGGAGAAGCAGGCTTCCCGCTGAGCAGGAAGCCCGATGTGGGGCTCGATCCCAGGACCCTGGGATCATAACCTGAGCCGAAGGCAGACGCTTAACGACTGAGCCACCCAGGCGCCCCTAAAGTAGGATTTTAAGAGCAAACCACAGAACAGAAAAATATTTGTAACAGCAACTGAGAGCTCGCTATATAGAAATGCTAGCAGCTCACGCCATCACTACTAGAGGGCAGTCACTCAGTGGGAAGCAGCAAGAGCTTACAGAGGAATAATTAAAGGGCATCGTCACAAGGAAGCATGGCGAGTCCCATTTGAAAGCTGAAGAATTACACATTCTACCTTGAAGGGACAATCAGACAGCAGCAGATACACAGAAAAGCCAGTGGTGGTGGAGGAACCGGCAGAGTCTTTGCGGATGGCTCCATCATTGGTCCAGTCTTTCCAGAGAGGATGGGGACACGATGAGGTGGCTGCTCATTCTTCTTGGGCGCCGAGGACAACATCACCGAGGGGAACACTTCCCAAGGAAGTAACCACGGGAAGAAGAGAAAGGTAACCTTTACGAAAATGCTCGTGGCTGCAGACAGCAACAGCTATACCTGAGCAGGTGCACGAGGATGGAACCGCTGCAGAGGTTCAAGCCCCGGCTTGGGAATCAGAAGACACCACATTTTTGGATACTCGTTTGCCTCCTCTGAAAAGGGGTGGCTATGAGATTTAGGAAAAGTAATCCATATAAAACACTGAGCTGTGCCTGGCACATAAATACTCGGTAAAAGTTTGGTGCTGGGGCGCCTGGGTGGCTCCGTCGGTTAAGCATCAGACTCTTAATTTCGACTCAGGTCATGATCTCAGGGTCATGGGATCAAGCGCCTCATTGGGCTCCGAGTTGAACATGAAGCCTGCTTAAGATCCTCTCTCTCTCCCTCTCCGTCTGCACCCCCCACATGCTTGCTCTCTCTCAAAAAAATAAATAAAATATTTAAAAATAAATAAATAAAAGTTCACTGCTATCATTATTATATAATATTATACTCACTGAAAATCACAAGCAGGTGACCTGTGTCAACTCACGAAAAAGAAAACATGAGTTGACATAAAAATGATAAAATCAAAAAGATAAAGCGAGTACAATCAGATTATAATCATGTACAACAAAGTTATGCAGCTGATCAAAGACCCAAGTACACCTGGAAGGAGTTAAATCGTTCACTTGGTCATGGTTATCATTAGCTTCTTAGTAACATTTGAGTTTATGTTAAAAATCAAAAAGAACAGAGAAGAAAAAATCAACGCAACCTCCAACCCTTTCTAGGATGAGGAGGGGGATGGAGGGAGGGATGTGATTTTGTTTGGGCGCCTCTATCTCCCCAGAGGGAACTCAGCAAAATGTGTGTCCCGAGCTATGGCAGCGGGAATCGCTAATGGTCTTGAGTCAACTCTCCCGCCCGAGGCTGACTTGGGCACAAGCGTGTGACACATTCCGGTCAGAGAGACACAGGGATGTCTGCCAGGGCAGGGGGGAGGGGGGATCTTCTGAGAAATACACTGAGACATAGGAAGGGCCGTCCTTGGGGCCCTGGGATGTTTGGGAACGGTGCACAGTGGTCCCTGACATCCAGCGGCCCCCCCAAGAAGGTCTTAGATGAAGCAGAAGACCTGATGTTTCCCTGACCCTACCTGTCTAAATATGAAGCCCCCCAAGACTGTCCACAAGCCACAGAATGTGGCAGTGGGGGCTGGGGGGGGGCCTCGCCCTCGCCTGTCTCCCAGCTATAGACTCACCTTATCTGAAGTCACGTTGGGCTCAGTCTTTCTCCATGGTCCCCCAGGCCAAGGACAAGGTCTGTGTCATCTCCCTTGTATGGCACTATCCACCTGCTCACAAACAATCCCTTAATGGAGCTTGCCCGTGAGCCCAGCCTCGTTTCCCAGAACCTTGCTTTATGGTCCCGTCTGCGCCTCCTGCAGCGTCCTGCCCAGCATCAGCACCAGCCCAGAGCTGGTCCATGGCAAGTACCTGCGAAGAAGCAGCTCACGGACTACGGAAGATTCATGACCGACTGGCCCCCAAAATGCAGCCAAGTCCCGTCGAAAGACAGATTTCCCGCCCCTGCCCCTCTCTGCCCGCTGGCTGGTGGCCTCCTAGAAAAGATGCTGTGCCAAGAGGTATGGCCTTGGGCTGGGGCTGTCAGAAGAACCGAAAGGACACTCCTGTGGTGATCCCTTGTAGTCACTTGCCTTTGTTCTGCCCAGAGACGCAGGGAAAACTAACCAGACGCTGCAGGTGAGAACGAGCTCCGGGTCGCGTGAAAATGCATCACCTCTGGTTCAAAAAGTAGGAAAACCAGCAGGAGAAGGGGCCACAAGGGGCAATCAAATAGAGATCTTTCTTCGGCAGTCTCGAGCTCACCCTGATAGCGTTGCTTCTTTGCTATTTGAGGTCTCTGGGCGAATGCAGACCCTCAGGGGACCCAGGGGTCTCACCCCATGACCCTGGCCAGGGGCAGGGCGTCTCCCCTTTCCCGCTGGGAACCTGAATCGGGAAGGACTTGAGGCTCAGTTTGTGGCTCCGCCAGCCTGGGACACCAGCAGCAGGGACCCCGGGAGCCCTCACCCAGGCCCCTGGTGAGACGTCAGCAGCTGCTGGGGGGTGGGTGGGGAGAGGGAGGCCAGGTGGGGCCCGAGCCCAGGGACCTCCTGCTCCCTTGTGACACTGGACTTTGTTTACAAAACACACACTCAAAGACAGATTTATTAAGAATTTTAAGGGGCGCCTGGGTGGCTCAGTGGGTTAAACGTCTGCCTTCGGCTCAGATCACAATCCCGGGGTCCTGGGATCGAGTCCTGCGTCGGGCTCCCTGCTCAGCAGGGAGTCTGCTTCTCCCTCTGCCTCTGCCCCTTCCCCACCCCGCCTGTGCTCTATCAAATAAATAAAACATCTTTAAAAAAACAGAATTTCAATACGGTAACCGCACAGCATTAAACCCCAAGGGTTCGACCCTGGGTGGTTGGGGCCCGTCCTGTGCTGGTCACACACTCATGGAAGAGCCCTGACGTGACCATGCTCATTAAGACAGAAGGAGGAAAGAAAGGAAACCAGCCCAAAACATTCTCCAGTGAACTGGTGGTGCCCAGTGCTCATAACAGGACGAAAAATGTAACTTCATCGCTAAAAAATCAGGCCAACACCCCGCCCAAGGTGACAAGACACTGCTCAGTCTGACATCGCCTGCCTGCCCCAACCACCCCCTCAAGTCCCTTAACTCTACCTGCAATCCTCTCAAGATTCTGCCAAAGTGAAGAATTCCTCGCAGTGGCTGCTAACCAGAAACCCCCTGCCCGGCCCGAGAGGGGGCCACAGTGCCGAAGGGTTATGACCCGCAGGTGCTGGGCAGTCCCAGTAAAAAGCTCTGCCACCCAAAATGCCAATAATGCCCCATTTGGAAAAACTGCGTAAGAGAAACCGGAGCTTCACGGAGACCTACCCATCGGGACCTCCTCTTGCTCGTCAGGGAGGCCACAGGTGCCAAGAGAAATCCCTCAGGACTACTGTCCATCGTCTCTTCCAGGGCTCAACTGAACCTACCTGGGCGTCTGCCACACCCCCCTTTCCACCCCTAACCCAGAGGCGAGAAGGGGAGGGATGGGGTTTCACGGCAGTCTGGGGCCACGCTGCTGCCCCAGATCAGTTCCCGGGACCTTCCTCGTGCGAGGGTGGTGTTTTTCTAGAAAACCTTAGTTCTCCTCCCTCTTCCCAAGCAAGCCCTGCAACAGGCCTTCCTGGGGGGGTGGGGAGGATGTTCAGTCTCTCACAGAAAGTGCCCTCCGGCCTGGCCCCAGGGGCCTGGGAGAAGGGCTTCAGGAAATTTCTGCGGTGATGTACAGTAAGCCACCAGGGTGGAAACGTAGCAAGAGTGAGATAGTCGTCATGGTTTTATATTTCGTACCTGTGTCTTCCGGAGACCTCAAAGCCCAGGGTAAGAGCGGGGTGAACCACCTTCCTGCCACCCTGAGGGGTGGGCAAGGCTTGGGAGGCAGCCCTTCTCAGAGCCTGAGCCTCTTGCTGGGAACTGGGGGGCCTGGAGAGGTCCACAGTAGTCGGATCCCTGCCCTCCCAGCCCCTGTGGGCGCAGTCCCAGCCCCAGGGCAAGAGAAGGGCAGGCGGGTGCTCGAGGCGGCCCCATGCCAAGTGGGCGGTGGGGAAAGAAGGTGAAGAAAGCCAAGCCACGGGGCCCCCCGCTGGAGCCTCCTTTCCGGAGACAAATTCCCAGAGCGGGCACCTTTGCAAGCACTTCCTGCTCAGCTGAATGCAGCATGCCCACTTCGCAGCTGAGAAAGCAGAGGTCCACGTGGAGGGGACAGTGGTCGCGGGGGAGGGAGCACTGGCCTGTGCGGAGGGGCGGCTGGCCTCTCCCTGGCTGCCCTGGCCCTGCGTTCAACCGCCATCTGTGCCCTTCAGGCCCACCCATCTGTTCAGGCTCATTTACTGGTCCTGCTCAGCCTGTGGAAGCTTCTAGAAGCACACCATGGCTTTGCTGCCCTCAGTACAGGCTGGAGGTGTGGAAAATGCTAGGGAGCCACTGCATCCTGGGTGCCCTGGGGCCCCCGACAGAGGAGAGGGGGAACACACAGTGCTCAGCAAACCATAGGCGGGTCCTCTGCACACCCTTCCACGGCAGCCCTCCTCTGGGGGGCACATGCGTGCGCACCTACACGCACCCCGTACACGCGCACACACGCACACACGCTCCAGCAAGCCCCCGCTGCAGGGAGACTCTGGACCCAGCCGGTTGCTCCAGGCGCTTCCCATCTCTGGAATGCCCCTAACCTCCCAGTTCCCAGACGGTGGCTTACTAATTTTGTCTCCCTTTGAATCAAGGCCTGTGCCCCCCCACCCCCACCCCCACTTCTGTCCACTTCACTTGCCCCGGCTCCCTACACACCGTGGTGAAAACCAGTTCAGAAATTGAGTGGAAACCAGTTTTGGAGAGAGCGCGTCACTGGGCAGAGAGGTGGCCCACAGCTGCTATTTTTAGTTCTATTTTTCTAAGACCTCTGTGCCCCCTGTCGAGGGGTGACAAGGCCTGTGTCCTTCCCACAGGTTTCCGGTTTTATCCCATTTTAGATCCACCACAGCCAGGCTCTGTCTCTATCTCCCCACTCCAGGGCCTGGGACCGAGTCGTGGTCTGAATGAGTTTCCAACAAGAAACACTCTTCCTGGTTTTATAAGGAATTTGTTCAGGCCTTCTGAAAGCATCCCGAAGGGGCTCAGTCACGTCTGCTCACAGCCAGTGCGCGTTCCACTATCTCAAAACTGCCCCATAAATCTATGGCTCACAAAGGACGCCATCTTGCTGGACACTTAGCTTGGGTTGAAAGCCGTTCTGTTTCCTACAGTAACAGTCAGGGGAAGCGTCTGGGGCCCGGATAACCACCAGTGTCCTCATCCACTACTCCCACTCTATGGACACAGCCCACTGCATCCAGACCCTGTTTACTTGAACACTTTCTCCCACGCCCAACATCGTAACTCTAACAATGAGGGCTTGCAACCTGGTCCTATCCCACAGAGACCTCTTAGACTTATTCAGAGAATTAAACTTGTTTGGAATCCTGATGGTCTACTTTTCTCTTTTCGCTCAGCAGTTTCTCACTGAGCCTGGCAATAGGCCATTCTTTGAAGCCAAGGTGGTAGGCCCTCAGAGCCAGGGCAAGTGACCCATGCTCGCACGGCTCAGGTACGGGCCTTGGACATCAGTGCTGTCCCCCAGATATTTCCAGTTCTTCTCCTGGACACATGGTAGGACTCGATGCCCCTGTCCCCTTCAGGTTAGGTGAAGACACAACACTTGCTTGACCAATGAAATATGAGCAGAAGAGGGCTGCCTGGGTGGCTCAGTGGGTTAAGCGTCTGCCTTTTGGCTCAGGTCATGATCTTGGGGTCCTGGGACCGAGTCCTGCGTCGGGCTCCCTGCTCAGCAGGGAAGCTGCTTCTCCTTCTCCCTCTGCCTTCCCCTGCCCCAGCTCGTGCTCTCTCTCTCTCTCTCTCTCTCTCAGATAAATGACTAAAATCTTAAAAAGAAAGGAAGGAAGGAAGAAGGAAAGAGAGGAAAATATGAGCAGAAGAGAAACATGACACTTCTCTGAGCTGAAGCTCTCTGAGCCAGTATGTGAATCCCCATCTTCTCGTTCTCTCTGCTGTGGTGACCAGCGACACTCCAGAGAGTGGCTGCACCGTCAGCCAGGGTCGCACAGTGAAGACCCAGCTGCCCCAGAGCAGGTATGCAGTACGAGCAAGAAATAAACCCCTGCCGTTTGAAAATACGGATTGCGGACCTGTTTGTTACTGCGATGGAGCCGCACCCGTCCCGACCGATGCAGACCTGCGACTGAAGAGCTTCTCTAGCTGCTGGGAACCAGCTTGCTGCTTGAAAGGAGGGAACGAGAAAACAGCAAGAGGGAGGGAAGTGAGGGCCCACAGCAAACTATCTGCCTTGTCTCTCCCACTTTCGCGCCTGTGTGGGGGTCCTTCCACTCCAGAGATAGTTCCCCTTTTCTGCCTCGGTGAACTCCATCAAAATTCCACGCAAACAGCACCATCTCTGCAATTCCTCTTCCGGACAGCCCCGGATAGAGCAGCAGCTGTCCTCTGTTTCCAGCGGGACCCTGGGCGGGGGCCCTGGATGGAGCCATCCCTCCCCTCCACACACACGGACGCAGTTCTGTAACACCTGCCCCCGGAAGGCAGCATGGAATGCTCGTTACCAGGACAAGTTCTAGAACCCTGGCTTTCGACCTGGGGCGATTTGTCTCTTGGGGCACATCCGTCAATGTGTGCAGACATTTCTGGTTGCCACAACCGGGGGGAGATGCTGCTGCTCAGGGATGCTGTTAAACATCCTACTGTGCACAGAACAGCTCCCCCAGAGCAAAAAAATATCTGGCCCAAAATGTCAATAGGGCCGAATTTGAGAAACCATTTGCTACAGTTAGGAGGCCTGGGTTCATGTCCTGATTCTTCTATTGCTGTGATTTTAGGCATATCACTTAACCCCTCATTCAATGCCTACCCGTAATCAATGCATGAGAGACGTGAGCTGTTGCCATCTGCCTCCTCCCTTGAGCTAAGATTCCCAGAAGGCAGGGACTGCGCTTCACTCACACAGATCCCTCCTGCCGGCACAACCTGGATACAGCCAGCACCCAATACATGTGTGTGGGCCATTCAAGACCAGAGCCGGCCCTTTCCTGGAAGCTACCCGGTGGCAAGTTGTGGATAAAACCTCCCTCCCGGTCCCCCAAAGACAACGTCTGCGCATTTAGCAAAACCTCTGCTGGCTTGAGCGTCAAGTATTTTATTTCTTCTAGTTCACTGCAAAGGACGAAGGCAATTTACAGTAACTCTCAGTTAACCAGAATATTTAAGAAATGAGACCGACGCACACCATCCCAGAAGAATGCAGGTTCACGGGAAATAAATTTTATAACTGTGATGTTATCTGAAGAAGTGACTTGAATCAAAATGAACAACTCCCCAAGAGCCATAACACATTTTATTTATTCGACCTCAAACCAAGCACAGATATCAAATTTTAATTCGACCCAGGAATGTAACAAGGGTGTTACTTTTCTCCATCTTCTTCCCTTAAGACTATCGAACAAGTTCAAACCAGAATGAAACCTAGGCTTTCAGAAAGTACCTAACCAGAAAAAGACTCTGAACCAAACCATCATGTGATTCAGCTACCTCTTTGATCTTGGGCCCCATCAGATGACTGCTACAATGTGCTGGGATGTTCTAGTAGGCCACAGGGACTGGGTGGAAAGCCTGTGATCATCTACCTACATGAGACCATGTCCACCACCCGGGCTCAGGGCCTCCTGTAAAAATCCTCCGCTCGCTCGTTCTCCAAAAATCCTCTAAGCCCACGTAGAAAACAATTCCTTCTTTGTGACGGATTGTTTGTACCAATTCACCGAAGGAGAGTTTGCAAACATTATACTTCATTAGACCAAGGAAGAAACAGCCCCGCCTTCTCGTTTTCTATGAGTCACTAAAGCCAAGATGAAGGATGTGCATTTCACACACTGTGAAGCCCCAGGTCCTCCACAAGGCAGAAAAGCAAAGGTAAATCCGTTCTTAAGCAGATGACATCCCCCCCTACTTCCCCTCGGAGCCGGAACCCTCTAGCAGGCCCTCAAGCTGGCAGCCACCCCATTAACACTCAAGGCTACTTCCTGCGGCCCCTCCCGAGACAGGAGGCAAAGGGCAGAAAATCAGCAACACTGCCCATCAGCCCGCTATGAGGGGGTGCGATTCAGTGCTGCTTCTAAGGAGGAAAAGTACTTCGGTCACCACGGGTTGGAGTGGTGTAAAAGGATACACACGCTTTTTCTCTTCGGTTTCATGAACACAAAAAGGGAAGCATTTCTGGGACCTTCAGCACGACTGTGTTGCAAAACTAAACCCCAAGCGCAGGCCAAGCTGAAGAGACCCAAGGGGAAGCCCGGAGGGGAGGCTGCACGTCAGCCGCAGTCCTCAGGGAGGCCGGGAGGGAGACCCAGCAGGCACCAGGGAGATACTCCACGCTGGTGCCTGGCTGTCTCTTTACTTCCAGGCCCGACGAGCAAGAGCCAGCTCGCCCTGAACACAGCCCCAGTGAGTCAGCCTTGGGGGGATCCTGCGGCCACAGGTGCGGGAAGGTGATGGTGTGCGTGGGGGCCGCTCAGAGGGGAGGCTGCTGTGGGTCAGCGCTCTATCCTGGAGTCAGAGGAAGTGGGGGCAGTAGGGGACCTTGGGTGACCACACACCTTCCTCGGGGCGCAGAGAGGAGCAGCTCCCTCAACAGGGTGGGAGGGGGGCCACGAAGGCACAAGGCTTTTGACACCCTGCCTGCGTTGTGCAGCACCTCTGGGGAATTTGTTTTAAAGCCAGATCATTTCACCAAAGAGGATGCAGCAGTGGCAAATCTGCACACGAGAAGATGTTCAACACCATTAGCCACTGGGGAGAAACCCATGAAAACCACAAGGAGATAGCCCCACGCAACTCTGGAGTGGCTAAAATAAAAAACCGTAGCCACCCCGCATGCTGGCATGGATGTGGGAAACCCGGATCGCTCACACACTGCCACTGGGAACGCACAGTGGAGCGGTCACTCTGGGAAACAGTCTGGAAGATTCTTAAAAAACTAAGCAAGTATGTGACTACCATATGACCCAGCAAGTGCACTCCTGGGCATTTATCACAGAGAAGGGAACGCTTACGGCCACACAAAACCCTGGACGCACCTGTTCGTGGCAGCTCTGTTTGTAATGGCCAAATGGTGCCCCAGCACAGACGTCCCTTCCTAAAAGGGACAGCGTCGTCAGAGTCTCAGACGAGCATGGAGTGAGGCTGAGCAATCCCATTTCCAGCTAAGGGCTCCCGGAGGGCATGGTGCTCACCCCGCTGGGGACGGACTTGGCCTATGGTGTCCGCTCGCCACCCCTCGGCACCTTCTCTGAGCTCACAGAGCCACCTCCCCGTGATGATACTGCGCTGCCCCTGTGTAAGGTGGAGCCACGGCGTCTCGAGGTTCACAGCCTCAGACTCTGCTCTGCCCACCGAAGCCAGGCACAGCAGGTCTCTTCTCGCAGGTAAGAAATCCGGGGACAGCCATCTACTGCAAGTTTGGGCCTCCTGTCCTGTCCACCGGCCCCGTTGGAATAAACCTTCTCTTCTCCCCTTGATCGTCCTGTGTCTCCCGATTTAACTGTAGTCCGAAGGGAGGTAGCACCACGTGACGCATTCATTTCCAGTTTAGGTGCCACACCTGCAACAGGTGTTTACCCGTGTCACTTAGAAGGATGTGGAATGCCTGGGTGTCTCCCCTGCTCCACTGTCAGGGACTCACTGCCCAGCTCCGTGGGCAGCAGTGAGAAGCCGCTAACTTCTCTGCCTCCCTCCCCACCAGGCCTGGGAGCTTTGAGGCAGCTCCAAAGCTCCCTTTTGCTCCCATTCCATCAACTTGAGTCTGTGTTTTTTGTACAAAGGCCCATTCATTGAAAAGGAAAAGAATCTTCTCTTGGTTTCACCTCTGAGAATAGAAAATTAATCTTGAACCAGACTGAAGCATGACTCTGGGGCAACGATGCAAATCCAACTCTCTCACCCCCCAGATGGAATATGTCCAAGGCACAAGCAACCGAATGCCCTCAACCATCCACCTCTAAGGCTTCTGCCCAGACCCCTCCATCTCACTCCGCATTCAACGCAACCAGTCCCCCATCCCTCTCCGGCCCAGGGCCCAGAACTGAACCGAGCCCTCCTTGTGCACAGTGCACCACCCTCCTGTGTCCTCCCGGTGATAGACCGTGGGGAGCAGGGGGGAAGGGCTGTGCTGCGGACTGCAGCCTTGTCCACCTGGTATCACCTCAGTCTGCTTGCCGTGGGATAAGGAAAATACAGACCTTGCAGAAATTCAGTGAAGTAATTTATAGACCATGCCTGGCACATAACAGATGAGCCAGGAATCGGAGCTGGCCTTATTTTATTATTATTGTGCCCCCAAAGACAGCTCAGCACTTTTTTTTTCTTTAAAGACTTTATTTATTTATTTGAGAGAGAGAATGAGAGATAGAGAGCACGAGAGGGAAGAGGGTCAGAGGGAGAAGCAGACCCCCCGCTGAGCAGGGAGCCCGATGTGGGACTCGATCCCGGGACTCCAGGATCATGACCTGAGCCGAAGGCAGTCGCTTAACCAACTGAGCCACCCAGGCGCCCCAGCTCAGCACTTTTAACCACACAGTTAATTTATATTGAATTTTTTAATAGTGTCGTAACTCCCAGCAAATTTCACAGGCAGTACTGACGAGCCAGGTCGCCTCCATCCTGTCCTTCATGTAGGGAAGGACGCCCAGCATGGAGCCCGACATGGGGCTCGAACTCACAACCCTGAGATCAAGGCCTGAACTGAGATTGAGTCGGACGCTCCACAGACCGAGCCACCCAGGTGCCCCCATGTAGCTGACTCTTTGAAACCTCCCTTCAGGACTCACATTCTCTTCTATGACACCTGGTCATGGGGTCACAGTGAACTGTTTCCTGAGGTCATTGAGATCCTCTTTCCAAAGTCAGTGTCACGTGTCCCCAAAGGCCAGGCTGGGACGCTCAGGGCACTTCCCTCCGGGCTGACCCACACGGACCCCAGGGTCCCAGCCAGTGCAGCCCCTGGGTGAGCCTCTCCTGCCTCCCCCGCCCCTCCCTGCCCCAGGGATGTGGTATCCGAGGCTAGCGGCAGCAGAGGGGAAATCGAGGCCTGCAGTGGGGTGGGTGGCGGCTCTCCCGAGGAAGCAGCACCGTTTTTAATGTATAGTGTGATAGCGCAAGGCCAACAGGGTCCCAGATGCTGCTCCATATGGCTTCAGCCCGCGATGGAAATTAATTGTGGCGCTGTGTACATTTCCAGGTCGGGGCAATAAGGAAGCTACTGTCCAGCACGCTGCCACTCACACGGCCTCTGAGGTCAAGGCTGCCACATACCAACAAGCTCTTTTAGTGGTTTCATTCCTCCCAGACGCCAGCCTCTGGATCCTGCAAAGGGCAGGAGTCTGGGGCTCGGGGAAGATGTAAGCAGAGGCCAGGCTGGAGACACACAGGTCCGAAAGGGGGCACGGCCCCCAAACGCCGCGTGAAGGAGCGGACCTTTCAGTGCCTGGACACTCTGCCCAGAGGCCTCACGGCCGTCTTGGGACACATGGAGGCTCATGGGACCAGCGGCAGGCAGGAAAGACGGGGACCCCAAGGGTCACCGCAGCAAGCTGCCCGCCCCACACTACAGCTGTGGTGGAAAGAAGGATTTCCACATCCTGTGTTCAGCATGTCATGAAGCAGAAGCCCGTGCCTGGCAGGTGGGGGTGCCCGAGACTGTGTCCGTGCCTGGCTGAGGAGTGGCCCGTGCTGCTCTGGTGGGACCTGTCCCCACACAGCGCCAGCTCCCGCCAGAGCCCGCACAGGTCCCCCGGGCCTTGCCGGGGCTCCGATGTGAGCTGGTACGCTCAGGGTCCGTCCACCTGACCCTCCACACCGCCGTCTACCACCCTGGCCCTGAGGAACAGTCCAGCAGGCTCCACACAGCTCAGTCAGGACAATGGCAAAGAGCAGTGTGACTCAAGAGGTGTGCTGAGCAGGCTCTCCTCCGCTCCCCATCCGAGGAAGTGGGGTGGCGCAGAGAGGCCTGCGGAGACCCCCCAGCCTGGTCCTCAAGGCCTCAGCGGGGTCTGCAGCGAAAGAAAGAGCCTGCCGTAGTAAGCATGCACACCCCCTACCAGCAGAGAGGGCACAGGGAAGGCCAATCACTCTTGTTCAGAGACCTCACAGGCCCCAAGAGCCACGGCCATACAAAGCAGCGGCGTTCCTTATATATGCATGTATATATGCCCTCTCTGACTTAGGAGCTGTGGAGGGCAAGCAGAGGAGTGGGGGGCGGGGGGACGGCGGGGAGAAAGAATGGAGCCTTCCACATTCCAAAAGCTGGGCGCTCTCCGCCTGGATGACCTCGGCCAGTTTCCACCTCCAAAACAGAATAAAAGGAGACTGGTCCCTGGGGGGTAACCTGACACCCCCTTGCCAGCAGCTGAATACAGTGGATTGTTTCTTCAACTTCAAGTTCTGAGCCCCTGGTAACAAAGCCAGGCCTCTGGGAAAGTAAACCCTGACGCCAGTTTTATCATCCTGCGTGAGCTGTACTTGGGATGAGGATGGGGGCTCCCCCACACTCAGCGAAGGCGACCCCTACCCACGCCTGCCCAAGGCCGGGTCTCACTTCACCTTCTCGACAAGCCAGGAGGGACAGATGAGGATACTAAGGCGCAGAGAAGTGAAAGGCCCCCAGGGACAGACTCTGGAGCAGAAGGAGGGTGTGAATTTGGGTCTGCAGGCTCTCCCGCGCCCGTCCTACTTCTGTGCTCACCAGAGCAGCCCTCCCCACAACCTGAAGGCGGTAACATCAGTCCCGTCTTACAGACGGGCAGAAACAGAGTCACACAGCTCACACTCAAACCCAGCACTGTGCACCGAGGCCACACCACGGCTCGCCACGCCCCAGCCTGCCCCAGGGCCCTTGCTTAGGCTCAGGCTCAGTAAATACTTACTGAACAGACGTCCGTGCCAAGCTTTCCTGACCACGTTCCTCTGGTCAGTTGGG
Source organism: Phoca vitulina (assembly GCF_004348235.1). Classification (NCBI taxonomy): domain Eukaryota; kingdom Metazoa; phylum Chordata; class Mammalia; order Carnivora; family Phocidae; genus Phoca; species Phoca vitulina. Next base: position 81,726 of record NW_022589781.1, on the reverse strand, counting down.
GTGGGGGTGGGCTGTCTCCCGGGGCCCCATTTTAGCCTTCAAGAGCACATTTCCATGCACTGGAAACCTATCTGCGTGGAGTTCAGTACAGGGCATTAAGGCTTGGTGAGGGGGTCAGGGGGCGAGTTCCCTCTTCCTTTCCAACTTCCTAGATAGAGCCTTTGGATCCAGAACAGTCCCTTTGCTTGGCCGCTTCGAATGGAAGTAGCGGCCTCCTCAAGGTCTCATCCAGACTCCCTTTCCAGGGGCCAGTGCCCAAATTCAGTCCCCCTTCACGAGGCTGCACAGCACACATGGGGAGCCCCCTGCGTGTCTCACACGCCAACACCAACTCCGTTTATTAGCTCTTTAGTGAACGTGCTTGTATTCATGGCCATACAACTTGTTCCTGAGTTTCACAACTCTCAAGTCTATCTGTGGGCATCAGCTTTGCCTTGAGGGCAGGTCTCCAGGGACGGGGAGAGCATCGACCAGGCCATTCCTTCAGCACAGGTATCCGCAGACAGAGCACGGGCGTGGCTGCCCGATGTGTGGGCGCCGCTGGGACAAACGTCCGCTTGTCAGCGTGGGCGGCCAGCTGTGTGCGGAGGTTTCCCGATCCAGGGCCCAGTTTCTATCTGGGTCTAGGAAATGCCCAGTTTCTATCTGCTGAATGTCGCGTCTGCTCGAAAAATTCAAGACTTTGCTGGATTCCTCCTTTCGCTTTCCAGGACACGGAAGAGAAAACCACCACGTGGTATTGGAAAAAAATCAATGCCCCCTTTAAGTACCCTCAAACTCTAGATGGAGCACGGTCGCCTCTCAGTTATGCAGGAGCTCACGGCCCTGTGCCGGGAACACTGACCCCTGCCTCGCGGCCCCCTCCGCGCCCACTCTGGCTTCTCAAACTTACATCACATTTGCGCCCCACCTGCACATGAGACAGCAAAGCGCAGGGCAGGACGCTTCGTCCGCAGTCCACTCTAGCTGAGAGGCTGGCACAGGCAATTTCTGGGTTGGCGACACCGACGTGGGACCATCTTGCACACATGCAGCACCTGCCCTTGTCCATCCTCTTTTAGGAAAGCTTTCAAAGCTCATAATTAAAACTAGTTTAGGCAGGAAAGAATCACTCTCTCAAAATGATCTCATTTGAGACTCACAAAGACTCCGTGAAGTAGGAAGGCTTCATCAATATACCCATTTCACAGATGAGGATCCCACAGCCCAAAGAGGCCAGATGTGGATCTGAGAGGCACTAGTCCTTCTAGCACCCTGCACCCCCGGAGTTCGCCTAGCAGAGTTTCCAGAGGAGGCCCCGCACTGGCCACCTGCCGAATGACTTGGAATGAGCAAGATGCTCGATGCTAATGAGTGCTTAATGCTGTGGCCACTGTGATGAGGTGGGGAAGGGTGGAAAAGGCTAAAATACCAACTGTAAGGCATTCAAAATGTCTTAGACTAAAGTGCAGAACTAGAGGGGCGCCTGGGGGGCTCAGGCGATGAAGTGTCTGCCTTCGGCCAGGGTCCTGGGATCGAGTCCCGAGTCGGGCTCCCTGCTCAGCGAGGAGTCTGCTTCTCCATCTGCCTCTGCCCCTCCCCCCTCTCATGTGTGCGTTCTCTCTCTCAAATAAATACATAAAAATCTTAAAATACAATACCAACTCTAAGGCATTCAAAATGTCTGCCACATTAGCCATTTCTGCATCCGTGAGGATTTTCCAATAGTTTCTCAAACCCCAACGGCATCTTCCCACCCCCCAGCTCCACCACTGAGCAGCCACATTTCCTCCCCTTGGCTCAGCAACCTGGGTGTGAGGATTGGCCGTCCCACCAAAACGTCCTAGCCATTTCTTAAGCTACCGGCTGCTGCAGTTGGATTTTCCACTTGACATTGTTAAGAGATCAAACTGTCTATGTCATTGTCATACACGGGCCTTTTCAGTTTCCTGCTGGCAGATTCAGGTTAGATAAGCATTTTAAGCATTACAGAAGTGATACTCCCAAGTTCCTCTCCCTACCCCAACCAGGGCAGTCTTCCCATGGTGAAGAGGTGCATTTTGTTAAATCTGCTCCTCGGGGAGCTAACTTGTGAAAACACAACACAACAGGCCACACCCATGCACAGAGAAGACTAGACGAAGAGCCAGCTCCCGTGCAGCTCTGCAGGAAGCCCTTCACGGGAGATCCTGCAGACTCACACACTTGACGACTCAGTCATCAATTGCCATAGAGAAGAAAAAACAAATTGAGCTGAGCCTGGAAAGAATGTCCGTGAACTTGGAAAAGCACTTGCTGGAAACTGCCCGGGGGGTGCAGTGACCTCCCCCTGGAACCGCCCAGGCCCCAGCAGCTGGCGGTCTACCAAGAGAGACTGAAGATCGTGCTGAGGGATGGCCGGCCCCCAAATCCCTCCGTCCCTGCCCCTGCGGCCGGCTGGACCCTCCCTGCAGAGTAGGAAAGTGGTAAGTGCGATGGGATAGAAGATATTACAGCTTCTTCTTGGAAAACAGGACCATCAGTTTATTCATTCTGATGGAAGTGGTGGGGGGGCGTGCAGAAGGCAGAGGACCCTTCAGAAGGGGTGAAGAAAGTAAACTGCTCTCGGAGCCCCCAGTGCCGAAGGCACAAGTCCCCTGTCCCTGCGTTCTGATGCACTGAGACCAACTTTACAAACGCGGGCAAAGGGAGAACCCGTGGGAGGAGATCTGCTGGGCCGCGGGTGGGGCCTCACCCCTCGCCAGTAATACACCGTATCACCTCTAAATTGGGCCACCCCTAATCTTAGTCACCAGGTCAACGGAAATAATCTCCAGGCCTCCGTTCAAGACGCTGATCGTTTCATCTTCCCTTTCCACCAGAACCTTATTACCACAAAAGTAAAATGCTAGATGAACAGGATAACAGTGAACTTCACGAGGGAGGCTCTTCTTGGGTTGGAAATTCACCACCAGCAGCCCGGGCCGGGTGAGAAGTTTTCCAACTGATTCCGAGGTGGGGAGTCACAGCATTTTCCCCCCTTAAATGATACGTAAAAATGAACGGCAGAGGCTCGTTCTGTGTGCTTTCTGTCTGTAGCTGCTCCTTTCTGGTTCCCTGTAAAACTCAGCTGCTTCGGTGCAAAAGAGAAGTAAACATTTCAGGAAATAAAGAATGTGTAGTATTGACAAGAGGCCTGCAGAGGAACCTTCTACCGAATGGCCTTCCACCAGGGGATATCAAGTCAATAAAATGCCCAAGTAAAGCTCAACAGAGGGGAAAGATCCGATTTCTAACAGCTAATTCTTAATGGAATTCTTGAGAAACACGCCCGACCAGTTAGTCAAAAGCCTGCGCAGTGACTTATCACAAGTCACTCCTCATCAGAGAAGGCCTGCCAGGTGCCGCCTTCCAGTGACAGCATCGGCAGGGTCTCCCCTGCAAATGCGCTGCGACCGAGCTAGTCGCTAGGTGTGCCCTGGAACCTCCGCCCTAACGGACTCCCATCCCTGAGACTGAACGAGGGGAAACCACTCTAGGAACCAGAGAGAGAAGGGGCGGCAGCCTCATTCCCGATGTCCCACCACTGCATGGGACGGATTCACAGCTGGCCTGGAAATCCGGGCCTTTGAGAAATTCATTGCGTTCCATTTTGCCTGGGGGGGACTCGCTTCCCAGGATTGTACTGGGATGCAAGTGGAACCTAAACAAAATCCGAGGACTGCTACAGAGATTTCTCGCAAGGGGCCCGGCAGATTTTCCAGGCAGACACTGCCTCACCAGAGCTCAGAATGTCTCCCGAGCCGCCTCGACTAACACCTGCTGAGCCCCTCCCGCCTGCCAGGTGTGGTGCTGGGCACTTTGACTCGATGCGCAGCGGCCCGTGAGGTCACACCTGTTTCTCTGCCTCCCTTGGGGCCTGCAGGCCAGGCGCAGACTGGAATGGTCAAGTACCCTCACCCCTACGCCAGCAAGTTCGCAGGAGGAAGCAGTGAGCTCGCCTTCATCATTCCTTTCCCCCTTTCTTTGTTCTCCACCTTCTAGATGGTTAGACATTTCCTTCATGGGTAGATAACGCAGCAGACATACTGTCGCTCATTCACTCAGCCATCCCTCCCTCCCCTTAACAAACCTTTTTTGAAAACATGTGCTGTGTTTAAAGCCAAGGAGGCGCTCCCAGGGGGAGTGAGGAGCCTATCCACTAAGCAAGGTTTTTAAGTGAAAAGAATTGTAAACGTGGGTCTTGTCACTGTATTGAACCTTCTCTGGCTTTGCGTCCCTCATCTGTAAAATGTGGGTAATGGAGGAAATGAGCTTTAGAGCCTCTCCCAGACCCAGCTTTGTATTATGCTAACTACGTACACTATAGAGAAGTTCTTGTTATTTTTTTAACACCAAGAACAGAGGCTCAACTTCCTAATGGGATTCATATACATGCATGGGAGAACTGAGTTGTCTTTTTTTAAAATAGATTTTATTTATTTATTTGAGACCGAGAAAGAGCACAAGTAGGGAGGAGGATCAGAGGGAGAGGGGGAAGCAGGCTCTCCACTAAGCAGGGAGCCCGATGTGGTACTTGATCCCAGGATCCCGGGATCATGACCTGAGCTGAAGGCAGATACTTAACTGACAGAGCCACCCAGGTGCCCCCACCTGAATTGTCTTTAAAATAATAGTTCACTCCTGGAAAAGTGCATGACCAGGGGTCTGGGAGGACCGCAGTGGGACTCAAGGTTGGTGTCAGAACTACAGCAAGTCACGTGTGACTGGAGGGAGGGTCCTGGGACTGGGACGGCGGGTTCTTCCAGACCTCCGCGGGGGCCTCCACCGCCAGATGCACTGGGGCCACTGGCCTTAAGGGACAGCTACAATGCTGGGTGCTCCTGCTCCATGTGCTAAGACCGTCGATAGCACCAATGACCTCGACTCACCAAGTCAATAGTACCCTGTCCTAGGAGGGGCGCTTGCGGTCTCGGGAGAACTGGACATCCAGATGTTCAAATAGCAGTTGGCGCTCTACATGGCTTTTCATAGTATGAAAGAGTTCACATTTGGGCTGGGTTTGATTTCCTCAACAGTGTGCTCCCCGATTTGCGAAAAATACGTCTTTCCCTGGAGCCAAGTGTACCTGGTCAGGAAAAAAATCCTTGCAAGACACACTCTGTCCCAGGTTTGAGGGTTCGGCGTCACAAGCTGTAATGCCCAAGCCTTATCTTCTGTCAAAACCAGAGAACCTTCCACCCCAAAGGTGTGACCTCAACACGGGCTAGGGGTTCCTGAGTTAATTCTAAATCAATCATCTGCTGATTACCGGAAGTCTACACAGTTTTTTCTACCAAGATCTAAAACTCTTTCCATTAAATACTTTACAATTCTGCCTTTAGCTAACTACGTTGAAAGCTGCCAAAATAAAATAGGCTTCGACAATCTTATCGATCCCCCTAGGAGTATAAATAAACTACACAGAACTAATCTAATCTGTGACTACAGGCGATGGGTACGTGCCAACAAAATCAGAGAAGCGACTTCAACGCTTAAAAACCAAAGTCCCGAAAATTATTTATCCAACACCTGAAATGCGTCTCTCTAAAAGCAGCACCTGGTTTGTTTAACACATTTTTCTTATAAAACCTGAAGGCCAGGTAAATCCTGAGCTGTGTTTCTGCAATGCCTCTGCATCGATCTCCCCTTTTCTCTTTACCCCCCGCTTTGATAAAGCAATCATCTGTGCAGGAGAGTTTGCAAACTGAAATACAACAGGGAACGGAATGCATCTTTTACTTTTCAGGTTAGTGCCCTGGCATCCGATCACAACCGCCTCTAATAACAGTCGATTTATGAGTATCTCGGGTATGACACCGAGAATATATGACGCTTTTGCAATGTGATATGACAAAGAACCGGTCTTCTGGCAAAGAGAGACAGATCGATCTTAAGTAAAAGCACAAAATTAAATGTGCCCGGTTTGGGCCTCAGTGTCTGAGGGCCACATGTTCCGACACCCTGAGGTGGACTTCACAGAGGCTGGGTTTTACTTCAGAAGTCTAGAATTATACAGCCACAGAGCCAGAACTAGACAGACCTCCTGGAGATCATCTTCACGAAATGCGCACATTTTAAAAGGAGGAAACTGAGTCACATAGGTCGTCCTTGGGTCTCTTTGCCTCTCTGAGTCTTGGTTTCCTTATCCCTAAACAGAGCAGAGTAACTAATGCCTGAACCTCACACAGATGACCCAGGGTCCTCCCAGATCGCAAATGTGCCGAGGCCTTGTCAGAAAGATCCTCCCCACAGACCCGAGAGAAAAGAAGTGTGCCCCATCACAAGCAAGCAGCATGTACAACCTGAACCCCAAACCCCACAAATCCGAGCCTTTGATATTCTTATCCAGAAAAGAATGTTCTATTTAAAGGTTCTCACCATTACACTTATTTTTTGGTAAGTACCCCTCTAAGGCTTTTACGTTTTAATTTGGTTTACCCAAAATAAGTGTTACACTTTTCAAAACCACATAAAACCATTTTAACTTTTTTTTAATATTCTTTTTAAGTAGGCCCCACACCCAACGCCTGGCTCGAATTCATGAGCCTGAGATCAAGAGTCACATGCTCCACCAACTGAGCCAGCCAGGCCCCCACGTAAAACCATTTTAAACTGTCTGAATTTTTTACTACATGTGTGAGTTACTTTTTCACACACACACACACACACACACACCAAAACACAGAACTAGTCAAATTTTTTTAAAAAGCAAAGGAAACAAAATTCCAAGGGCCCTTATAAAATATTAAGTACCAAGAAGGCAAGAGTTTTTAGGATACTTCTTTACGGATCCCCCAGGTAACCAGGCCAGTGTTTTGTCTTATTTTCTGTACATATAACTGATAACACAATTTTGGAAAAATCAATAAAATCTACTTTCTGAAGTAAGATGCGTGCATATTTTAACATACCCTTTAAGCCTGGTGTTTCCATGGCCCACATACTCGTAACGGAATGATAGAGGGAAGGCAAGACGTACTGACGGGATTTTTAGTTGTCTTAAAGAACAACAAGCAAGAGCACCATCCTTGCTCAAGTGCAGTTCGCTTCTGTTCAGACCACAGAGAACAGTAAGTGTGAAGGTGCCTGAATTTAAGCCCCAGACATAAGGCATGCAATACAATTACTTCTGAGCGAATGTCTCGCATCTGAGCCTTTATAAACAGATAGGTGCGAAGCCTTGGAGTACTCGACTTCAGGGACAGGCCTGTGGGTCGGGCTCATCAGGAGCAGAAAGCCGGAGGCACGGCGCATGCATCTGAGGCTGTCTGCACAGCTCCTGCCCATGGAAACAAGGGGGGACACCAGCCTTCCGACCACATTCCCTCCCAGTAAAAGGGCCACGGCTAATTTGCATCATCTAAATGGCTAAGTGATTTTCAGAGTGCACTCCCGAACAACTTGCTTTTCACTTTATTTTTAACCACAGGGAGGGCTTCTAGATTCCGGTACACGGGCCGTGGGGCTTCCACCAGCGATGAGCAGCAGGGGGACCCAACAGCAGGAGAGCAAACAAAGCAGCCAGCTTCAGGCTTCCCTGGGCTGTCGCCTCCGCCCACACAGCATCACCCACAGTCACTCCTCCACAGAAGGAAAGAACAAGCTGCACAAGGCATAAAAGGCCTCCCCTCTGGGGAAAGGCAGGGCAGCAAAAAAAAAAATTCTCAGTGTGGGGCTGAGGACCAGCGATTGGTTGCAAGACTGAGAGGCTGAACATGCAATTTCAAACCTGTGGGTGTGAGTGGGTGTGCGAGCATGTGTGACGGTGAGTGTATGAGTGTGAGCACCTGAGTGCATTGTGAGTGCGAACACATAAGGGTGAATGAATGTGAGTGTGATCATGTATGAGCATGAATATGAGGGTGTGTGAGCGTGTATGAGCGTGTGTGCGTGCCTGAGCATGTAAGGCTTGTGAGCACATACATGTGAGCATGAACATGTGAGGCCAAGGGTGAACGTGAGCATGTGAGTGCCAACATGTGTGAGTGTGAGTGTGTATGTGGGTGTGAGCACATGTGAATGTGAACAGGTGAGGGTGTATGAGTGTGAGCATGAATGGGTGAGGGTGTGTGAACATGTGAGCGTGAAGGGGTGAGTGAACGTGTGTGTGAGCACGTGTGAGGGTGTGTGAGAGTATGAGCACGTGTGAGCACGAATGGGTGCGGGTGTGTGTGAGCACGTGTGAGGGTGTGAGTGTGAGCACGTGTGAGCGTGAAGAGGAGTGGGCGTGTGAGCACTGTGAGGGTGTGTGAGTGTGAGCACGTGTGAGCGTGAACGGCTGTGGGCGTGTGTGTGAGCACGTGTGAGGGTGTGAAGGTGAGCACATGTGAGCGTGAACAGGAGCAGGCGTGTGTGTGTGAGCACATGTGAGGGTGTGTGAGTGTGAGCACATGTGAGTGTGAACGGCTGAGGGCGTGTGTGTGAGCACGTGAGGGTGTGTGAGAGAGTGAGCACACGTGAGCGTGAACGGCTGTGGGTGTGTGCACCCGCAGCGAAGTGCAGCCCCACAGACAGAAGCAGCAGGCTTATCTACAAAGCACTGAGGAGCGCAGCCAAAAGGCCGGGTCAATCAAGATGTCTGGCCTTCCGTAGACAAAATATCAATATCAGGTAATCAAGGGATTTTTGACCCAATGAGCAGATGTTTGGTGACACAGATAGGGCTCCACCATAACAATCTGTACAAGAAAAAGAAAATTTAGCTTATCGTGCAAGCCCTCAACCAACAGCTGAAAAGTCCCTAGGATCCCATCATTTCCAGTTGGTTACCCACCCTTCCCCCCACACAGGCCCCCCTAGGCCTCACGTAACACAGAGCCAAGCTGGCAGGGGATTTTTCCCTGGCTCTCCTCTGTGCATGTCTGAAAACCTGTGTAGAGGTGGGAGGGAGGGTGGACAACAGGCAGGCCTCATTTCTTGTTTATTCTCATTTATTTTTAAACATGGGGCTTGAACTCAGGACCCTGAGATCAGGACCTGAGCTGAGATCCAAGAGCCCGAGGCTTCACGGACTAAGCCCCCCAGGCGCCGGGCAGGCCTCATTTCTACCTGTGGACCTGTTAGCTCACAGCACACCACTCAACCATCTGGCCTCTCAGTTGGCATCCCTCTGGCAAATGAAAAAAAAAATTAGCACCCTTCCTTATTGATCTCCCCTTCAGCTGACTTCCAGACAACAGCCCTTCTCAAAGGGACACAGAAGCTGTTTTGAGAGACAGCCAACAGGAGCTGCTAATCCGCCACTAGATAGGCCGAATGAAAAACTGGAGAACAAGTTAAAGCGACCTGGCTGTGCCAGCGACGGGTCAGGGTTTTGAAAGCAAACGGTAAGAGTGGAACCGAGGACCACCCTCTCCACCAGGCCTATAATTGTGGGCACGAAGTCAGAGAAACGTGAGCGCCTACATTGAGAAGCATGTCCATCCCTTCCCAGGTGCACCGTTCCTCCCCACCAAGCCGTGACAGCCCTGTCCTGCCACGAAACGCCAGGCTAATTGGGGCCAAATTTTGCATACACACTTGCCTCCCCAACATCGGAGAAAGCAGAGTCTCGTGAAAAGGAATGCCTGGTCTTCAAAAATTCAGACTGTGATTACTTAAGTGGAAGTCCAAGAGGGAAGGGGTTTGAGGTCCAAAACACCTTCGAGAAGGATGCAAACTAGAAATACAAAGTTCTTAGCAGCTGTGGTTGGAGTTACTGCCATAGGATGAATAGTATTTGATACTCAAGATGCAGTCAGACGGCTCCCTACTACAATAAAACCCAGACCTTCCCCCAGCGTAGCACCAGAACCCCTCCCCTTGCACGCTGAACTAGGAAATTCCCCTATACTCCGGAAAAGTAAGAGAAAGTCCAGACCTTTCCAGAAGTGTTAGCTTCAACTCTTAACATCTTCCGTTAAGACACTCTGATCCTCCTAAGAGTGAAAACAGCCTGGGACTGAGATTAACTATGTAACAGAAATAAATACCCATGACTAGAAAAAGATGTTAGTAGGGTGAATCAAAACAATGGCGCTTGAGGGGTCCCTGGGGGGCTCAGGAGGTGAAGCTCAGGCCCTGATCGCGGGGTCCTGGGATCGAGCCCCACATGGTGCTCCCTGATCAACAGGGAGTCTGTTTCTCCCTCTCCCTCTGCTCCTCCCCCCTGCTTGTGCTCGCTCTCTCAAATAAATAAATAATCTTAAAACAAATGTACTGAAAACATACCTAAAATGTACCTACACCAGCCAGCAAGCATATGCATTAGGAACTCTCTATCCTAGAGATATCACCCAGTGCCTAGCTCAGGCAATATAATGGAATATAACATTCTGCTATTTTAAAAAATTGTCTGTGTAGGTCAAAGTATGGTTTTTATTTTAATTCCTACATCAAACTGTATCTAAGTTACACGGATCCCACAAATACTGCGCTGTCCTGACTTAACCACCTGAGGCCAGGTGGTTCTTCACCCACAACACTGGCCCAAGCACAGCCCCAGGTTTCGGAGCCCCGACATAGAATCACACGGCTCATTTTCCCAGCCTGAATAGAAGCCGAGATAATTTCATGACCTTGTCAGTCTTTCTCTGCCCGAAGGTATCACAGAATTAAGTGTTTCGCCTGCTCAGACAAAAGCTATACTCAGCAGCTCTGTTCATTATCTTCTGGGATTCATCAGGGAGTTTCTGGTAACACTCAGGAATATTGTCTCCCTGAGAAGGGAGCCGTGACCTGCCAGAAAGGTACCTTAAATATCGTTTTTTAAGATGTTCATGGGAGTGGCAAGCGAAGTGACTGGATTTACTGTCCCCACTACAATGTGCCCAGCCACCTCCCCAGCACACACACCTGGAGACGATCGTAAGTTGTGACCGCCCCAGGGCCCTGATCGGAGTCTTCATGACTCAGTACAAAGTAAGAACAACAGGGGCGTGCAAAGGAGTCGAAGGAAAATGTCAGAACGTGACTTACCACTCTGGGCTTCTGCTGGTCCAGGGTATGCAGGAAGGCGGAGTTGGGGTCCAGGCAGCGCTCAGGGTCACTGGAGATGTCCTCCTCTGAGTCTTCGTAGGAGGAGGAGAAGCCCGTGGAGGAGGCAGATGAAGATGACAGTTTCCTCAAGGGCAGGCTACCCCGGGGGCTTCCCTGTACCTCCTCCAAGGTCCCGTCCTCCGGGGCACCCATGTCTGTGATGATGACGGCGGGTATACTGCTGGGGCTGCAGGCCTCTCTCGGGGAAGGCTTGTCCTTCCCGTCTGGGGAGAGCAGCTCTGGGCTGGGGTGGGTAGCTCTGTCCTGCTGGGGGCTTCCCCAAGCACCCTCCGACTGCACCCCTGTGCCACACGTCCAAGCCAGCTGGGCTGCCTCCATGGGGCCCAGCCAAGCCCTGGAGCTCCCAGGCTGCACCCCCAGCCTGTCCCCAGGAAGGCACGGAGGTTCTTTCAGATCTTTCACGGCTTCCCAGGAGGGCAAAGCCTCCAGCATTCGGCCAGAGGAAATTCCTGCGTCCACCTCCTGGGTCCCTGGCTGCGCAGAGCGGTTGCCCCCAAGCAAGCCCCACGCCGTTGGAGACCCTTCATCCACTCCCCTGGAGCGCTGTGGAGGCTCCCTGATCACCGGGGCCCCACCCTGGGTCACCTCGGGGCCTATAGAGCCCAGGTCTGGGGGTGGCCTGACCCGGCTCGGGGCCTCAGAAAGCTCCGAGCTTTGCGCGTTCACAGTCCTGTCCTCTGGCCTTCCAGCTTCAGGCGCCCCAGGGCCCTGCGCGCCACCCGGCGGATCTCCTTTCCCCACCTTCCCAGGGGGCTCTCCGCTGCGGGGCCCGCCCCTCTCTGGGGCTGGGCTTGTCTGGCTGCCTAGAGACTGCCCCTGACTCTGCACCAGGGATTCCCCGGGGTGCACACCCCCGAGCTCGCGGGCCCTCTCAGGCCGCTCAATGAGGCCAGCGTCGTGTGGATGGTGTGGCCCACTGGATGTGGCTCTCGCTGTCCCCTCTGTGGCCATCCCTAAGTTCACGCCGACCAGCCCCGACGGGGGAGCTTGGCAGCTGCACGTCCCCGAAGGCGGAGAGACTCTCTTGTCAATTTCCATAGCTCTAGGTGAGCCACAGTGGGGTCTGGCCGGGGTCCCCTTCTCCATTCTTGCAGAAACCGCTGCACCCTGAGCCCCTGGTCCTGACGGGGCGGCAGGGTGGGGGAAATGTGCCACCCCCTTGTCGCCCTCGGAGAGGCACAGGCCCGGCGCTCTTCCTCTCCCGGCCGAGAAGCCGGCCTCTGCAGTCTCTGGACATTGCTCCCCCCACGACTTTGTCCTCCGTTCCTCGCTCTGAGCCAGGGCCCTCCCTGGGGGCTGACTGCTGCTGCGGAGGGGGCAGGCGGAGGGGGAACGAGCCCTGCCCAGACGAGGGCTGCGGGGCGCTTGGACGGCGGAGCTCTGCGCCTGGATGTGCGCCTCGAACATGCCCACTTTCTGGTTCACCTGCACATTCTGCAACTCGCGCTGCAGGATTCGCAGCTTCCTCTGGGCCTCCTCCGGCCCCGGAGGGGAGAGGGAACCGGCGGTCACCACCTGCTGCCCGTCCCCTCGCGGGCGGCCCGGCCAACTCGGGCTGCCCACGCTGCTGCCGCTGCCGCCGCTCAACCTGCGCCGGCCGCTCCGCCAGCCCCCGGGGCTCCCGGGCTCCTCGGGCGACAACGACTCGGCGGGTGGGAAGAGGAAAGAGGCGCCTCTCCCGGGGCTGAAAACGCTGCCAGGGCTCAGCACGGCCCTGCCCGGCGGCGGGGGCGTCTCGCTGCTGCTGGGCCGGGGGCCGCCGCTCTTCACCTGCTCGGCGCTATTCATGATCACCAAGCTGTTGAGTGCATAGCAGTACACAGCCATAGTACTGGGTCCGCCGCGCTGCCCGCCGCCGCGGCTCCCGAGCGGGCTCCGCCGCCGGCGCCTCCTCCTCGCGCGGCTCCCGGCTCAGCCCCGGAGGCCCGGCGGCCGCGGCTGAGCGCGCCGAGGCGGTGGCATGGCCTGGGCTGCGGGTGGGAGGGCAACACCGAGGGCTCAGCCCCCGCCCAAAGCTCCATAAACGACAGCGCCGCTGTGGAGACACAAGGAGGAAAGTCAGGACCCCGGAGGGCGGGGGAGGGGGGCGACAGGGAGGGGACACCGGACGGGGGGCCGGGGGCGGCCGTCCCGCGGAAGCCCCGTCTGTCGGAGGTCCGGTGCCATTGGACGTCTCAGCCACCGCGAGGGCGCGGCTCGGCGCGGACAGAGCCCGGCTGCGGGTGTGAGCTTCCCGAGTGCGCTCCCACCCCTCACCCCAGGGTGTGATGTGCGCTTGGAGGTCCCTGCAAAGTCCAATTCTAAGATTCCTCCCCAGAGCCACGCGGGCTGGCAGGGGCCCCCGTAGGGCTACTTGGTTCCTAAGTGTGCTGCGTGCGGGCGCGGCTGGTTCGGATCTCTCCGAGGGTGCGGACACCCCATCCACCGTCTGCGGGTCTCCTCGGGCCGAGCAAACCCTGCTTTAAGCGGGAGGGGGGGAAGCCCGCCTTCTGCCGCCACCACCCTCTCTGGCCTCAGGGACCCACTCGGAGGGAACCTGAGCGGGACCTGCCTACCCAGCCGCTACCTGCGCCGGGCAGCGGAAGGACGCCTGCGCGCCGGCCGTTTACCTCGCCGACCCCGGGCTCGGGGCTGGGACCCTCGGACTACGGAGGCCCGGGCGCGCGGCGGGGCCGCAGCCGAGGCATTTTTCAGCACTGGCCTTGTCGCCTGTCCCCAAACAAGTGTGTTTTGTGAGTGTGGGCGCGCCTGCGCGCGCCCGGGGCCGAGGCGCTGCACGTCCCCTGTACCGGAACCAATATTCGCCGCTCCCTGTCGTCGCCCCCCGCGGAGGCGTGTGTGTGTGTGTGTGTGTGCGCCCCGCGGAGGCGTGTGTGTGTGTGTGTGTGTGTGTGTGTGTGTGTGTACGCGCGCGCACGGGGAGTCAGCCCTCCGCACGCCCTGTACCCGAGGACGCGGCTGCCTTTGCGGCACCGGGACCCGCGCCCACTCGGAGGCACCCCTGGGCCCGCGCGCCTGCAGCCCGGCTCCGCACCCCGCCCGGGCCCGCGTTCCGAACGCCGGGAGGAGCGGCCGAGGGCCGGGCTCGTCCGCATCCTGGGCAGCCTCACCCGGCGCCAGCCCAGCAGCCCGGCCGCCCGAGCCGTGGGCGCCTGGAGCGCGCGGGGAAAGCGGCGGGGGCCGGCGGCCCGGAAGGCGAGCCGGAGGGACACCCCGAACCCGTCCCTCTTCCCCTCCCCGCGCCCCGGCTCCCGCCGCCCTCCCGGCTCACACCCCGTCCGCGTCCCCGCCGCCCACCTCTGCGCCTCTCCAGAACCCGGAACGCCCAGGTTGACTCTGGGGCAGGGGAGGGGAGAGAGGGCTCGGAGGCGAGAGCCGTGAAAAAGCCGCCAAACTTACCTATTTCTCAGCTGCCCGGGCCCGTGCAGACTGTACGGCCCAGGGACGCAGACCTCGTAGGAACAAGATGGCTTGAAAAGTGAAAAAGCTCAGGATCGACCTCCCGAGCGAGTTATGGAAGACAAAAAAAGGGAGCGCGAACGCTGGGGGAGAGCTCCCGGGCTGGGGCCGGCGATCGCGCTGAGGCTCCGCCGGACCGGCCCCGCACGCCCTTCTGGGCCGTGCAGACACTACTCCTGTCAGCGTCTGCTCCGGCTACTTCAGTGTTTGTTCAATGTGCGATTAAAAAAAAAAAAAAAAGGGGGGGGGGGGGGGGGGGTAGGAGGGGGGCGGGAGGAGGGAGAAAGGCGGGGGCTTGGGGGAGGAAAGCAGGAAGGAAGTTGTGAGCCCGTCTGGGGTTGAACTCAGCGGAACAAGTTTTTCTTTTCTTCTTTTTTTTCTATTGCTTGGCAAGACCGAGGGAGGGAAACACTTAAAAAAAAAAAGTTTCCATTGTTAGCTAACAACAACAACAAAAAAAGCCTTTTAGCTTCTGCGGGTTAAAGATATACGATCCATTTTCCACCCCTCCACCGAGCCTTGCTGATGTCTTGCTTATTTTTGAAAAATGTTTTTAATAAAGTTTTGAGTGTGCATTTAAGCAAAGCAAATTGTGGGGACCTTTTTAGCATTTAAGACTAGCTCAAATCCTATATCAACGGTGTGGTGTGTGTTCTCGTACACAAATATGCAAATTCAAAGAAGGTATTTTGTGGGTGCCTCCTTGCAAAGTTGCAGATTTTAAATGCATCGCATAGTATTTTGGAAGATTGTTGGGCTGTGAGCTGTTGATGGTTTTGCAGAGCAATTGCTAGTTGTATAAACATGTCCGGACCTTGCACGCTTATCTGTTACTAAATGAGCACAGCAAATGTGACATTGGCATAGTTTTGCACTTAATGCTCAGTTATTTTAAGAAAAAGGATCCTCAAACTAAGAAAGCCTGAGACCCTTTGCTCAGTCTCTTGTAGCTGGATCATTTTCGAGAGCCTTTTCCCCCCACCATCAGCAAAAAAAAGGGGGGTGTAGGTGCATCAGTCAATACTTGGGGCAGGGGAGCCTACCCCATTTGAGCTCTGGTGCCACCAGTGTGTTTTTCATAATTCCGTAAATCCTAAACTGCAGCATTTAGTAGAAAGAGTGAAAACACAGCTGCGAGGCTCA
This sequence comes from Phoca vitulina, assembly GCF_004348235.1. NCBI lineage: Eukaryota > Metazoa > Chordata > Mammalia > Carnivora > Phocidae > Phoca > Phoca vitulina. The sequence goes on along the minus strand of NW_022589781.1, from coordinate 66,087 downwards.
GGAGATTTAAAAATCTAGAGCCTGAATCCGTCCTTATATTTCTATTAGCTAAAATTTAGATGGAAATTTTGACTTTGTAGCAGATGCATCTCTTGCTTGTTTATGGAACAATACTGTTCTAGTGAGCAAAACAGCCTGCTGCTCTATCAGGGAAAGACTGGTGTCAAATCTGAAACCAAGAGCTCCTTTAGCTAAGAATTTCTGGGAATCAGACTTTGAGTCCTTTCAAATTTTTTTCCAAATATGCCATGAAAGGATTGAGCCTAGTTACTCTCCCACCCACAATGGGGCTAAATAAAAGGAGCCTAGACTTTATTCAGGTGTTGACTCAGGATCTGGGCAGTTGCTAAAGCAGAGATGCCAGGCCTACCCTTGACCCTAGTTCGGTTCCCAGGAGCTGCCAGTTCCCAGGAGACCCATTCTGTCAGGTGTCATGGTGGAAGCGACTGGAGAACCTAGTAATGCATACAGTGAGCATGGAAATTTGGCTTCCCAGTCCCTGGGAAATCTCACTGTCACCTCACGGCTAGACTTTCCCAGAACTGAGAAATTCGGGCTTCCGGGACATGCAATTAGCCTAAAGAATTTTTGCTCAGAAGGGAGCCAGCAGCTGGTCAGGGGTGGCCTGCAGAAGGAATTCCTGCTTTGGGCCGGAGGTAGAGGCAGATGACAATTGTTCCAGTCTAAAATTCTAACTGCGCTACCAAGAGCATGATGGCTTGGGGAAAAGATGGAGCAAAACCCATATCTGGAAGTCAGCATGGTTGGCTTGCCTCCTAAAGCAGAATCTGGTTGTCTTCCATGATTTGAAATGAACATAGGGGAGAAAAAAAATTACATAGCACTTCTTAGTAGTCAGGCACTGTTCACACTGTAATCTTCAGAACAACCCTATGAGCTAGATACTATGATTATCCCCATTTTACAGAAGAAGAAAGTAAGGCACACCTGTGCAGTATGGATCTAGCATCCGTGCTTGTGACAATTTCTCCATATTCTACACTAGATATCTACAACCGTAGGAAACGGTAGGGAAAGTTTGACCAGCTATTTGGGGTTTCCATCTTCCCACTTTTGAAATGGAATTTTAAAAATCATAGCTATGAAACTAAGAACCAGAAAGGGAATTTCCTCAATTCGACAAAGGGTATCTATGAAAAAACCTACGGTTAACATCATACTTAGTGGTGAAGGGCTGAACACTGGCCCCATAGGATGAGGAGCAGGTAAGGATGTCTGCTCTTGCCACTCCTATTCAATGTGGTACTGGGAGTCCTCGTCAGAGCAGTTAGATGAGAAACAGAAATAAAAGGCTTCCAGATTGGAAAGAAAGAAGCGAAGCTCTATTTACAGTTGATATGATTGTCTATGCAGAAAATCCAATGGAGCCCACAACAAAGCTCTAAGTGAGGTTAGCACGTGTATTAATTTGCTAGGGCTATGGTAACAAAGTACCAGGGCCCCAGTGGCATAAACAAAGAAACCTATTTGCTCACAGTTCTGGAGGCAAGAAGTCTGAGATCAGGGTGGTGGCAGGCCTGGCTTCTTCTGAGGCCTCCCTCCTTGTCCATCTTCTCCCCATGTCCCCACACGGTCTGCCCTGTGTGTCCGTGTCCCACTCTCCTCTTCTGATGAGGACATCAGTCATATTGGATTAGGGCCCACCCAATTTTAGCTAAATTACCTCTTTAAAGACCCTATTTCCAAATATAGTGACATTCTGAGGTACTAGGAATTAGAAGGTCAACATGTAAATTTTGAGGGCACGTAATTCAGCCCATAACAGCCAGGATGCGGGATACAAGATCAATACATCAAAATCAATTGTGTGTCTATAGATCAGCCATGAACAATCAGAAACCCAAATTTAAAAGAATAATATTTATAATAGCATCAGGAACTATGAAATACATAAGAATCACCATGACAGAAAGGGTATAAGACAGTAGAATGAAATCTACAGAACACTACTGATGAAATTCTTTTTTTTTTAAAGATTTTATTTGACAGAGAGAGAGGGAACACAAGCAGGGGAAATGAGAGAGGGAGAAGCAGGCCCCCCGCAGAGCGGGGAGCCCGACGCGGGGCTCGATCCCAGGACCCTGAGATCATGACCCGAGCCGAAGGCAGTTGCTTAAGCAACTGAGCCACCCAGGCGCCTCTGATGATATTCTAACGGAAAGATATCCCTCCTGCATGAACCAGAAGACTCCGGATTGTTACTGTGTCAGTTCTCCCCAAATTAATCTACAGGTTCAGTGCAATCCTGATCAATATCATCTGTTTTTTTTGTTTTGTTTTGTTTTAGAAACTGACAAGCTGATTGTAAGCTTCAGAGGGAAATACTAAAGGATCCAGATTCACCAGAACAGCTTTGAAAAAGACCAAAGTGGAAGGATTCACTGATTTCAGGACTTATTATAAAGCTGTAATCACCAAAACAAAACAGTATTGGCATTAAGTTAGAAAAATTGATAAATGTGACAGAACACACAGTCCAGAAATAGACAGATATGTATAGAGAAGATGGATTTTTTGATACAGGTGCACAAAAGTGGAGAAAGGAATCTTTTTTTTTTAATTATGATTTCATTATTTTCTTTTTTGTAAAACTTTATTTTATTATATTAATCACCATACGTTACATCATTAGTTTTTGATGTAGTGTTCCATGATTCATTGTTTGCCTATAACACCCAGTGCTCCATGCCGAACGTGCCCTCCTCAATACCCATCACCAGGCTAACCCATCCTCCCACCACCCACCTCTCTAGAACCCTCAGTTTGTTTCTCAGAGTCCATAGTCTCTCATGGTTCATCTCCCCCTCTGATTTCCCCTCCTTCATTTTTCCCTTCCTACTATTTTCTTTTCTTTTCTTTTTTTTTAACATATAATGTATTATTTGTTTCAGAGGTACAGGTCTGTGATGAATCTTTTGACAAATAATGATGTAACAACTGGGTATGGATATCCATATGAAATTCAATCCATATCTTGTACCATGTACAGAAATTAACTCAAAATAACTCATAGGTCTAAGTGTAAAACCTAAAACCATAAAACTTTTATAAGGAAACATAAGAGAAAATCTTTGGGAACTTCAGTTGAACAAGTATTTCCTAGATACGACACCAGAGCTGATCCTCAAAAAAAAAAAAAAAAAAAAAAGTTGACAGATTGGACTACATTAAAATTAGATGCTCTTCTGAAACAAATGAAAAGATAAGCTACAGACTGGGAGACAATATACACAAAGTGTATATTTGAAGATTTATTTATTTATTTGAGAGAGAGAACAAGCAGGGAAAGGGGCAGAAGGAGAGAGAATCCCCAAGCAGACTCCCCACTGAGGGGCTCCAGCCCAGGACCCTGAGATCATGACCTGAGCTGAAAATCAAGAGTTGGCTGCTCAACCGACTGAGCCACCCAGATGCCCTGCAAAGTGAATATTTGATTAAAGGCGTAGTATCTAGAACATATAAAGAACTCTTAAAACTCAATAATCAGAGAATGTAAAAAATGGGCAGAAATTTGGGCTGACATATCATCCAAGGATGTATGGAAGTGGCAAATATGCATTGAAAAGATACTCAACATCAGTAGTCAACAGGGAAATGTGATTTAAACCACAACTAAACACCCTTACGTGCCTGTAGAAGAAATGAGTTTTCATACGCTGCTAGTGGGAATATCAATGACATCACCACTTTGGAATACAGTTGGACAGTTTCTTAGAATGCTAGACATACCGGGGCACCTGGGTGGCCCAGTCGGTTGAGCATCCGACTCTTGATTTTCAGCTCAGGTCATGATCTCCGGGTCATGGGATTGAGTCCTGCATCGGACTCCGTGCTCATCGAGGAGTCAGCTTGAGATTCTCTCTCTCTCCCTCTGCCTCTGCCCCTCGCCCCACTTGCATGCGCACGCGCGTGCTCTTTCTCTCTGAACAAATAAAATCTTAAAAAAAAAAAGCTAAACATACACCATTCCACTCCTTGGTATTTACTCTAAAGAAATGAAACCATATGTCCAGGGGCTCCTGGCTGGCTCTGTCAGTAGAGTGTGCAACTCTCCATGTTGGGGTTATAAGTCTGAGCCCCACACTAGGTGTAGCAATTACTTAAAAATAAAATCTTAAAAAAAAAAAAGAAAGCATATGCCCATATAAAGGTTTGTACACAAGCAGCTTTATTCGGATGGGCCAAAAAATGAGGAACAGCCCAAATGTCCATCAACATGTGAATGGATGAACAGATTGTGGTACACCTATGCAGGGAATCCTACTCGTCAACAAAAAGAAATAAACCATTGACAGACACACAGCATGGATGAGTCTCAACATGATCATGTGAGTGAAAGAAGCTAGACAAAACAGAGCACCCACTGTACAATTCTATCTGTAGAAAATTCTAGAACACACCATCAAATCTATAGTAACAGAAAGCAGATTGTTGACTGCCCGAAAATGGAGGGCCATGGGAGGGGTGGGAGATGGGGAAGACAGAGGGGACACAAGGAAATTTTGGAGGTGATGGTTACGTTCACCACCTTGGTTGTGGGGATGATTTCACAAGTGAAAACTAGCAAATCATAGAGTGTTAAATATATGCACTTGATTGCATATGAATTAAAGCTCGATCAGGCTGGTTCTTAAAAAATATAGCTGTGAGGGGCGCCTGGGTGGCTCAGTCACTAAGCGTCTGTCTTCGGTTCAGGTCATGATCCTGGGGTCCTGGGATCGAGCCCCGCATCGGGCTGCCTGCTCAGCGGGAGGCCTGCTTCTCCCTTTCCCACTCCCCCGCTTGTGTTCCCTCTCTCGCTGTGTCTCTGTCAAATAAATAAAATCTTAAAAAAACGAAAACAAAACAAACATAGCTGTGGATAGGTAGCCTTCCGTGAGGATGTTGTGGGCCCTGTTCTAGTGTCAAGCACAGTGCCAGACACAGAATATCTCCTATGGGTAAAATATTAAATCCTTCATTCGGTGATACTCTCATAAAATTTCATGGACTAACTCTGCGTTCCACTTCCCATCATCTGTAACTTGGTAAAATTATCTGATGCTTCAACCTCCCCTCCTTGTTTGTTCCCTTCAAGGAAAGGGCCTCAATCTATTTATCTCTCCAGCCTTAGGTTTTAGCCCCACACAGAGTCGATCTATGCATGTTTATTAAATCAAAACAAGAGATGAATCAAACAATCAAATCACTGTGCAAAAAAATAAAACAAAACAAAACAAAACAAATAAGCAAACAAAACTGAGCAATCAGCACCAGCAGGAAAGCGGCCCCCTCCCATTTCCCAGCTAGTGGGGAGGCCTTCCCACCGTGGAGCTTGGCTGGTGGGAAGAGGCTGGGAGGGGTCTTCCCTTTACCTGTACTCCTTGCTTGAAATCTTACTTCCAAAGTTCCCAAAAAGCCATTAGCCCAAGGCACAGTTGAGGCCGAGTTGTGTCCCTAAGGGAGGTTACTGCACCTTCTCCCACCCAGCACAGGCTGAATGTGGCCAAGGCCACACACAAGGAAGGGTCTTCATACTGCCTTTCACCTCTGCCCTGGCCCTCTGGAAACTTCTTCACTTTTCCCTCACTTTTCCCTTGATCTGGGTAATGCAGCCAATTATGCAACCATTCCTTCATGTACTGGCCTCTTGAGCATGAACTGTGGGCCCTAGGGATGGGGTGATAAAGCCCCTCCCTGCCCCCCGGTCCAGGGGGAGACCCATGAGCCCATCAGGAACAGGCTGTGCCCTCCTGGGGGCTGCTGCCAAGGAGGGGTGGAGAAGGCAGCTCGGTTAGATCTGAGGTTCTTACAGACTCCTCCATATACCATAGCTGTGTGTCCTGAGGCAGAGAAACTCTCTGAGCCTCAGTTTGGAGCTCTGTAAAATGGCAAGGATTATAACACCCAATCCACAATGTTCTTAGGACGATCTATTAGCAATGCATGATTAAGCACTCCAGAAGATATGCTTTCTTAAAAAGTAGCTCTCAATCCCCTAGCACCTCGTACCAAAAAAGATCCAAGACTTAGTGGATCTAAGAATCTGCCCCACGCATGCAGAGACTCGATAAAACTTTGCTTCTACAATGAGCTTCTTCCACAACCAGAGACCTTCCTTCCTGTGCCCAAACTGCTCTGATCCCCATCACCAGGTGGGGGACTCTGGGATCTGGGGGCCCTCTGAGCATTTTCTCTCTGCTCTACCTTCAGAAACTCTGAAGTCTTATGACATCCAGATGGCTTATGCCACACATAAAACCACACAAGAGACGCCTGTTCGTGGCCCACAGGCCCTTCCGAGTGAGTCCGCCTGCCCCGCTCCCTAGTTAGAAATGCCAGTGTCAAAGGGCCACTACGGGCTCCTCGCTGATTAGACTCAGGTGCACAAGGGTCCCACCGACAGCTAGCCACAGGCTGGCTGATGGCCAGGCATGAAAACAGGGGGCCTCTTGTGGGACTTTGGAGTCCTTGCTCCAAGAGCCCAGCAGAAGGATCCAGAGGTCAACCTCATAAAGAGCTGAGAGGGAGGGACCAGGAATGAGCAAAGGGGGTCTGGGTGAGCACGAGGGTGTGCGGAACAGTCGTGTCCCCACGAGGGAACCAGCAGCTGTGGGCCGAGAGAGGCAGAGTACCACCTGACTTGCAGGGGGGCCTCCCAGACCCCATTCCTGGGAAGCTGGCAGGCTCTGGGTCTACCCCAGATTATGTGAGCAACCCCTCCTTCCCTCAGCCACTTAATGCCTTGCCTTACACATCAGTATTTATTCATGAGTAATTCCTTAGTCTTTAAAAAAATACTATGTTTAAAAAGACAACCTTATCTTTTTTTAAGACTTTATTTATTTGACAGAGAGAGAGAGTGAGAGCGAGCACAAACAGGTGGAGCGGCAGGCAGAGGGAGAAGGAGAAGCAGGCTCCCCGCCGAGCAGGGAGCCCGACATAGGGCTCGATCCCAGGACCCCGGGATCACGACCCAAGCTGAAAGCAGACGCTTCACCAACTGAGCCCCCTGGCGCCCCAGCCTTATTTATTTTAAACGAATATGGAGTCGTGCTGCCCCCTGACACTACCAACCCATGATGGAATCCGGAAGGGCAAAGGCCAAATGTTATGATTCTAGGTTGATATGAAGAAGAAAGATTTTATTTTATTTTAATTAATGTATTTTTTTTTTAGAGAGACAGAGCCTGTGAGTGAGTGGAGGTGGGGGGAAGGGGCAGAGGAAGAGAGAGAAGCTCAAGCCGACTCCACGCTGAGTGCAGAGCCCGACTCTGGGCTCAATCTCATGACCCTGAGATCACAGCCTGGTATCAAGAGTCGACGTTTAACCAACTGAGCCACCCAGGCTCCAGGAAGAAAGACTTTAGTGTAACACTCGCAGTCCTAGCTAGTGTCATCCTGAGCACACGCCATAGTATTGGGGCTTCCCCCATTATAATAGCATATTCTTCGTTCATTCCTTCTTGAAACGTTTACTAAACACCCCCTCCTCACTACACAATCTGTTGGAACCTGCTACCTTTTGTCTCCCCTTTGAGGGAGGAAATAATAAAGCCTTACTCCAATTTGCATCTGCAGTGCCCAATGTAAAGAAGGCTAATAAATATTTCTTGGATGATCGATGTCTGCAACTCAGGCAAGGGGAATAAATGAACAATTTTCTAAGGCTGGGAGGAGGGAACCACGCTGATTGGAAACACTCCTGCAGTGAAGCACAGGATACGTACAGGTGTCCTCCACCCCGTGTGGACCCTGAAACAGTGCTCTCCTTTCACACTGACTTCTCAGCCACTCAAATCACAGATTTCTGCGCCGTTGGACTGGCTCTGACCCAAGCTTGGAGACCCCAAAAGCCATGGATCAGCCATTATCTGAGCCGGTGGGGTTTTTTTATATACGTATATATTTTTTTCACTGTCTGGAATCAACCATGAACTGATAAGAGATAGATTGAAAAGATGTACTCCTGCTTTTCATATCTAAATGTGAACTTGGCCAACTCCAACCCTCATGTTGAAATGTGATGTCAACAGTTCATTTAAATTGAAACTGAGTCATTTGCTGTTGGTTTCAGATATTGGCCGCACGGTTTTCGCTGCATGCACCCCTTCTCCAGGGATCCCTGCCCACATCGGCCTGTCTGTGACTTAAGGCTGCTCTCACTGTAAGTTTAAACGGGGAAGGAGTCAGGAATACTATCTATACCCTTCCCCTGCCTCCTTCTCTGGATAACTGGGTTTGTGTGACATCTGTGCCCCCCTCCCCACCTGGGACAAAATAAGTGGTGAGAAAAAAATTTTTTTTAAAGATTTTATTTTTAAGTCATCACTACACCCAACGTGGGGCTCGAACTCATGACCCCGAGATCAGGAGTCACACGCTCTACCGACTGAGCCAGCCAGGCGGCCCCTTCCATGAAATAGAGAAGCCGTTTGCTCTGTGGTTTGGATACCAAGGCTTGTGTCTGAGTGGTCACAATCGGCAAGCCCAGGAGAGCCGGAGAGGGCCTTTGAGTCAAGCCTGTCCCATCATTTAATATTTTAGGGACAGGAAGGTACTACAGTTTACATGCTGGGTCTTTGAGAACAAAGTCTCAGGAAAGGTCACTCTGTAATGTTCTGACACAGAGTAGGTGGCTCTCTCCAACAGAAAGAGGAAGTCTCTCGGGTCCCCGGCCTGTCCCTCACAGTGAGGGGACAATAGCAGCAACACAAGATTCTATCTCGGGCAACTGCAGACCTCCCTGCATTCACGCTTCACGTGTCTACAGAGCTTGCCCTGTGCACCCGCTACAGTAATCGGCTTTGCTGCCCTCTGACCCGCGAGAGCCTCACTTCAGCCTTGGGTGTTGTTAGTAATGCCCTGCATTTACTCCTCAAGCCATGTTTTCCAGGCAGAAAGAGGGGGAACAAAAGGACATGAAGAAGGAGAACATGTATCAAGTTCTGCAGAGAGAACTCAGACTAGAAAGGGGGCTGAGCTTAAAAATGATTCTAATTCAGTGTGATGCACGGCGTAACGGCCTGCAAGGCACCAGGGGAGCTCAGTGGTGGGCTGACCTCGGGGCTCGGGCTCTGGAAGGAGGTGGGAGGGCTTCAGGAGAGGGGGCTGTAAAGGATGAGTAGGAGCTCACCCGGCAAAGAAGAGAGACCGTCTTCTGGCGGGGGCGCCTGCAGGTGCAGGGGCTCTGACCCAAGGAGGGGCAGCTGGGAGGGTGGCCGGTGGGAGTGGCTGGAGCCCAGGGTGGGAGGGGGTCAGCAGCAGTGCCCAGAAGAGCCTGGCACAGCAGTTTGACAGGGACGTTCCTTGATTGCTAGGCTAAATAGTTTGGATTTTTATTTAAAATGATAGGGAGCCACCAACAAGTCTAAAGAGGAGAGTGACACAAATAAATCAGCATTTCAGAATGATCTCTCTGAGGCAATATGGGGGACATATTGGAGGGGCGGAGTCAGAGACCTGTTCTTCGGGGCAGCCATGCTGGGCAGGCACCTCGAAGGCCCCGGGGACAACACGCCTGCCTCTCAGCAGCTGGCAGCCGATTGTTTATCGCCGTAACAAGCCACCAGAAACTCGGGGGCTTCCAACAACACAGATTTGTGATGTATCCTCAGCCCGGCCACTTGCCTCAGCAAAGCATGGGAGCTGAGAAGGCATTGGAGACCATCTGCTAACACAGTCCCAGGAGTGACGGCCCACCTGCTCTGCTCCATCCGGCTGAGAAGCAAGTCCCAGGTCCCACCCACACTCAAGGGGAGGCGATCACACAGGGGCGTGAACACCTGCAGGGTCTGTCTCTACGGAAGGAGACAGATCTTATTTACACCATCTCAGAATCACCCGGGAAAAACCAGGTAGGGGTCTTCTTCTCAGGGGGCTGTGAGATCGGAGTTTATCTGTATCAATCCAGCGGTTATGGGGATGCTTCCCCGTGTGTGGGGGGGTCACATATGAGGTTATCGCTGTGGTCCTATGACAGGCTGAATAGCTGAACTTTTCCTGTTCATCTTTTTTTTTTTTTTTAATTTTTATTTGACAGAGAAAGACATAGCGAGAGAGGGAACACAAGCAGGGGGAGTGGGAGAGGGAGAAGCAGGCTTCCCGCGGAGCAGGGAGCCCGATGCGGGGCTCGATCCCAGGACCCCGGGATCGTGACCTGAGCTGAAGGCAGACGCTTAACGACCGAGCCACCCAGGTGCCCCTCCTGTTCATCTTTTTATTCTATTACTGTAAGGTCCTTTGGTTTCAAAGTCTGTGATAGACACAGGCTTGAACCCCCGCTTTACCATTTACAGCCGGGTGAATTTGGAAGCGAGGTAGCCCGTCTGAGCATCATCAGCATCCTAACTGCAAAGTAGGCGTACAGCTGCTCACCCCACAGGCTCTCGAGGGTAGATATAAAAGAATGTAGCCCAGGCCTTGCCCATCGGAGCTCCGCCAGTAACGAAACCCGAGTTGTAGCCGAGGTGGGCGGTGCAGACCAAGGTGTACTTCAAGGCCTTGTTCAGGGTCATGCACAAAGCGAGCCCTGCTGGGCTGGGACACAGCCTGGACTCCAGGCTTCTCCTTAGCAGGCTGGGACCAAGGCGGCAGCCACGGTGGTAAAGGTAGATGGTTAGCGGCTAAGGTTTTTGTGAGGCTGCTGCCTCCCCAGTGGCCCCCTTTCCCAGCTGTCCCTGCGCGACCCCACCCGCTTTGGGGGCTGGGGCTCATGGCTGTGGAGGATCACAGGGCACAGCCTTGCATGGACAGGGCTCTTCACGGCCAGCCACAGAGACTGAGTTTTGCTTCCATAAGCAGAAGGTCAGGATAAAACAGTATAGGATTTTGGCGATCTCATCAAATCATGAATAATGCCAGTACATTAGGTTTGGGCAGTGGGGCAGGAGACAGGGAAGCTCCTGGCCCACGTTGTGCTGAGAACTAGTTCAGCGCCACACAAGACACGAAGGACATGGCCCGTCCCCGGAGCTGGATGCGGCCACCAAGTCTACCTGCCCTGTCACCACCGAGGCTCTATGTGGCCCTGCCTGTCAGAGTCTCGTGCATGTGCCTGATTATCTTCTTGTGTGTCCATGATACCTCAATAAAGTGGGTTTTAAAAGTTTTTATTTAGTTATTTGAGAGAGAGAGCACAAGCAGGGGGAGCGGGAGACGGAGAAGTGGCTCCCTGATGTGAGGCTGATGTGAGGCTCAATCCCAGGACCCTGGGATCATGACCTGAGCTGAAGGCAGACGCTTCACCCACTGAGCCACCCAGGCGCCCCTTTCTTCCCATTTTCAACGGCAGCTGGCAAGAGATGCATTTTACTGAAGTAATAACTGAGTGAACATGTTTCCTCAGAAATAAAATGAAGATGACAATGTATCCTTCAGGACTCGTCATGATGGGTAGGTGAGATCACGTGTTGAAGTTAGTCTATCCCAGAGTATTATAAGTGTATAAATAAGAATTAATTATTAGCTATAGAAAAATTAGTATTAATTTAATAATAAGTAGTCATTCCTGTGATTAGTGATTATAATTGTAATTTTTGTGACAATCAACCTGACTCTGAAGGCTCAGCTAGCTGATTGAAGAAGGATAAGTATTCATAAAACAGGGGCGCCTGGGTGGCTTAGTCGTTACGCGTCTGCCTTCGGCTCAGGTCATGATCCCAGGATTCTGGGATCGAGCCCCACGTTGGTCTCCCTGCTCAGCAGGGAGTCCGCTTCTCCCTCTCCCTCTGTGCGCTCTGGCTCTCTCTCAAATAAATAAAATCTAAAAAAAAAAAAAAAAGAATTCATAAATCAGGAACGCCTACCTGCCTCACGGGGCAATGCTTCCTGGTTCAGATCTGCTTGGGGCAATTCAGTAACAAAAGCCCCTTGGAGTCCAAGGCAACTCCGCTTGGCCCCAAATCCCCCGTGTCCCACTCCCGTGATGCCGCCCGGGAGGCACAGGTTGTTTGGCCCCTGGTGTCGCCGGCAGAGATTGGACTCAGACTCAGGATGAAGTCATCAACCCAACCCTGAAACAAGTCCCAGGCTGTAGGACCAAGGGGGTGGGGCGGGGCTGGGGGGTAGGCTGGGAGATCCTGGGAAGTGTCCCCAGCCCTGGGTCTGGGTCCCAAGCAAGGAGAGAGCTGACTCAACTGGGGTCACCCCGTGTGCTGACGTCACTGTTTCCAGAGCCTAAGGTGTAAGCCTTCCCGGGATCTTCCCTCGTCTGACACTCAGCATTTCCTGCCTGGTGCTTTTCTACCCCCACCTCCCTTCACTTCGCCAATTAGGGTATTAAAATGCCTAGTTCCTGCTGAATTTTCAGAACCTCAGATGACTCATACCGTGCCCTTGAGTGAGTGCACAAAGAATCAAACCATTCCTGTTGCTAAAGGCGGCAGTTTCACATTTTTGAGATGATCTAAATCTGCATTTTCTTCCTGTACTTTGCGAACACTTGGGTGAAGGGTGGCAGAATAGGGAAGAAGGTGGGCCTGGAGGAAGTCAAACGGGGCACAAATGGGACACACATCTGCATAGTCATTTTTTCTATTTCTGGAAACATTTTCTGGGAGCTGGAGCTTCATGGAATCTGATTTCTTTGCCTCTGGTCTCTCCCTCACTTTAAATGCGGGTAAGTGGTTCATACCTCTGCCCCACTCTCTTATTTAACCCTGGTGCCTCCACCTTCACCCTAGCTGATGACACCCCAGATTCTGTCCAGCCCTGTTCTTTCCTGAACTTCAGCCCCATGGGCAAGGCAGTCCAGTGATATTAGACCCAGCAAGTTCAAGGTGAACCCAGCATCTTCTGCTCCTTCCCTTAATTAAGAACCTGACGACACCAGGGGCACCTGGGTGGCTCAGTCCTTAAGCGTCTGCCTTCAGCTCAGATCATGATCCCAGGGTCCCGGGATCGAGTCCCGCATCGGGCTCCCTGCTCCGAGGGAGGCCTGCTTCTCCCTCTCCCACTCTCCCTGCTTGTGTTCCCTCTCTTGCTGTGTCTCTCTCTGTCAAATAAATAAAATCTTAAAAAAAAAAAAAAAAAAAAGGAATCTAATGACACCACTCATTCATCCAAGCTAGAAACCCTAGGGTCTTCAGTTTACCTTAAGGAGTGAATTGTGCTTCTTATTCACCACCCCTCCCCCACCTGGGATACACACTCAGTTCTACTCTGGCCTCCAGTGTATGTCAAATTCACCCTTCCCTCCCCATCTCTGCTGCCAATGGTCAGGCTCACCTCATCTTTGCATGAAGCCACAGTGACAGTCTCCTAATTGATTTTTTGCTTCTCCATCCATCCGTCCACTTCTCCTATCAATATTTACTGAGCACCTACTATATGCCAAGCACTGTTTGAGGACCTGGGGACACGGATGAACCAAACAAGAGTCCCGCCCCTGTGGAATTTACATTCTTATGATGTAGCCAGATAACGTGCAACAGATAAAGGACTTCTGTATAAGATGGCAGATTGGAACTTTCTTGTAGACTTTGTTCTGTCGATACCTCAAAAATAGCCAAAATAAAGAGTAAGCAAAAAAAAAAAAAGTCATCAATGGCAATCAAATTAGGAATGAGGGATAGCTAGTACAATAAACTTCACAAACAGTTAACCAAGACAAGAAACAAGATGCTGGATGGAGTAGAGAAGCCCGGGGTGGGGCGGGGGGGGGGGGGGGGGGAGGAGGGAGCTTCGCTCCTAGCTTGGTCCTTCCTCCCCTGGAAGCTGCATTGGAGAATGTTCAAGGTCCTGAGGATTCTGACTAGCACCTCCAAAGCCCCGGGAAGCGGAGACTGTAGGTATCCATATGCATTTCCTCCGCGGACTGAGATAGAAACGGTTGTTGGGGAGAAAGTGGTAAAATGTGGGGAGTGAACAGTGGGGCTAATTCTGACCACAGTGAAGGCTCCAGGGCAACCAGCCAAACCCCGCAACAATGAAAGCCTTCGGTGTTACTGCCCAGCCGGAGGGGTAAAGCCTGACACATCTCCAAAATTGCACAGAGGGAGCAGACCCCAGGTTTCTACGGCCAACACCCAGCCCGCGGAGCTTCCTGCCCCCCCACCCCGAGGCCCCCCGACCCCCACAACGACACAGAGAAAAACAAACTGATCTCAGCTGCAAGAGGGAAGAGTCAAGAAGTCACCTGCCCTCCATCAGAACAAATTAAACCTGCGGATGCACCTCCCGAGTGCGAGCAGATGGGAAGGAGAAGCAACACAGCTATGAAAGCAGGCTATGGAGGGAAAGGGGGGGACGCAGCAGGCAAAAGCCAGGCCCCCCATGAGAAGACATCATAACTCAAGCATCAGAAAAAAATTCCGGGGGCGCCTGGGTGGCTCAGTCCTTAAGCATCTGCCTTCAGCTCAGGTCATGATCCCAAGATCCTGGGATAGAGCCCCACATCAGGCTCCCTGCTCAGGGGGAAGTCTGCTTTTCCCTCTGCCCCTCCCCCTCCTTGTGTTTTCTCTCTCTCTCTGTCAAATAAATAAATAAAATCTTAAAAACAAATTCTTCAAGCATCTTCACAGAAAAACCAAACCACCCCAGGGTCACAACAACTGAGGGGACTCTGTGTCCACGCAAGCAACATTCCTGGCCAGGGAGATGGGTCGGAGCTGGCGGAAGGCCGTCCACTGTCACTGGCTTGTTTTACCTCTAACTATCTGGCATTAGCTTGCAAACCTGAATGTGCACCTCAGCTACAATCTTGCCGATTTCATGCTTGGATATATTACATATTCTACAAAAATGATTGCAGTTATGCTGGAAGTCAGGCACAAGAGTGATAGGAAAAAACCAGAAACAACCTATCAGCTGAACAGATAAGGACATTGCAGTTTATTCCTAAATTCATACATTGAATACCCTCCCTATCACAGCGATAACAAATGAACCACAGCCACACACATCAATGTCGCCGAATCTCAGAAACATGCTGCATTTAGCATGTTAAAAAGCAAACAAAATTAGGCGGTGTGTCCCTGGAGGAAAATTTCATGCCAAATCTCTAAAGGAACCAGGGCCGCGATCCCCTGTGAGGACCGGGGTGGGAAGTTACCACTGGGAGGAGCGAGAGGGGAGTTTCACCAGTAGAAGAAATGTGCCAGGGACCGGCTGGGTGAGGAGTTTGTGTGTTATATCGTGATGACTTATGATCTATACAGTATGCATATTCTTGTAGGTGTCAATATTTCAGGAGAATAAAGGAAACAACATTCCTTTCAAAAGGAAACACTTTTGAAGATTTTTTTAAGCACTAGGGAAAGAACTAAGGAAGGAAACAGAGCACCATAAAGTAAGCAGGACCGAGGAATGATGGCTGGACCAGGTGCTGCTTCCTGTAGGAAGACAAAGGGCAGGAAGACAAAAGGCAGGCATTTGCAAAGGGCTCAGGGAATGCAGCACCCTTAGTCCTTCCTGAAAAACCAAACCAAACCAAACAAAAAACTCCTGCTTGTTATAAAATCAAACCTGCAGGGGAATGAAGTGAAGAACTCGAAAACGGAGAGACCGTTGTAAAAAGACTTGGAGAGAATATTGAACCCATTTAAATGTAGAATTGTTGCTAAAAGGAAAAGAAAGGGATGGAATTATGGCTGCCCAACAAAACATCCATGTTATAAACCTGGACGGTGGGTAAAAACAATAATAGCAATTTTCTGCTGGAAACCAGGCATGGGCTTTCCTATCTGGCCATGTCGGAGGGACAGGTCCTAGAAATAGTGGCCTGCTTAAACAACTATAAAAGTGCCCAAGCAGAGGAGACACCTGTTTCCAGGAAATGGACCACCAGAAACACGTGGCTGAGGTGCTGGAGAACAGGGATACACACAGGTGACTCCACGTCCCCCCGGGGTTCCTTCTCCTGAGGACACCCTCTGAGCCCCTGCAAGGAGATGCAGAGACAGGTGGTCTCTCTGAGCTGGGGGGAGGGGCAAAGCTCAGAGGTCAGGACTGCTGAGGGCCTTGGAACTCGTGGGGCAGGGATGAGGAGAGGAGGGCACCGAGCTGCCCAGGAGTTGGGGTGCCCAGCCCCTGGCCGAGCATGGTGTTGGACAGAGGGTGGACTTTAGGGGGGAAGGTTTGGCAGAGAGTGGCTGCCATGGGCTCAAAGCTGCCTGGAGACCCCCGAGGTGGAGCTGGGCTCCGAGCCACTGGCTCTCCCACCAGCCAGAATGGCTGAGCACCTGCCTGCCCAGCTGGACCCCGGAAAGAAAGCAAGCAGAAGCGAAGGTGACCTGGCCATGGAAGCTGCTGACGGTCTAACCGTCTGAACTAGCCAAAGCAATATGATTTCAAAGCCAAAACCTCCATCGGAGCGAGGAGACACAATGCTTTCATCATCAAATAGGGAATGAGCAGCGTGGATGGATCCTAAGACCAGCTGTTCACCCGGCGCCAACACAAAACGAAAGGTCTTTTTCTGCCTCCGGAACGTGTGTTGTGAAACAGAAATGGAGCCTATTCTTTAAGGCAATGAATGCTTTCTCTGTTTAAATGACTTGTATTTGGTATTTTTTTTTTTTTAAGATTTTATTTATTTATTTGACAGAGAGAGACACAGCCAGAGAGGGAACACAAGCAGGGGGAGAAGGAGAGGGAGAAGCAGGCTTCCCGCTGAGCAGGGAGCCCGATGCGGGGCTCGATCCCAGGACCCTGAGATCATGACCTGAACCGAAGGCAGACGCTTAACGACTGAGCCACCCAGGCACCCCTGGTATTTATTTTCTATGCCTTTTTCCTCCTTCCAATGTTTTCTATTACAAATATCTACATTGGGTAGAGAATTTTTTCGGTATTGAAATATGTAACTACAAGCACTGTATATTTTCTCTTAACAACAATAAATTGTACATTTATTATGTCTTTTTAAAACAGGCAGCCTCTGAAACATGGATTATAATTCTACCACAGAAACACAACTCATTGTTTGTTATTAGGTCACTCAGTAACATTTAAAAATGAGTAAATAAAGTCTTGTAAAAATGCAGAATATGATCTTGGGGAACTCCCAAGAATTCCTGGGAATGATGATTTGTGCCTGAATCCCAAGGATTAATGTTACTTCTTTATCTGATGAAATCCAGCATGTTCTTCAAATTTTAGGTCACACATTCTCTCTTCTTTAAAATTTTCTGTGTTTAAAGTAAGCCAAAAATGTTCTGTATTAGCCAAAGCTGATTATTGCGAATTTCTGTGATTATTACGATATTGCGATTATTGCAAAGGAATGCTTTACTGGCTGGTGTAACCAGGAGTTTTTGTAGCTTCAGGCCCAGCTGGATCCAGGGGTTTAGAATGCCATATCTCTCTGTTTCCTTTGTCTCTCTGTCTCTCTCCCTCCCTCCCAGCTTTTCCTCTGACAGGGCTTCAGTTTCTCTCCACTTACAGTTAAAGATAGTCACTGGGAGCTCCAGGCAGGCATTTTCCTTAAAACTCATGATCCTAGACCAGGAGAGAATGAATGCTTTTCTGGGAGGTTTGATGAAAGTCCTCAGTCACTTTCTGATTGTCCCCATGTGTGCCACCTGCTCACCCCTGACCCAATGATTATCATCGGGGATGTGGATATTCTGATTGGCTATACGTGGGTCACCTGCCCTCATCTGGGATCAGCCCTCCCTGCCTAACAGAAGGGATGCGATGCTGGGTACAGGGGAGCCATGGATGTCCACCAAACCTTCCATCCTTCTCTCCTGCCCCAGAAGGGATCAGCACCTCTCTGTCTACACCCCCATAACTGCTGTTTCTTCCTGTATTACGTAGTGTGCTCTTGGGCGCATGTCCGTCTCCCCTCCGTCCGCTCCCCAAGCGTCTGGCTTTCCTCCTTTGGGCATTCCAGCATCTAGTGCGTGCCTGGCACGCAGCACGTGCTCAACAGCTGAAGCCCATTGGCACTTTTTTGTTAGGCAATGTCCACAGTTCTATATGAACTGCTTACTCTTCCCAGCCATACTATAAAGTAGGAATTATAAATCCCTATTTAAGTATTTACTGAATAAGTGAATAAAGATAAGTCATCGTTTAAAAAAGTTACAAACCGAGCCCCATTAAAGAACCCAAGGGCTGCCTGTCTCCGTCCAGCAGACTCAGTGCTGTGAAGGGACCTCTTGTCTAGTGGGCCTTCCCAGAAGGTAGTGAGTCTGACCACAGAACAAGGCTGGGCTGACTTCCGCCAGAGAGGCTGGGCCGGGGCCTGTGATGCGGGCCTGAGGCAGAGGGTGCTACTGGCTGCCAGTCACCTCTGCTCCCCGTAACATCATAAAATATCTGGGGTCCCCCCGAGGCCAACCAACAAAAGAACAACTACCTTTTGAAATAAGTAATCCTGAGACTGGACCCAGTCCAAGACACACAGAAGGAATCCCTCTGGCAGATCCGTGGTGGAGTTACAAAGCCAGAGGGACCTGAACAATCACCCGAGACTTTGCTTTTGTTTTCAAGATGAGGAAGCAGAGGCCCGTAGAGGTTAAAGCAATCGTCCAAGGTCACACAGCTAGTTAGTAGGGAAACTAGAAGCTGGAAGCGGAACCCAGGTCACTTTCTGTGTTCCCCAAGGCTCCACACACCCTGAAGCTTCAAGTCTGCATCCTCGGGCAGGCAGCCTCCATGCGTCGTGCATAGTTCCTTATAGACACACTCTGGAGGGGCCTTGGCTCAGGGACAGTCAGAGCTGGGAGCCCCAGGACACAGCTCCATAGCCTAGAACCTTCTGTGCTCAGAGTGGTGGAGCAGCATGCCCAGGACCTGGACACATTCCCATTGGAGAGAGGTCCGTGGCATTTCCTCCAGAGTGGGACGGTGGAGAGCATTCAGCTCATGTTTGGATCAGTGGAGCAGAGGAACCTCCGGCCCTGCCACCTCCCCGAGCATCATCTCCTGCCCCCATCATGGCCATCACATCAGGGCCGCCCTGCATATTCTGAACCCCTCCCTGTCTCTACCAGCCTGCTGGGGTGGCTTTTCCCAGTGCTGGGATGATGTTTAGCAGGTCATTGGGGGTTTCCAGTTTGATTCCATGCTGGTGCTCCGCCGGACCAGAATATCAGCATGTCTGCTGGGCTGGCTGCTGCTCATCTTGGATACAGATACCCAAACACCCTAAAGCCCTCAGTCTCCATAGTAACAGGCCCTCACCAGATGCGTGTGGGCCCAGGGCGAGAGCACAAACGGAGCCCCACACGCTGTGCATCTAAATGGTGAGAAGCGGTAAATCACACCAGTAAACTCCTAAATAAGACATGTTCCACCCTCTTAGCCTGATAAATTCGTTTTTATAGCAACAACACTTAAAAATATGTGTAAAGCTATTTATTATTTTTATGTGACCACAAGTCAACAAGATATCAAAGTACCTAAATTTTATTATTGTAGGACACACCTGGTGTTTGGTGATAGGCTGGCAGTTTCTAGATGAGTAACAAAATACCCACATAAATCGCGTATTATCATAGTATTTATCCTATATAAATTGGATTTTTTAAAGATTTTATTTATTTATTTTAGAGAGAGAGGGTGGGGCATCACCAAGGAAGAGGGAGAGAGACAATCTCAAGCAGACTCCCCGCTGAGCTTGGAGCCCAACCTGGGGCTTGATCTCACGACCCTGAGATCATGGCCTGAGCCGAAACCAAGAGTCAGACGCTTAACCGACTAAGCCACCCAGGTGCCCCTCCATATGAATTGTTTTTGTTGTCTTCATTTTAGCAACATTATTCATTATAATTGTAATTAGATGTTCACATAATTTGTTTTCCAAATAGTAATGATCTAAAGAGTAAATGATAAGAGGAATTATATTTGAAGTACACAAAATTTTAATATATTTTCACTAAACTCTGACGAAAAAAATTAAAATGACATGTTTTTTTAAAAAATTATTTTTCTTTTAAAATATTTAAACTTAGGGATGCCTGGCTGCCTCAGTCAGTAGAGTGTGCAACTCTTACTTCCAGGGTTGTGAGTTGAAGCCCCACATTGGGCATGGAGCCTACTTAGAAAGCTAAATAAATAAAATAAAAAAGAAATCTCTTTTTAAAAAATAGGGGCGCCTGGGTGGCTAAGTTGGTTGAGTGACTGCCTTCGGCTCGGGTCATGGTCCTGGAGTCCCAGAATTGAGTCCCACATCAGGCTCCCTACTCAGCGGGGAGTCTGCTTCTCCCTCTAACCCTCCCCCCTCTCCTGTGCTCTCTCTCTCATTCTCTCTCTTTCAAATAAATAAATAAAATCTTTAAAAAAAAACTGAAAAAATAAAACATTGAACCTTGCCTATTAAAAGTAAACGCCAGGGGCGCCTGGGTGGCTCAGTCAGTTAAGCATCTGCCTTCGGCTCAGGTCATGATCCCAGGGTCCTGGGATCCAGCCCCACGTTGGGCTCCCTGCTCAGCGGGGAGCCAGCTTCTCCCTCTCCTCCCCGCTTGTACTCTCTCCCTGTCTCTCCTTCTCTCTCTCTCTCAAATAAATAAATAAAAATTTTTATTTTATTTTATTTTATTTTTTTTTAAAAGATTTTATTTATTTATTTGACAGAGAGAGAGACACAGCGAGAGAGGGAACACAAGCAGGGGAGTGGGAGAGGGAGAAGCAGGCTTCCCGCGGAGCAGGGAGCCCGATGCGGGGCTCGATCCCAGGACCTGGAATCATGACCTGAGCCAAAGGCAGGCGCTTAACGACTGAGCCACCCAGGCGCCCCAATAAATAAAAATTTTTAAAAATAAATAAAAAATAAAAGTAAACGCCAAACTGTAAATTATAACTCATGAATATAAACGTTTTGATCAAAATCATTTAAATAAAAACAAAATTTTTATCAAATCTTGAAAATTTAATTAAATCTTATTACCTTTTTATAAAAATAAAACTATTTGCATTTAGCCTCCCGTGCCTAGCTAGTTCATATACTATGAAGAGTCAGCGTCTCATTTCATACCAGTTACATGGGGATCACACCTGTTTGATCCTCCTTGTTCATGATTCTGTGTTTAGGAATTCACCCACCTGCTAACATTTTTGTAAGCCCCAGATCAATACTTGCAGCGCTTCCCAGGGCATTTGCAGACACACCCTGCGTGGTGAAGACTTCGATCTCCTGACACACGTGTTCCAAGCTGAGGTTGAACTGTTACGGAACTTGGACTAGATCTCCCTACAGAAGAACCAAGCGGCACCGGAGATCTTGGAGGATAGGAGGTTTATTTAACTCTGGCGGGCTCAGAGAAGAGTGGTCTCCAAAGGTCTGAGCCCTGAGCACAAAGGGGGCAATTTATACACTTCTACTTCCGCATACTGGGCACTCTCGGCGCATGCGCGAAGAGGGGAAGGGAGAGGAACCCGGATTGGCCCAACCGGGAAGCAGAGCAGAGAGAAGAACCCGGAAGAGCCCTGGGGCTTGGACTGGGACTCCCTCGCTGGCTCTGTCGGCCATGTTAGGACACAGATTTTTCCTTAGAACAAGATGGTGCTCTG
The DNA here is from genome assembly GCF_004348235.1 of Phoca vitulina. Lineage (NCBI taxonomy): Eukaryota > Metazoa > Chordata > Mammalia > Carnivora > Phocidae > Phoca > Phoca vitulina. Next base: position 44,628 of record NW_022589781.1, on the reverse strand, counting down.
CCTCCTTGTTTCACCTCTCACGTGGGGAAAACAAGTGTCTTCCCTGCGGTCTATTTAGTACCATGTTTATCAAATTTCTGTGCTTTTCTGGAGTGGCTTTGCTGTTGGAAGTGGCCCCCAAGTGCAGAGCGGTGTGCTGTCCAGCGATCCTGAGCCCAGACGGCTGTGAGGGGCCTGCAGAGGAAAAAGGTTTGTTAGATAGGCTTTGTTCAGGCACAAGCTCAAGGTCAGCGAAACAACAGTATGTATTAAATAAGGCACCTATATATAGAGACACACATAAAACAAGGTTACGTATTCATCGGTTGACAAAGAAATTGTGAGCAGAGGCACACAGGAATCCGATCTGCTTTTCCCATAGGAACAGTGTTCGGTGTTGCTCATTCAGTGTCTGTGGGGATTTTACAGGCCGTGATCACTGCAAGTCATGAGGACTGACTGTGTATACAGATTTAAGAGTTGTTTAATGCCTCAGAATGTTCCACGGCTGGCTCGCACAGCTGTGGCAAACACTGAGCCGCACTGGGGGGCCCACGGTGCATGGGGGCCACACGCTGCCTCTTGGCTTGCGAGCTCATCCCACCCACGCTGGGAAGAGGGCTGAGCCACTTAACTCATCTGTCTCTAACCCACGTTCTTCCACTGCTCAGATTTGTCTCCGCTCCAGAAACAGTGTCCGTCCCCAGCATTGACGGTGACACAGTCCACAGGCTCGCGGCATTCAGATGCAGGCACCTTGTGTTTTGAAAATACAGGGCAAGAGGAGTGGAGAGGCCTTTCTCTGGGGCCTAACCATTGTCAGTCAACACGAGGGAGGTCGAGGGTTACAGACCTGAGCACCAGAGCCCAGGGACAAAGCTTCTGTGTGTGGTTGGACTTGCTGCACTGTGTGTGCACGTGTGTGTGGGGCAGAGAGAAGCACGGGCTGGGGACCGTCCTCCACGGCGGCCTGCAGCTCAGTGGCCTGGGAGCATCCAGACCAGAAACTGCCTCGACATGGGTCTCCATCTGTCACCACAACCCAGTGCCATCAGCTCTGAGGCTCTGGCGGGACAGTGAGACACGTTCTCCGCGGGTTTTTCCAGAAGAGTGTGTTTGTGTTAAATCGTCATTGCGGTCCCCTTTTTGTAAGAGGAAGTCTGTTTATTGTTTTGGAACAGGGACAGCAGATGGTTTTCTCTGGTCACCCAGCCAATGGATTTTTAAAACCTAGAGTGTTTCTTTTTCTTTCTTTCTTTCTTTTTTTATTTTTTATTTTTTTAAAGGTTTTATTTATTTATTTAATTGAGAGAGAGAGAGAGACAGTGTGAGAGGGAACACAAGCAGGGGGAGTGGGAGAGGGAGAAGCAGGCTTCCCGCGGGGCAGGGAGCCTGATGCAGGGCTCGATCCCAGGACCCCGGGATCATGACCTGAGCTGAAGGCAGTCGCTTAACCAACTGAGCCACCCAGGCGCCCCTCTTTCTTTTTTTTTTTTTTTAGAGAAAATGTGCCTCGCTTGGCCCACAGTCCCTTGTGCTACCTCTTTGCCCCAGATTCTAGAAGATGAGGATTGTCAGGGAATTCTTTTTTTTTTTTTTTTTTTAGATTTTTTTTACTTTTTTTATTTTTTTATTTGAGAGAGAGAGAATGAGAGAGCAAGCACATGAGAGGGGGGAGGGTCAGAGGGAGAAGCAGACTCCCTGCCGAGCAGGGAGCCCGATGCGGGACTCGATCCAGGGACTCCAGGATCATGACCTGAGCCGAAGGCAGTCGCTTAACCAACTGAGCCACCCAGGCGCCCTTGTCAGGGAATTCTAACATTTTCCCAAGAGGTGTTAATCTGCTGCTCACTTTCTCCTCATTCGCCTTTTTGCCATCTATTTCCATCTTTCGGGGCTTGGCATCCAGGACTGCTGGACGCAGCTGTGGGATCTTTGTTGAGTCCCTGTGCGCCTCTGTTCTGCATTTGCACAGCAGGGATACTTGTGCCAGCACCTGGCTTGTGTGACAGCAGGTGACACCCTCTCTGTCCTGTGCTGGCGTGGACTGAGCTGAGCATGGAGTCGCACTGGCTCAGCACACATTCCGGGCGGTGTGGCAAGAAGATTGAACTAATAATCTCTCTATTCCCCTCTATCAAAAGAATGTCATGGAGCCCGGAGCCCTTCTCAGGGTAACAAAGCAAGGAATCACTAGGGATTAGTGTTTCTTTCGTATGATTCTGGTAGGTCTCTGGGCAGAGCAGGAGAAACCAAAGCTGACAGCGACGGCTCCTCGCACTCATTCGGAACTAAGAACATCATTCCTCATTCATTACGTGTGGTGCTGGGCACTAAAAATGAAGCATAAGAGCTTATGAACAAAGGAACATGGGTCTTGATCTAACAGCTTCTCTGGGTTTGGGGTCTGCCTCACTAGGCCTGGGATGCCCCTGTCCACCTGGAGAGCAAGGGCAGTGTCCTGGGGCAGCCAGAGCTTGGGGCGGACAGCGGACTGAGACCTGATGGGTGCAGGGCAGGGGGAGCACCCGGGGAGCCAGGTGGATCCCACCCAGGGGTGGCAGGGGTGAGGTTGAGGTTTGGTGGGAGAAACGGGAAGAAGGAAGCTGGGGGTGGCTGGGCGAGAATCTGAGATAGGGGTTTACCAGAAGGGTAGGTGAGAACTGGAGAACCAGGCTCGGACCACCCAGGTAGGACACCCACCCTGCCCAGGAGCCGTTCACTTCGGTCACTGGCTGTCACCACCAGGCACAGTGGTTATCGCTCCCCAGACCCCTGACACCTATCCATGCCCCCCAGGACACTTGCAGCCCATCTCTGACTGGCCCTGTGACTTAGGGTCCCTCCCCCACGATGCTAAGTCCTGAGTAAAACACCACTGATCTCAAGTAGGCCCTTGCCCACCCTGTCCCCCGACCTGTGCCGGGACTCCCCCAACCAAGGGGCAGTTGGCAGCCGGTGACCCTTGGGTCCCTTTGGTTTTAGCAAAGATTTATTGGTCTCCCCCTCCCGACCAAGGGCCACGTCACAGCTCCTGTTCTCAAAAAGCTTGCATTTAGAGGGGGAGAAACCATCAGGCAGTTGCAAATCAGGAGACAGATGTGATGAGCACGGGTCACCGCCTTGGGGGTGGAGGCCTTCTGGGAGGGGTCTGAGCCAAGCCCCCGGAGCAGGGAGACCGGTGTGGCCAAGGCATCCACTCCTTCTGCATTGGAAGGGCACAGTCGCAGGTACCAACTCCAGCAAGCTGGCTGCTTAGAGCCCTCGGCGGAGAGGAATTTCTAGACTGAATCACAGCTAGGTGGAAGAGTGCGGGTCGGAAGGAATTGGGGTGGTAGGGTGGCAGGACGCCATGTGCAAAATGTCAGGCCTGCCTTGGGGTTGGGGGTTACCAGGGAAGACGGACTTCTGACGCAGCAGACACGAAACAGCGACCAAGCCTGAGAGCTATCACATCAGCCCCATCTGACCCACACACAGTTTACATCTCCTGGAAGGGAATGAATACATAATACAACTTACATGCATACATTTTCTTAAAAAAAAAAAATCACCGTGAAGCCCTAACTAGGTCACACAGGTCACACAGAGGAAGAAAAAAGGAACATATTTATAACCAAATGGTGCATATTTCAACACGGGAACATAACTGGGTGCACCTTCTCCGGAACACGTGATGGGAGGGAAGATATTGGCATCGGTGTGGGAATCTCCATAAACGTGATGGTGCCAAGTGCAGGCCGCCAGGAGTGTGTGGTTTGTGAGTCAAGTCGCACAAGGAGCTCGACCTTAGCTGATGGGATTTCCTGAAATGGGGACCCACTCTCGGTGAAGCCCTGGATAAAACCAGGGTCAGTGTTCCCTGGAAAACCTTGTCTACGGAACGCTGTGGAAAAGGCGCTCTTGGGGTGCCTGGGAGGGGCGCCGTCGGTTAAGCGTCCGACTCTTAGTTTCAGCTCAGGTCATGGTCTCAGGGTCATGAGCTCGAGCCGAACACTGGGCTCCACGCTCAGCACAGAATCTGCTCGAGATTCCCTACCCTCCTTCCACTGCCCCTCCCCCCCGCTCATGCACACACATGCACTCTCTCTCTCTCACATAAATAAATAAAATCTTTTAAAAAAAGGAAAGGAAAAGAAAGGGCAGTGGGGTTGACACATGCATGAGTTAGCCTCTGGGCCCCACCGTCTGCAGTCAGGCAGGTCTGCACAGACACCCCCCGTGTACCACAGCTGCAGTAACAAATTTCCATCAACGTAGTGGCTCCTAACAACACTCGTTCATTCTCTTACGGTTCTAGAAGTCAGAAGCCCAAAAGCAGTTTCTGTGCTGAGGCCAAGGTGTTCCTGAGGCTGGTTTCCTCTGGAGGCAGGGGGAGGATGATCCAATCCCCTCCCTTGCTCCCGTCCCCCGGCCGCCTGCTTCGGCCCCTTCCTCCATCCCCAGAGCTCTTGGCTCCCGCCTCTGTGTCACTGTCCCCTGGTCTCCTCTCACTCAGACTGTCCTGGGCCCCTCTCATCGGGGGTGTGGTGATGCCGTCAAGCCCCAGCAGATGACCCTGGGCAAGCCGCCCACCTCGAGGTCCTGCATTCGAGCAGACCTGCAAAGTCCCTTTTGCTGCAGGATGACACACACAGGTTCTGGGGATCGGGACGTGCGCGTCGATGGGGCGGATGCTCTGCCTGCCAGACTTCTAGCTCTCACTTCCATGCAGACTTCAGCCTTCAGCTTCCCTGGGAAAGGAAAGAAAGCCGGGACTCCGGCTTTCTGTTCGGCCTCTCCCTACCGTGGCTACCAGGGGGACACACGCACGGAGAGGAGGTGGCAGGGAGTGCAGCCTGTGGTATCTTCTTGGCCAATGAGGAACCAGGGTGGATGCTCTGGCCTCTCCTTCCTCAGGCGAGATTGAGCCCCAGTTACCACTAGTCTTTCTCCTTCTTTGTGTCATCCTCTGTATGAGTCAGTGTTCTTCAGAGAAACAGAACAATGGGAGACCTACACATGCAGGCTTCCCCTGCTACCTGAAAATAAGTGTCCCTGTGAAAACTTTCATGAGCCAAAACGGTGGACAGCGAAGAAGCAGGTATCTTTCATTTATATGGAAAATTGTTTGAGGATTCCTAGACCCCAAAAATAACCTCTGTGGGCTTTTCTGATACCGTAGGACACATCTTGCTAATGGATGCACAAACTAAATAAAAAAGAAGCACAGACATTCACAGATGCAGTTCAAAGCTCTGGCAGCCTGATCCTGAGATGCTGAGTGTGGGTCCTGGGGCAGGAGTCGGGGGAGCCCTCTCACTGCTCCAGGCGCTGCCCCATAAGAGCTTGCCGCAAAACAGACGCTGAGGTAATTGTCTCTTTTCATCTTTTCTTGTAAAAGCAAAAATCCTCTTTGGATATCTTTCAGTTAGCAAGAACAGGTATTAATGCAGGTATTTCATAAAAAAGTGGGGGATACCTTTATAGATCCCTTTATATACCTGTGTATGCATATATATATATCACAGGTGTATTATTTCTTTACTATTTATTAAAAAGAACTGGAACTGGCTCACATGAGGATGGAGGCTGGGCAGTTCCAAGATCTGCAGTCAGCAAGTTGAAGATCCAGGAGAGTCGATGGTGTAGTGCTATCCAAGTCTGAAGGTCTGAGAAACAGGAAAGCCTATAGTATATGTTTCAGTTAGAATCTGAGTCCAGGGCAGCAGAAGACCCATGTCCCAGCTCAAAGACACAAAGAGAGCTGGACACAACCAAGTCAGATCTTTAGCGTTATTTAGGCCTTCAACTGATTAGACAAGGCCCACCCACCCTGGGGAGAGCCATCTGCTTTATGCAGTCTACCAATTCAAATGTCAACCTCATCCGGAAGCACCTTCACAGACACACCTAGAATAATGTTTAGCCAAATGTCTGGGCACTCCGTGGCCCAGTCAACGTGACATATAAAATTTACCATCGAATTCTCTTTGCTTCCTAAAGTCACCTCCTAAATAAGCCACACATAAGCCTATAGTTTGAGCTCTGCTTTTTGGGGCCACCCAAACTGAAACAACAAGGCTTTTGCCAACATTGATGCCAAATAAGACCTACATAAGTCTTGTAGGACTACAGAAAATCCTCTGCCGTGTAGAAAAGTCCACACGTTACAGAATATCTGACATACTTAGCCCTTGCGAATGAAGTGCCAGGAACATGCACCATTCCCAATCATTGTGACAACCAAAAGAACCCTATACATTTCCAAAATGCCCCAAGGGGCAGTACCACCCAAGCTATCCCCCAGATTGAAAACCCTGTGTCTGGAGGAAGTGAGCTTCAGGCATGGCTCAGAGTTCCCGATATGTGTTTTCCACTATTCTCTCAGCTCCGCTCTCCCCTGTGTCAGCCTAATCCTCAGCCTACCCTTCTTCTTGGAGGCAAGTCCGCTGCAGCTGTTTTAGGAGCATATCCACATCCTACAGAGGCCAGAAGGAGTGAGAGCGGTCTGCCCGCACATTTCCAGCAAGAGTCCTGGGACCCACCCTGGCTGGGTCAGACAAAGTCACATATCTGGCTCTCCTGATGGCTTAGTGGCAGTATGGAATTTTTGATGGGTTTGGGGGGCCAGTCATGGTCCAGTCTGGAGTGAGGGCTGGGGGTGGAGTCTGTCGCTCTGAAGCCCATGGGGTGTGGCGGGTGATGCCTGGATAAAAATTTGAGCATTGTCAGGAGGGAAAGGATATGGCTGGGAAGCCAATAAATCTGCCTAACCAAGAACAGCAGTGTGGGCTGTTCATGTGACTGTGGGGTGGGGATATGCATGCGCGGATACGAGACGCCTTCATTTAGCGGATTTCCCTGGTTCCCCCTCAGCCATGTCTACCAGGCATCATCCCAGTGACACTTTCACTTCCGTCATTGCTCATCATCACCTGGGAATGTCTGCCCAGCCCTCCTGGTGACTGTATTCCTCATCCAGAATCTGCAACGGGCACTCTGGTCTATACATCAGTCTCCGTGGGGCAGGTTAGTGTGAATTTGCCCCGGGAGGAAAGGGCACCCTCGTGGTGAGCAACAGTAGATTCCAGAGCCTGACCTGTGGCAAATCTTAGTCTGAGTTTGCAAATGAAGAAACTGAGTCTCAGACAGGCACCATGACTGTCCTGGGGCACACAGCCAATAGGTGAGCAGCCAAGAGTTGGACCACAAGTGTGTCTGACCACACGTCTGACCACACGTCTCTCCTTACGAGCACCCCGCCTCTCCTTCCAGTAGCAACATCAAACAGCCTGAACTCTGAGGCTGCAAAGTTCCCTTCTCATCAAAGGAATAGTCCACTATGTTCACGTAAGCAACTGCGTGTAATAATACCGGGGCAGAAGTCAACAACACATGTGCTCCCCTGTGTCTTTGCTTTATAATCTGAGTCTTTTGTCCCTCCTTCAAAGCCCCTCCTCGGGGCGCCTGGGTGGCTCCATCAGTTGAGCGTCCCAACTCTTTTCTTTTTTTTAAGATTTTATTTTTTATTTATTTGACAGAGAGAGACACAGCGAGAGAGGGAACACAAGCATGGGGAGTGGGAGAGGGAGAAGCAGGCTCCCTGCCGAGCAGGGAGCCCGATGCGGGGCTCGATCCCAGGACCCCGGGATCATGATCTGAGCCGAAGGCAGACGCTTAACCGGCTGAGCCACCCAGGCGCCCGAGCGTCCCAACTCTTGATTTCGGCTCAGGTCATGATCTCAGGGTCATGAGATCGAGTCCCTTGTCGGGCTCTGTGCTCACTGGGGAATCTGCTTGAAATTTTCTCTCTCCATCTCCCTCTGCCCCTTCCCCACCCCCTCAAATAAATAAATAAGTCTTAAAAAAAAAAAATTAAAAAGCCCCTCTGTCCTCTCCCCCACGTGCCAGCACAGGTGAGGGCTATGACTCAGGAGCGACATTTGGTCTCTTCCAAAGACCAAATAAGGGGCAGGCCCTAAGAACAGCAATAAACCCCACAAGGTGTTGTCAGTTTAAACAAAGTGAAAGCTGTGGTAGGGAGGCTTTCTCGGCCACCCCTGGAGCCTGTATGACTCTCACAGGAAAAGCCAGGGAATGCACGCTGCCCACCTCTGTTTACTGGGCACCGTGCTCCTCGGCCACGCCACATCTCCATACTAGGGAAGAACTGTGCAGCTTTCTGGGGGAGTTTTGATTCCTGGGCCGGAAAAGAGCAAACGGTGTTTCTTTGGTCTGCGATGTGTCAGCCTGAGGCTTTTCATTCCCCTGTCCTGTCCCTCCGCCCCACCCCCAGACCTGGCGTTTTTGGCCTTCTGCTTGCATGAAAATTTATCTCGTGTCTTGATGCGGCGTGAGACAATCCCCAGCACCTTCTTAGGGATGAGATGAACGGGAAGCCACAGGAAATGGAATCAAAATTTCCACTGGATGGGCAGCTGAGCTTCTGGAGAATAAAATGGAGAAATCCGAACCTTGCCTTGGGGGAACCTGAGGTCTGGGGGGCCTCTGGTGTTGGGGCCAGTGCGTGGGCTGCTGGAGCCCTGGCGGTCACTGCTGGCCACTGCGCTGGGGAAGGAGCCGGAGGCAGGGAGGCCGGGGTGGCTCAGAGTCCTGACAGCCTCCAAATCATGAAGATGGCCGGCCGTGGGTTTCATTCCTCACTTGCCAGTTTTTAATTCCCTAACAGCTTCCTGGTGTTGTTGTAAGTGCCTGAGAGAGAGCTTTTGGTTTTGAGAGGCTCAGAGGTCCAGAGCACTGGTTCTGGCTTAGGGCAAGCCCAGAGGGATAGGTCACGGCAGGTGGCTGCCACAGGCATGGGTGCTCTTTGATGAAGACCAGGTCATCTTGGACCAGCTTCCTTGGGTGGTCAGGGTGTGCTTCCAAGCCCTCCATAGGCATGATACATGGGCTGGGTCAGCCTCCCCCTCCTCTCCTATTTACCAGGGGCCCCCCACTAGGCATGTGCTGGGTGGTGTGTATGTCTTTGGGGAAGCATTGGTATCCTCCCTGAAGTCAAGTTGGAAAGTTTATATAAATCCCTGTATTGTAAGAAACTTTTCTGAAAACCCCATACATTCATTGCCCACTGTGGGAAGCTGAACATCTTGGCTGAAATTTACTTTTTCCAAGTGTCTGATGAGATCACCCTGTGTGGATTAATGAGTGTCTCTCATACCCAGGCCACGCTTGCTTCATCCCTCTCAATGGAAACCATTGGTTTCCCTCTCCTCCTCCACCTCTCCAGGCCCAGGGTCCTTTTTCCCATGGGCAAGCCGGGGCTCCTCTGTGTCCTTCAAAGTTGATTCCTTCCACGTGAAAGTGGAAAGGCCAGGAAAAAGACTCCAGCCAAGGAGAGAGACTTTCTGCCCAGGAATGGAGGTGAGCCTTCTATGCTACCTTCTCGAAGCAAGCTGCAAGCATATGGCGGCGGGGTGGGGTGGGGTGGTAAAGATGCACAACGTATTCTCTCTTTCTTCCAGGGAATGAAGCTAAACCACATGTTTCTGCCTCCCTTGCAGCTAGCAGGCTCAGGTGATGAAGATCTTGAGAAGTGCTATGTGCAGCTCCCACGGGACATCGAGAGAAAAGGCATTCCTCCCCAGGGCTTTACTCCCTTTCCACCAGCTGGGCAATTAGAACTTGTGGCCACCAAGCTTTGGAGTGCAGATGACAACAATGTCCCCGGATGACAGAGCAATGACTCAGAAGGAACCAGGCGGGACAAAGCTGCCCACCCACCTGGCTGGAACTGTACAGGAGAGGGGTTTAAACGCATGTGTTCTTAAATCCCCTGACACTGGGGTCACTCTACTATAGCAGTCAGGCCACCACGCTGCTAATGCACAGAGGAAGCTCTGCTCCCTTTCTTCTCCTAGAGGAGGCTGTGAGGCACAGGCTCGGACCTGTAGACAGCCACAGTTTGGTAGAGATTTTTGCTTTTGTTTTCAGTGCAAAAAGAATGAGCTGCCTAGCAGAAAAGGTTGCAGAGGATTCAAAAGTGCTTGAATCATGTTCAATTCATTCCTTCATTCCCCTAACATTGCCCAAGCACATCTCTGTGATAGGCAATGTGCCGCCAGCCTCCCATTCCAAATATCCTCTGCCCTCCCTATGCCTACCACATCCAGGAAGCCTCCTTCCCAAGTCTTCAGGAAGGGGACCCACAGAGACGAAATGTGAATTCCTGGTCAGATGCTTTGATGTGTAGGCAGAAGATGCAGAAAGAGGGTGGCGTGTTTGGGTCAAGGAAAACATTCTCCATCCTTGGGGACCAGGCTCATTCCGGCTCTTACAGACTTCCAATTGTTTGCTCCCATTTATTCACCACCAGATTTATTCCTGACACACAAATCTCCCTCCTACCCGGTTTCTGTCTTTCACTGTGGCTGTTGTCAAGGGTCAGTGTTTAGGGGGCTGGATCTGGACAGAAGGCCTGGCTCGCACCCTGACTCAACACTTCCCAGCCAGACCTCCTGACTTTTTGTCTCCGGCATTCAGGTTCCTCATCTATAATGTGGGGATAAGCTTTTCCATCCTGATTGTCTCACAAAGTTGTTGTAAAGGTGAGGAGCAAACGTGGAGTATAGTTATGAGGTTGTCCGAATCCTCCTAGGGGGAGCTGAGTGCACTCTCAAGCTGAGGGTGACATGGGCTGACATGGTGACCCCAGGTGAACCTCTGCTCCTATCTATGAGACCCTGTCTGTAAATTTCCAGATTTGCAAATATTCTCTTTTATAGGGATCTTGCTGAAAGCAAAGGGACTGGCCCAGAGGTCTATCAACAGATAAACAAATTGCATTACATGTGCAGGACAGAGTATTTTTCAGCCACGAGAAGGAGGTACTAATACACTCTACAATGTGGATGAACCTCGAAAACATTATGGTAAGTGAAAGAAGCTAAACACAAAAGATCACATATTGTTTGACTCCATTTACATGGAATATTCCGAAGAGGTAAATCCATATAGACTCAACACAGATTGGTGGTTGCCAGGGGCTGAGGGGAAGGGGAAATAGGGAAAAACTGCTTAATGGGTTTGGAGTTTCACTTTGAAGTGATGGAAATATTCTGGAACCAGAGAGGTGGTGGTGACACCACATTGTGAATGTACCAAATGCTACTGAATTGGTCGTTCTTTCTTTCTTTCTTTCTTTCTTTGAAAGAGAGAGAAAATATGAGCAGGGGGAGGGGCAAGGGGGAGAGAGAGAGAGAGAATCCCTAGCAGACCCCGCTGAGCACTGAGCCAGATGTGGGGCTCGATCCCACAACCCTGGAATCATGACCTGAGCCAAAATGAAGAGTCAGATGCTTAACCGACTGAGCCACCCAGGTGCCCAATTTGTTTATGTAGTTTTAAAGAAAACATGAGGTGGGATGGCTTCTTTAAAGATTAGTACATACACTGGTAAGAAATTATATTCAGGGGCGCCTGGGTGGCTCAGTCGTTAAGCGTCTGCCTTCGGCTTAGGTCATGATCCCAGGGTCCTGGGATCAAGCCCCGCATCGGGCTCCCTGCTCAGCGGGGAGTCTGCTTCTCCCTCGCTCACTCCCCCTGCTTGTGTACTCTCTTTCGCTCTTTCTCTCTCTGTCAAATAAATAAATAAAATCTTAAAAAAAAAAAAGAAATTATATTCATTCATGAGAATGAAGTCCATGTAGGTGTGGTGCTTATAAAAATGAGGATGTCCCTTCCCGGAGAGAGTTCATGAGGACAATCATGCTCCTGTGATATTAGAAGCCTTCATGGGCACCTGGGTGGCTCAGTTGGTTAAGTGTCTGCCTTTGGCTCAGGTCATGATCCTGGGGTCCTGGGATCGAGCCCCATGTCGGGCTCCCAACTTGGCGGGGAGCCTGCTTCTTTCTCTCCTTCTACCGTTCCACCCTGCTTGTGCTCTCTCTCTCTCAAATAAATAAATAAAATCTTAAAAAAAAAAAAAAGCCTTCACAAAGCTATATGGAGACAACAGCTCAATGGGAAGGTGGGTGGATTCTACCTGGAGGAAGGAAGGATTTTATAGAGATGTCACTGGGGCCAGACTTCGTTCCAGCCAACTGTTCTACCCATTTCCTTCATTTCTCTGGTCCTTGTGGTCATTCCTTTCCCTTTCCTCTTAACCCGTAACTGTACCCTTCTTCCAAGGACTGTAGTTGCTCCCTCTTCCAAGTCACCTTATCACTTGCTGATGGCACCATTCTTGTGGCATGTGTCGTATGCAGCTTACCTGTTCACGCATATTGTCCCAATTACATCATCATCTTTACTGAGGACAGGCTCTGCTATTCTATACCTTTCAGTAACCACAGCATCCTAAAAAGTTGTGTTGTTGAGAGTTATGATATTGTACATGTATTCTGACTCCATCAATAATGCAATGGACATGCCAGAAGAAATCTTCACTGTTTGGTTTTAAACATTCTGAAGATGTAAGTAAGGGTCACTCTCATAAATGAGGAGTTGGTGGGCACAAAGGATACTCATAAATGCTCTTTGAAGGAGGCCAAAGTAGGCGAAAGAAGTGGCTGAAAAATTAGTTTCAAAGGTCATCAATTTCATTGGCTGTGTCAAAACCAGAAACTCTGAATAAAATGTGTTTCCACCAGTTCATTCTTGTTTAAATACTCGAGGTAAGATCGGCACTAGAGGAGTCATCGTCTAGGTTTAAAATGATTCTTTCTCTAGGGCGCCTGGGTGGCTCAGTTGGTTAAGTGACTGCCTTCGGCTCAGGTCATGATCCTGGAGTCCCTGGATCGAGTCCCGCATTGGGCTCCCTGCTCGGCAGGGAGTCTGCTTCTCCCTCTGACCCTCCCCCCTCTCATGTACTCGCTCTCTCTCATTCTCTCTCTCTCAAATAAATAAATAAAATCTTTAAAAAAAAAATAAAAAAAATAAAATGATTCTTTCTCTAGAATGAGAGTGATTTCTGAAAACTATTCAGATAAACACCGCCATTTTCAATTTATCATCAGAGGGCCTTGCTTTATTAGTTTTGTTTAGGCCTGGCGGCAAGTCCCAGAAGCCCAGGATAACAGCAGCTTCAGTAAACTCAAAGCTTACTTCCTTCTCCTATGACGCAGTCTGGAGGTAGCAGGTCCAGGGCTGGCGCAGCCCTCCACGCTGTCAGGGCCCCGGGTCTTCCAACCTGTTGTGCTGCCATCTTGGCTTCCATCCCCAAGGCCCAACATAGCTACTGGAGCTCCAGCCATTATGTCTGCAATCCCAGAAGAAGGAAGAACAAAGACAGAAAGAAAGATAAATTCCCTCTTTTCAAGGGCTCTTTGAGGAAATCGCAAACACCATGCCTACAACACGACATTTGTCAGAATGAGCTGGGAAGCATCATGTCCTTTTTAGGCAACAACATGCCCACCTAAATAGGGATTTCTAGCCCTATTTTTTTTTGGTGCCATGGACCCCTTTCGCAGGCTAATGAAGCCTGTGAACCCCTTCTCAGAATGTTTTTAAAGGAATAAAATAAAACATGTAAGGTTACAAAAGAATCCAATTGAACTATGGTCCTAGTGACAAACTCTCTGAGGTCTGTAGACCCCAAGTTGAGAAGGCCTTCTACAACTCCCAGGGAGCCAGTTATCAGCGTCTGACACCTGGCATGGAAGACCCTATGGAACGGTTTCACGTGCTCCGTTGGCAGTCCCTGAGCCCCCCACCCCCACCCCCAGGTGAAGCCTAGCTGTGTGTTGTACAGTGTGATGGACGCAGAGAAAGTTCAGCTCCTCCTCTCGGTCATTCCCTGACTCACGTCAACAACTGCCAAATGGAAGTGTTCAACCTACAAGAATGGGTAGTTGCCAGGAAGGGGCGGGCTGCCAGGGAGTTGATGGGAGCGGCAGGAGGGCCCCAAGGGGCTCCAGAGAACATGGCTTAGGGGAAGTGCTTGGCCAGGAGAGGGTTGGGTCTGAGCTGATTGCACACAGAGAATTACTGTTAATTCTGGAAACTAAAGGCATTAAAAGAAATGTCTCTGCGTGCATAGGTTGGTAGGTAAAAAATTGTTAAAATGGTCTAGAAATGGTCTTCGCATTTCTGATAGTGGTGGTTCTTGCTTCTGGGGAATCAGATGTGGTGATAATTTGAGGGACTGAAGTTTTATGTGTTGTGTTTTATGTCCTTAAAAATAAAAAGAGGCTGGAGACAAATATGATTCATGTAAACAATTAAGAGTAACTTTTTCTTATATCATTCTTTGGGTCTTTTCTTCCTCTCTGTGTTTTTAAACATTTCACTAGTTTAAAAATAGTAATCACCGCTTTAAAAAGCTTAAATGTATTTTTACTCTGATCTAGATACGATTGAACTTACCCATTACATTCTGGCTGCGCATGGAACTTCTATAATTACCTCAGAGAGGCGGGTCTGTCCACATTCCCCTGAGGCATGCCACGATGGTGCTTTCCTCAAATTCTTCCCTTAGTCTGGAGCCTGCTCTCGTCCCCTCCCTGCCCGGCCATTGTCCAGCTTCCTCTCAGGAGCTTCCAGCCCCTTTTGATTCCTCCCTCAAGGGAATTCCAGCAATCTCACTCACTTTAGCAGATACCATGGGACTCTGAATTTAACTCGCCTTTCCCATCACGCTCCTCGAAGGCCTAGACCCTCGTATATGGCAGTAAGTGCAAACCCCATTCCCACACCATGCCCAGGGCAGACATAACTAATCAACCACATTACTTTTTCCCACTGAACTTGGACATGGCCTGCGACTCCCCCTCAGAAGTCCAGTTGTGAACCTTGGGCCCATAGACCAAACCCCTTTCCACTCCTGCCCATGCGTCTTCTGTAGCTTCCAAAGTACCAAAGCCATTCCCAGAGGAGACTCAGAGGGAACCAGCAGCATCCCGAAAAACCCAGAAATTATAGAATCTTTGGGCAAGCAGTTTTGAAGAAACCTCCTATCTCGCTTTAGCCATGCACTGGTGGCTGACTGGGGGCTTTGGAAGTGTCAAGGCCTGCTCCAGACAGGGCCTCAGCAAAGTTGAGAAAGGATAATAGGGCAAGAGACCAACAGAGCCCCAAACATCTGTATGCCGACTAGGGCCGCTTGGCCACCAGGCTGTGGGGGACAAGCTCAAGCCCAGAGGCCTGCCATCACCGCCATCGGGAGCTGGAATGACAAGCCTCCCTGGAGCTCTCTCAGGCCTTGGGAGAACTCTCAGACCAGGGGGGAGGATGAAGATGGGGGAATGGCTCCTCTGGGAGTCTGAGAGATGGCTGCAGGGGACAGTAGGGGACGCAGGCCTGGGAAGGCGTCCTGAGGCTGAGGCCCTTGAAAATCTCCTTTTGGGGGTGCCTGGGTGGCTCAGTCGGTGAAGCATCTGCTTCAGCTCAGGTCACGATCCTGGGGTCCTGGGATTGAGCCCTACGTTGGTCTCCCTTGCTCGGTGGGGAGTCTCCTTCTCCCTCTGCCCCTCACTCTGCTCATGCTCTCTCTCAAATAAATTTTTAAAATCTTAGAAAGAAAAGAAAAGAAAGTCTCCTTCTGTCCCTAAGGAACCCCAGAGTCCTGAAGAAAATATGCCAACGTGCTGTGTTGAAGCTTTTTCATGATGAGGTCATGAATGGTTTTTCTCCCAGCCTCTTTAGGCTTTTTTCCTTTTTTGGGGGGTGGGGTGGGGGAGCAGAGGGAGAGAGAGAATCTTAAGCAGGATCCACGCCCAGCACAGAGCCCAACACAGCGCTCGATCTCACCACCCTGAGATCAGGACCTGAGCCGAAATCAAGAGTCCTATACTTAACCAACTGAGCCATCCGAGCACCCTGTTTTATCCTACTTTTTAAAATTCCTGTAATGACCATGTTTTATATCCATGGTCAGAAGCTGAAAGAGGAAAAAAAAGAAGAAGAAAGCAAAAAGACCCCAGAGGGACATTGATCTTTTTAAAAAGCAGTACTAACTCAACCTTTGGAATCAGAGAATGGAAAAGCATATCACGTCACCCACCAAGAGAGTGGGAATTTGGAAACCTGGCAGCAAACAAAATATTCCCTTATCAAAGTGCCTGGCGTGGTGACTGGTCACTCACTCATCAACGAGTCATCCACTCCTTCATCCATTCTTTCAGTAATCCTCTGTGGGGAGGCTACCAAGTGCTGGGGATATAGGAGAGAGGTAGGCACACTCTTGACCTGGGGGCGGGGCAGGGGCCAGGGTCCACAGACCTCAGGCAAACGCCCACACACTGACACGGAATTACCCCACGGGCTACCTGCTGTGGAGGAGAGGCTGTGAGCGGCACAGCGAAGGTACATGACAGCCTGGGTGGAGGCGAGGTCACCTCGTCATCAGCCCGCTCCTGCGCTGGCTGTGGGTGGTGACACGGCCTCCTCCCAGCCTGTCCCTGCCCAGGTCAGGCTGCAGCACCTCCCACTGACATGCCCCCCATGCCTGCTTTCCGTGCCCGGGAGCTCCCTAACATGCTGTTGCTCCCTATTGCTGGCTGTCTCAACGTTAGGGAACTCTGTCCGGCCTGCCTGGTCCTGGGGCTGCTCACCTTCCTGGGGGGGCAAATTCTTAAGAGGTGGCTCTTCTGACCCCTCCCAGGGCACTCTTGGAGAGCAGAGCTCGGGTGAAATTTCAATCCCCATTCTGCCTTACTGTTTTATCACCACAAGGAGACCACATGCCCCTTGAGCAGGAGCTCTAAGTGTTTTGTTTGTTAATCACCATGGAGCCAGCTCACGGCTGGACGCTTGGCACAGTACCTGGCTGGGGGTGGATAGGACTGGCAAATTGAGTCTTTTTTTTTTTTTTTAAAGATTTTATTTATTTATTTGACAAAGAGATAGACAGAAGAGCACAAGCAGAGGGAGTGGCAGAGGGAGAGAGAGAAGCAGGCTCTGCACTGAGCAGGGAACCCGATGCGGGACTCGATCCCAGGACCCTGAGATCATGACCTGAGCCGAGGGCAGACGCTTAACCATCTGAGCCACCCAGGCGCCCTAGATTGAGTCTTAAATGACAAGAATGCGTGGGCTCCCCATGTTTAGCCTCCTCATTTGCTCTATGATCTTGGAAAGTGCCTTTGCTTTCCAACGACCTCCATTTTTTCATTTGCGAAATGGGAGGAACAGCTGGGCACTTCATGGGCCGACAAGACCTTCCTCCCTTGATCATTAGGAGCCCACGAGCTCCCTGAGCTCACCGCAGGAACTGAGAAGCAGTTGGGGCCGGCTGCTTGGAGGAGGGTGCCTCTCACGAGGGCGGCCCTTAGTTTTTTGCAAGAGCTGCCTCCTTCCTGGGCCCCAGCCACCTGCGGTTAACTGAAGCTCGCAGAACTGCACACCCCCAACCTGAACACCACAAGACGTACTGGATTTTCCAGGGCAACCCTGATTTTGAATCGTGGGTCTCAGTCTCACTGTCTGAATATGATACATTCGACCAGTTTGGGGCTCCAAACCTCATCAGCTGTGGATCGGGGGTCCCAAGGTGGAATATTAAAGTGAAGGCCAGCACATCCTCATGTTGCCCTCTGTGACCCGCAGCCACACAGGGCCACCGTTCCTGCTGACCTGCCATTCCCTTAGCTCCACCATGATACCGTCAGCCTGGGCCTTACCTCATGCCATCCCTACACTCATCTGGCCATCGTGCCAATGGCAGGATCACTGGGGTCTCTGGACCCTGGGATCCTCACCGTCTAATTCCTTAGGGACTCTGTCAGGAAGATCTTCAGGTCTTGGTCACCTGCTGGGAAGCAGAGTTGGAGGAGGGGGCTGTTTTGGGGTTGATGGGTCTTTGAGGGCTATACTCAGGTCATCAGGACAAGGGCTGGAAGCAGGCAGAAGTCAGGAGGAGCCCTTTCCCTCCGATTGTGCGTGGGCGAATAGAAACAAGAAGCAGAGATGTGATGGGATTTGGAGACACCAGAGCTGAGTGTGACTTGTGCTCTGCCTGGCCGGCTACTGACTCTTCCCAGAGGCCCGTTTTCTCATCTCTGAACAAAGCTAACACCTGCACGGGTTCTGGTGCAGAGCAGAAGCCCCTAGCCCTTCCTGAGTTTGGGGGCCCCGGTTTCACATGCGACATCCCCCCCCCACTGACTGGGCCTGGCTGACCAAGGCAAGCCCCGTGGGCACCAGCAGAGTCTCTCGATGGGGCCCTGAAGAAGGGCCACAGCCACCGGGGATCAGCAGAGGGGACACGCAGAGGGGGGCTCCAGGGCTGAGTGGTGTTGGGCACTTAGCAGTGAGGGCACCTGTGGGGCAGCAGAAGCAGGGGCAGAGAGATGTATGCGGAGAGCATGGAGCGGGTCGGGGGGCGGGCAGGAGACGCACCTGCAGGCATGCGGAGTCACTCGGGCGGGACCCAGCGGGTGCACACCTGCCCCTGCAGGATCCCGAACAGCATCCCAATTCTCCCTGAGGCCCCGATGTCCAGACACCACAGACCCCGTGCTTCTTTGTCTCTGGTATGTCCTTACTATCACCCTCCCTGGCCTGGGGCAAACAGCACTTGTCTCCACCCTGTGCAACCTGGAAAGTCGAAGCAAGGACCTGTTTTAAGGATTAGTATGAAAATCAACCAAAATGGTACACAGAAAACGACCTGTGAGCGGCCGTGCTTGAGGCAGGTGGTCAGTGAAGGGTGGCCGCTCTTGCCGAGGCATGGACCACAGTGCCCGCTGCAGATCCCAGATGCCCCCACAGCCCTGAGCAGAGAGCGGCTTCCCACCGGTGAGCCCAGCCATATGGACCCAACCTCCCTCTCTTGCTCTATCTCCCCCAGAGACTTCACAGCTTTACCAACAGTACTTTAGAAATGAAATATGGTTCACACTGTGCCAGTCCCAGTATGTGGGGCAGTCTCAGGCACTGGACAGATGCCCACACGTTGGATTTCTGGTCCATTTCGATGAGGACATCTGCAGAGAATATTTGACAAGAAATGAGGGCAGTCCTGAATTTCCCAGAACACATGGGCTAAAGTCCTCTGGGTCGTCCCTGACCTTGGCCTCCCAGGGGAGGGTGGACAAGGTGGGAAGAAGGGACAGCCCCGCCCCAGGGTCCTAGGTTTACACAGCTTGATGAGGGATTGTGTTGATGGCCAATCGTCTTGAGGCTGGACTGATACCCTGCGTTCCTTTATGTCCAGTAGATTTTCATGGCAGCCCCCCTTACTAGCGTCTGCCAGGATCTCCTCCACCCTGAGAAGGTCAACACTGGGCTTGGTGGTTCAGCTCAACTATACAGAGGAGGAAACAGGGTCAGAGTGAGCCGTAGGTGCTGGAGGTGGGATTCGAACTCAGATCTGCTTGCTTCCACCCCATCACGCCCCAGCGTGACTGCTGAAGAAGCAAAACCTAGGATGTTAGTGCGCCCAGAGTAGGGGTGAGTCCCAGGCACGACCCCGTCGCCACATCACATGGACTCACTTTTTTTTTTTTTTAATTTTATTTATTTATTTGACAGAGAGAGATAGCGAGAGCAGGAACACAAGCAGGGGGAGTGGGAGAGGGAGAAGCAGGCTTCCTGCCGAGCAGGGAGCCCAATGCGGGGCTCGATCCCAGGACCCTGGGATCATGACCTGAGCCGAAGGCAGACGCCTAACGACTGAGCCACCCAGGCGCCCCCACACGGACTCACTTTGAACCTCAAGGTGGAAAATGGAAAAATGCCAAATCGGTCTGGGAAGAGGTGGGGAGAGGAAGCAGGGGGAGGTGGCGTCAGGTTGAATATGCTCTCTGCTGTGTCCTTAGGAGAAAGGAAAGGGGTGCTCCTCTCATTTTTCTTAATGAAAGGAAGACAGGAAGAAAACGGTTCATTATCACACTGCACACTTGAGCGAGTGAGCAGAAACAGCAGTTCTTGAGAAGAAATCTTTGCAAAAGAAGAAAAAAGTGTAGTCAATAGCTATTATTTTCTTTTTTAAGAAATCCTAAATGGGCTCTAGTGAGCGAAAGCATGTTTGAGGGACTTTGTTTTACTGGAGATCCTCCAAAGCACACAAAATGAGCTGTCAGCTTCTCAGGGCTGAGGGCATGTTGGCTCATTCGTGGATCCCACTGCCTCAGGGAGGGCTTGGCATACACTGGGTGGATCATAAGTGCTCAGTGCACAGGAGTGCCATCTGATTACCCACCAGGCTCCCACAGCTTGTAGGGGCATTGAGGTCCCAAATAGACAAACCCAATGTCTGCTGGCCCAAAAGCCCCTCTCAAAGGTTACCAGCCCTGGAAAGGACTCAGGCTCAGGATGATCTTTAAAATAGGCCTAAGAGGTGACTTATTATTATATGGGTCCTCCAGGATAAGAGGTGAGTCTTCTTTAACTTCATATCCCTAAAGCTTAGCCAAGGGCCTGGCATATAGTAGATGCTCAGTTGATAAGGTAAATCTGTGTCCTAAGATGGCCGACCAAGCCAGTGAGGGAGTCCCAGTCCCTGCCCCCGGGGCTCTTCTGGGTTATTCTCCCTGCTCTGCTTCCCGGGCGGGCCAATCAGGGTTCCTCTCCCTGCCCCCCTTCGCGCACACGCCAAGAGTGCCAAGTGTGCGGAAGTAGAAGTGTATAAATTGCCCCCTTTGTTTGTGCTCGGGGCTCAGACCTTTGGAGATCACTTTCCTCTGAGCCTGCGGGCATTAAATAAACCTCCTATCCTCCAAGATCTCCGGGTGCCGCTTGGTTCTTCCGTCGGGAGATCTAGTCCAGGTTCCGTAACATTTGGTTCCCTGACTGGGAAACCCAACCGCACTGGCCCATTGTTGCCACCAGTTTGAGGGCAACAGCGGGGCAGTGACGGAACGAGAGATCATAACGGAGAAGGCGCGCCCTGCCTAATTTTCAGCAGTCTCCCACCCCGGTCGCCTTGGGCCGGCCCTGCTCTGCTGTTCCCACCGGACTCGAGGAGACTTGGCAGGTGAGGACCAGGTCCCGACGTTGGATTCCGGTAAGGACTGGGGACTCAGGACCCAGACAGGCCCACCCGTCGTCAGGGTGGAAGGGGAGGCTGATCACCTCCCAGAGACCTCTTAGAGGTCTCACAGGTAGGGATTCCCAGGGAGGGAATGTAATAACTTCTGGAGTGTGAATGTGTGAGTGAATGTGCAGTCTGACCTGGCTTGCTCAAGCGGACGGATTCTGTGCAGGCGGGCACCCGTAAGGTCCCCAGAAGCCTACGGAGTCTGAGTGGGCCCATCTGTGACTCTGTGGTGAACGGCATACAGACTATGGCGGCATCGGAATAGTTTCCGATCGTAAGTCACAGCGCTGAGACCACTATGGCTAAGCCTCACCTAAGCTCCTTCGGGACACGGCCAGACGGGTATCTGGTCTCCTCACCTCAGGAGGCACCCCACCTTTGTCTGTCTCTGCGCCATCGCACACGGGGACATCACCATGGGGTCAGGGCAGAGTAAACCTACGGTTCTAGAGACCATGATCAAAAATTTCAAGAGGGGTTTTTGGAAGACTATGGAATCAGGATGAGCCCCAGCAAGTTGAGAGCCCTATGTGAATTGCAATGGCCCTCCTTTAATGTCGGGTGGCCTTCTGAAGGGACATTGGATGTCCCAACAATCCGTAGAGTGTGGCGAGTTGTAACAGGAGAACCAGGACAGCCCGACCAGGTCCTGTACATTGGCTCCTGGCTAGGAATTGCTCAGACCCTTCCCTCTGGGTGCGATGAGCTTGCAATAGGCAGGGACAGGCCAGGGTCTTAATCGCCTCATCCAAGCAACCTAAAGAAAATCAGCAAAAGCCCCAGTCTCCACAAATCCTAGCCAGAGATCCCGAGGACGAACCGACCCTGCCCCCACTGTACGTACCCCCAAGACTGTCTACACCTGGCCCTTCAGCTCCAGACACTCCGCTGCCATCGGTTTCACTGGCGCCCCCAGGCCCAAAGGATCCACCAGCACCCCCAGGCCCAGAGGATCCACCAGCACCCCCAGGCCCAAAAGATCCACTTTCTCCAGGACCAGCAGCCAGGCTGTGCCCCAGGCCAGGTGAGAGCGCCCTCCAAATGCCGGTACAAGAGACATGGGAACCCGAGAGGCATGATGAAGATGGGACGGTCCAACCCAGCCGTTCCATGATGTATTATCAGCCCTTCTCCACCACCTGCCTCCTCAACTGGAAACATAACACCCCATCCTACTCTGAGAAACCACAGGCTATGGTAGACCTCATAGAATCCTTCTTCCAGACTCATCGGCCAACCTGGGAAGACTGCCAACAGTTACTCCACACCCTGTTTAACACAGAGGAAAGGAGGAGAATAATGAAAGGTGCACGGCAGTACCCGGAAGAGTGGGCACTAGTGGGAGTCATTGACCCTGCTGCCTGGGCTAATACGGCCGCACCCGAAGAGCGCCCAGCATGGGACTTCACCACAACCGAGGGACAGGCCCACATCCACCAGTACCAGGAGGCCCTCCTCCAGGGAATCCGGGCAGGAGCTAAGAAACCCATGAGCATGACTAAGGTATCCTCGGTCACTCAACAACCAGGGGAGTCCCCCAGGGACTACTATGAAAGATTATGTGAAGCCTACAGGATATACACTCCATTTGGCCCCGAGGCACAGGAAAGCCAACAGATGGTAAACACCTCCTTCATGGCTCAGGCCGCCCCAGACATCAGAAAAAACTTCAGAAACTAGAGGGTTTCGCCGGGGTGAACATCACCCAACTAATAGAGATTGCCAATAAGGTCTACATGAACAGGGAGGTCATAGCCGAATGGGAAGCTGACAAAAAGATGAAAAAGAAAACCTCCTCGCCGCTGCCCTGAAAGAAAACGACAACACAAAGGCGGGGAAACCCCGACCACCAAAAGGGGGCGACCCAGAACCCCCTTGGCAAGGGATCAATGTGCCTACTGTAAGGAGAAAGGGCACTGGAAAAACGAATGTCCCAACCGGGGAAAGGCTCAGAAGCCCAGCCGCTACAAGGAAGAACCCTGAGAGGAGGACCTCATAGGCCTTGTGGGAATGGACTCAGACTGAGGGGGACCAGGCTCTTTCCTCCTCAGCCCCCATGAGCCCACGGTCAGAATGAAGGTGGGGGGCCAACCAGTGACTTTTATGGTTGATACTGGGGCCGAGCACTCTGTTGTCACCTCCCTAGTGGCCCCTTTCAGCAAAAGAACTGCGACCATCCTTGGGGCCACTGGGATGTGGGCGATACAACAGCCCTTTTGCCAGCCTCGCCAGTGTGAACTCAGGAGCCACAAGGTCTGACATGAATTCCTTTATCTGCCCAATTGCTCCATCCCTCTCCTGGGCCAGGACATACTCTCCAAGCTTAGGGCTCAGATAACCTTTGAGCCCACTGGACACACTAGCCTCTGATTGAACCCAAGGCAAGAAGAGACGGGGTCTCTGGTACTAGCAATTACCACGCCAAGGGAAGAAGAATGGAGGCTGTTCTGTGCCCAGGCCCAACCGAGCAGCCCGCCAGATTTCAGACTCACCTTCCCTTCAGTATGGGATGAAAGCAACCCACCTGGACTAGCCTGGAATCAGGCCCCTATCATTGTTGAACTGATTCCAGGAGCCCAACCTCAGAGGCAAAGGCAATAGCCCCTTCCACAAGAAGCTAAGATCAGCATCCAAGAACATCTCACCAAACTCAAAGAAGCAGGTATTCTAGTCGAGTGCCAGTCGGCCTGGAATACCCTACTTCTGTCAGTCAAGAAGCCAGGAGGGGGATACCGACCAGTTCAGGACTTGCTGGCCATCAACAAGGTGACCATCTCTCTGCACCCAGTGGTCCCGAATCCATACACTTTCCTTGGCCAAATCCCAGGGTTGGCCAGATGGTTCACTTGTCTAGATCTGAAGGATGACTTCTTCTGCCTCTGCTTAGCTCCCCAGAGCCAGCCAATGTTTGCCTTTGAATGGTCTGAACCTGATACAGGGCGCCAGATGCAACTGACTTGGACACGCCTCCCGCAGGGGTTTAAAAACTCACCAATCCTCTTTGGGGAAATGCTGGCCGTGGACCTCGCCAGCTTCCCAAGAGAGGCCACATGATGCACCCTCCTCCAGTATGTGGATGACCTCCTCCTCGCCAGTGACACACAAGAAGACTGCACAAAAGGCACAAAGGCCCTCCTACAGCCTGTCAGACTCAGGATACCGAGTCTTATGGAAGAAGGCACAAATCTGCCAACAACAGGTCCGATACCTTGGTTTCCTCCTCACCCAAGGGAAAAGAGAACTAGGGCCAGAGAGAAAGAAAGTCATTGTCTCCCTGCCACAGCCCCAGGCAAAAAGGGGTCTACGAGAATTCCTGGGGCTGCAGGATTCTGCTACATCTGGATCCCTGGGTTCTTGACAATAGCAAGGCCCCTCTATGATCTCTTAGGGGGACCAGATCGAGAACCCCCTACCTGTACTGAGGAAGCAGAAGCCACCTTCATAGAGATAAAGACCGCCCTGGGGCGGGCTCCAACCCTGGGCCTACCAGATGTAGAAAAACCCTTCAATCTCTTTGTGCATAAAAAGGAAAAAATAGCGCTTGGGGTACTCACCCAGACTGTTGGACCCTGGCAACAGCCAGTTGCTTACCTGTCAAAGAAGCTGGACCCCGTGGCAGTGGGATGGCCATTGTGCCTCAGGGTGCTGGCAGCCACAGTCCTACTCACCAAGGAGGTGGACAAACTTACCCTGGGGCAAGAACTTAACGTCAAGGTCCCTCATGCAGTTGTGTCCCTCATGAACGCACAGGGACACCGCTTCCTTTCCAACTCTCAGCTAGCACAATACGAAGGGCTCCTCTGTGAAAACCCGTGGGTCACCCTCGAAACAGTAAGGACATTAAATCCAGCAACCCTTCTCCCCACAGAAGAGGGGGAAGCAGACCATGACTGCTCCGAGGTGACAGATGAAGTGTATGCGAGCCGTCCAGATCTGTGGGATCAAGCCATAAAGAATCCAGAGCTCACGCTGTTCAGCGATGGCAGCAGTTACCTATGAGAAGGTGCCCGGAAAGCGGGTTATGCAGTAACCACAACCACTGAAGTCCTAGAAGCTAAGGCACTACCAGCTGGATGGTCAGCTCCACAGGCTGAATTATATGCCTTAGTCCGAGCCCTCACCCTCGGTGAAGGCAAGCGAGTCAACATCTATACAGACTCTCGGTACGCCTTCACTACTGTACATATACATGGAACCATCTACAAGGAAAGGGGCCTCCTAACCACAGCAGGAAAAGCTATCAAGAACAAAGAAGAGGTACTGAGACACCTCGAAGCCGTCTGGCTTCCAAAGGAAGTAGCAATCCTGCCCTGTAAGGGACACCAGAAAGGAGACAACCCCATAGCACGGGGCAATCATCTGGCAGATGAGGCAGCCAAGACCACAGCCAGTGAGGACATGGACAGAGCCCCTTCCCTCACCATGGCCCTAACACCCCTGGAAGAAGTAAGTCCCTCCGCCCAGTTACACTGAAAAGGAAAAGGAATGGGCCATGGCTGAGGGAGCCACCCTGACTGAAAAGGGATGGTGGATGATGCCAGATGGACGCATCTTCGTTCCAACAGCAACTGGAGGGCATCAGTCAAGGAATACCACCAACTCAGTCATCTGGGGAAAACTGCATTAGAGGCCCTTCTCAAGAAGCACCACTACCTCAGTCAGCTGCCTGCACTATGCTGAGCAACGAGTGAACGATACATAACATGTGCTAAAAATAATGCTCGGTCTGCACCACGGCTCCCGCCAGGTGTCCAGAGGATGGGAGCAACCCCCTTCGAAGATCTAGAGGTAGACTTCACAGATGTGCAGCCGAGCAGGGGGTTCAGATATCTCCTAGTAATAGTATGCACATAGTCTGGGTGGGTCGAAGCCTTCCCAACCAGGACGGAGCAAAGCTGGGAAGTAGCTAAAGTCCTCTTGCGGGAGATCGTGCCCTGGTTCGGCCCGCCGTTAACAATCCATAGTGACAATGGACCCATATTTGTGGCAGACATTGTACAGGTCTTGACCAAGTCTCTCAACATCACCTGGAGACTCCACACCACTTACTGGCCCCAAAGTTCAGGGAAAGTAGAGTGAATGAATCGCACCCTCAAGGGAACCTTAGCAACGTTTTATCAGGAGACTAACCTCCCATGGCCGGATCTGCTACCCCTAGCTCTCCTGCGTGCTCGCTGTACGCCCGGGACATCAGGTTTCTCCCCATTCGAATTAATATATGGACGGCCTCCCCTGTGCTTGGGAAGCCTTCCAGGAAACTTGCATCGGGTTGGAGATAAAGGGATAAAGGAACAGCTTCAGGCCCTGGGGCCACCCTAAATAAATTACAAAAGTACACCATTGAGAGGGCCCCAATCTCCTTAGGGTCTCAGGTACACTCCTTCCACACAGGGACTCAGTTTGGGTCAAAGATTGGAAGAAAGACCCCCCTCAAACCGCAATGGACAGGGCCTCACACTGTTGTTCTAACTGCCCTCAAGGTCTCAGGTGTCACCCCGTGGGTCCACCACTCCAGAGTGAAGAAAGCTCATCATTCGAACGAGGAGCCGCGCCAGTGGAGAGTCCAGCCAGACTTCATGAACCCACTCCGGCTTCACCTTCGACGAGACCCCATCTACTGATGGACACCTGCTCACTGTGGTCCCTGGCTCTCATCGGCGTGATTTCCCTCCTCTTGGGAGTTGGACACTGTTACCCCTCCTGACTGGACTTTCCCCCCGAGGCTTACTATTGTCATTGTTTAGTGGGTGTCCCTAGGGTGTATTACTGCACTTACTTGTCCACGGGTTTCATCTGCTGACGGGTTAGCCATGGTGGCTCCCTCTACCTAAGGTCATAGACCCCAATTTTACCGGCCCTCTGCTGTCTACTCTTGAGTGCATTTCACCGTGGTTTTCCTGACCCCAGTCAGTCCCGGTTTTCTGCTACCTGGTGTGTGGTTCCTCCGCACTGCCTCTAGCTTGCCCGGCCTGGCAAGGGGGGCAAACTCTTGTATCACTGTCACTGGCAAGTGGACTTTCCACCTTATCCCCCTCAATCCTGCACAAGCGCCCCCATTGACTTCTTCCACCTGGGATGGACACACACCAAAGGTTAACCTCCATTCTGATGGATGCCAGCTTCTTGATACCTCCTGGGAACCTCACAGATGGTGTTCCTACCATGGCCCTCACTCAGGTTACCAGCTGGTAGATATCTACATCTGTGGGGGCCTGATGCCTCAACAGCCAAACACCTGCCCTCAGTTCTGCTCGCAAGCCTGGGGATGTGAGTCGTGGTGGCGACTTGGCCGGGAGTGGAACAATGGTCCACCAGGTGGTGGCACCTCAAATAGCGCAGTGACATCCAGATTTCCTTGGTATGCAATGCCACCCCATTCTCTTGCTCTAACAATCACTGTACACCGCTCACTCTCTGTCTTAGAACCCAATGCCACATCATGGGCTACAGGAATCATTCTCCTGTTGGGCCAGTATCACCCTATGGGGACCGACCCCATGGCCAAATTTATGATTAAGTCCATGTTCACTCCAAGCCTTGCAGTCAACCCCCAGAGTCAGACAGAAAATAACTCGCCCTGGCGCATCCCCGGGTCCCCCATCCACACGCAGCAAGCATCTATAGCGCAACTGTTAGGTATGATTAACGCCTCCCACCAAGCACTTAACCACTCAAATCCACCCCTAGTGTCTGACTGCTGGATCTGTATGAAGCCCGGTCCCGTCCAATACCTAGGTGTCATCCTCAACCAGTCCACCGTGTCACCTCCCACCTCGGCACTGGGGACCTCGGATTATCCCTTTCTGGCTCTGGTACCACTGTATGGCAATACTTCCTCTCCCATCACGGGCCACAGTCGGGTCTGTGCGCCTAACACCACTTTTCTGGCTTGTGATCAAGGTGTATACATCTGCATCACCCCACGCGATCAATCATGCACGTTTGTCAGTCTCTTACCCGATCTTTCAGTCCTCCCCAGGAGCGATGCCCCACTCATATGGAGGAGACCTCCTAGCTGCCCTTGGCGCTCCCCCGCAGCCATCCCTCTTATCGTGAGCCTGCTGGCCGCATCAGGCGTTGCCCTCGGCGCCATTGGTGTCGGGATGTCTCAGGTTCAGTACCAGGGTCTAACTCAACGATGCACGGTAGATTTTTCCTCCTTCACTCAGTCGGCCCTGGCCCTGCAGTGCCAACTTGATTCATTGGCCTCAGTGGTCCTCCAAAACAGGCACAGGCTTGACTTGCTCACGGCCGCGCAAGGGGGGCTCTGACTCTTCTTACAGGAGGAAAGTTGTTTCTAAGCTAATGAGCCGGGGTGGTCCAAGAAACTCTGACCCAATTACAGGAACGAGTACATCACTGGTGGGAAACACTCCAGTGGACAACTTGGTGGGATACCCTCTCACAGTGGTTCCCTTGGTTTGCCCCCCTCGTTGGCCCCCTCCTATTGCTTCTCCTCATAGTAGCATTTGGTCCTTGCATTCTTAATGCCCTTACTAGGTTTATCACTACTCAGATTGCTAAAATCAGACTCCAGTTACTCCTTACTCACTTTTGCCCCATAGAAGATGAAAATGATGCCCTCTAAACTAGGTGTTTAAAAGGGCATCAAAGGGGGGGAATGATAAGGAAAATCTGTGTCGTAAGATGGCCCACCAAGCCAGCAAGGGAGTCCCAGTCCGAGCCCCGGGGCTCTTCCGGGTTCCTCTCCCTGCCCCTCTCCGCACACGCGCCAAGAGTGCCCAGTATGTGGAAGTAGAAGTGTATAAATTGCCCCCTTTGTTTGTGCTCGGGGCTCAGACCTTTGGAGATCGCTCTTCTCTGAGCCCACCAGCGTTAAATAAACCTCCTATCCTCCAAGATCTCCGGGTGCCACTTGGTTCTTCCGTCGGGCGATCCAGTCCAGGTTCCATAACACAGTAAATGTTGCTAACTGAATAAAAGCACGGGAGGGAGGAAGAGAGAACATTCTGGGAAATAGGAAAGTTCCTTTTTGAATTTTGTCTCATTATCTGCCTGATACATGTCCACAGGTGGCATTGAAAGTCCGGGTTCTATTTTCCGAAATGACTGAGTGCCTCCACTCTCTGCTAAGTCCTTGACACCCAGGGCAGGAGGCACTTGGGGTGGCTTCAGAAGTATCTGGGAGCACGAATGTCTGGGCACTGTGCGTGTCCTGACACGGTTGTGAGCTAAGTGCATGGCTCTGAACCATGTGCTGAAGGCACACAGGCCACATTCTGTCTACCTGGAACTTGGCTACTCAGCAATTTCACGTTTCAGACCACAGTCACCGCTAGTAAGCCAGCTTGGGTAGGCCGGTGGGGAGCTCCCATTCCCCACTGCAGCCACAGGCCTGGCGATCAGCAGGTGCTCAGAAGATACTTGTGGAATGATCTCGTAAGCAAGAAAAGGACCAAAAGGCGGCTTAAATGCCACAGGATTTCTACTGTAGGCAACCTGAACTTCTCTCCCAAGAGAGCCCCTTCTTGGATTCTCACTAGAGTCCTACTGACAATTTACAAACCGTTCATGACCTGGGAGGGAAGAAATTTTTACTCTACCCATGTTGCTCTATTTTCTTTATTATCAGGGGAGAATTAAGAAAAATCAATACTGGACTTCAAAACACACAGCAGCCTGGGACACACCATGGCCAGGCAGATAGTTTTCGAGGGCATTGTGGTTCATGAGGACATTCCCGTAGGTCACAGAACACAACAAATACCCTGTGTGATAGCTGAGCCATGAAAAGTAGGTGAAGTGAATAAAACATTTTAAGAAAGATCTCTTTGGGGTAAAGTTGCAAAAAGCGACATAATCCAAAAGCATTTTCACTAGCTGAGATGGTGCAGAATCTTCCAGATTTTCTGATGCTCAAGGTTGTAGCTGCAGTCAGTTCTCCCCATCGGTGTGGTGGTCATGGGGTGCCTCTATCTCGCCCTCAGGGCCCTACTCATCCTGTGGGTTGTGTGCCCTGGGAGCAGCCCCACGGAGGCCCCCAATTAGAGCCCACCTTCTGAACCAGTCCTTTAATGGACCCTTTCTGGTTGTTTTTTGGGGGGGTGTAGGGACAGGGTTCTCTTGCAAGTGTGGGGTACTCTGCTCTTTGAACAAAAGTCTTGTTTAAAAGTAAGATCAGGGGGCTTCTGGGTGGTTCAGTCAGTGAAGTGTCTGCCTAAGGCTCAGGTCATGATCCTGGAGTCTTGGGATCAAGTCCCACATGGTCAGGGCTCCCTGCTCAGCCAGGAGTCTTGTTCTCCCTCTCGCTCCCCCCATCGTGCACATGCTCTCTCTCTCTCAAATAAATAAATAAAATCTTAAAAAAAAAAAAGGTAAAATCAGTAGCAACCTGGGAGGGAAACGAAGGTAGAGAAAGCCTCACGGAGCAGAGGGTGGGGGTGGGGGGCTTGGATTCCCACCCCCTGCTTGCTGGGCTTCTGCATGGGGGTGTGCAGGTACCGGCCCCATCACCCCCCACCTCCGGGATGGCACCGACCCCAGGGGGTGGAGCAAGTGAGTCTAGCTGGGGGGGGAGAGGCGGGGCCAAGGGAAAGCTCAGTAGGAGGTGCTGCAAGGTGTCACCTGGAGGGGTGAGTCTGTGGGACCATAAACATCTCCTGCTGCTCATGGGCTTGAGACACCACTGGAGGTGCCCGAAGGCTGAGCCACGTCCACACCTTTCTGTCCACAGTTCCACACGCCTCTGCAGATGCCTGCCTCCATCCCAAGACCGACAGAGCCTGGAAAGTGGCTCCAGGGGATGGCAGTGGGGAGACAGAGCTGCCCCTCTAGGGACACCCACGAGGACTGGTAAACATAAAAATTCCCTGGTTATCTTCCACCTGGTTATCTCGCTGGATTCGGTAGACTTTGACATTTTATTTATTTATTTATTTATTTAATTTTTTAGATTTTATTTATTTATTTGAGAGAGAGTGCAAAGCAAGTGAGAGAGAGAGAGAGAGGGAGAGCACGAGCCGGGGAAAGGGGCAGAGGTAGAGGGAGAAGCAGGCTCCCCACTGAGCAGGGAGCCCGATGCGGGGCTCGATCCCAGGACCCTGGGATCATGACCTGAGCTGAAGGCAGATGCTTAACGACTGAGCCACCCAGGTGCCCCGACTTTGACATTTTAACCAGAACAACAGAGCTACTAATTCATATCTGTTGGCAGAGAAGGAAGGCATGTCCTGTGGTGGCCATTGCTGTCCCTTCAGAGGTAAATAAAAGCTAGGTGTGATGGCCTGCAGGCCAGTTTGACTTGAGAACCAGTTTGTCCTGCAAGCAGCTGGGCCCCATGAAACCCACCTGAGCTCCCCTCTCCCGTCCCGGCTCTTTCTCTCAGCCTGGGCCTGCCCCCACCCCTGAGCCGGGGCAGGGAACACACCGAAGGCGTGTCTTCAGCTGGGGTAGAGACGCAGGCCCCGGACGTGGTGTGATCTCATCCCCTTTTTGGGAAGCCCAGGGAGGTAAGGTGAAATGCTGGGGGTCACAAAGCAGTGAGGGCAGCGTTGTCAACCGTGGTTTGTGGGAGGAACCAGCCCATATGGTGCTTTCAAAATAAGACATTTTACATTAAAACCTGGATTTCTGGTTGCTTTTAAAACTCAGAAGGTGCTGGGATTAGGCACTGGAGGCAGCTTTGGGCAGGGCATGCACTCGCCAGTCTCCCCTGTTGCTGCCCCTTCACACCCAGCACCAGTACCCAGCAGGATGCAGGTTTGACGGGAAAGTCCTTTGAAAACCGTAATGTACATAAGAGCCAGGTATAATATTTATTACTGGTTACTGAGCCACGCGTTGGTCAATTCCTTCAAATATTTATTGAGCATCTAAGTGTGCCAGGCATGGTTTTAGGCGTGGAGAACACAACAAAGGACAAAGTCCCTGCCTGCAGGCAGCTTCCGTTCTAGTAGGAAGGCAGAAGGCCAGTGAGAACGTGAGCGTATAATTCCTAAGAACACTCTCGCGCTCTGTAGTAAACGGAAGCAAGCTGACCACAGGGGCATGCTCTGGAGGGGAGGCCCCGAAGGGCCTCTCTGCGGAGACAACTCTAGGAGTCTAGTATTTTATTATTAGTGAACCACCCCTTACTAAGCATCTCCCACCTTCCAGGCACTGTGCTGGCCTCTGTCTGTACCTTGTCCTGCTCATCCTGACGGTCACTTACCCGAGTAGATGCCGATTTCTCTCATCTAGAGAGGACGGCTCAAGCTGGCATGGGCTTGGAACTTGGCTATCCCCCTGCTGACACCCGTGGAGCCGTCTGGCCACCCTCCCTCCTCACCTGTGTCCAGGCTGTTGCATCTGCTCAGGCCCAGTTGCTCACCTGGAACCTTGAGAAGGAAACTGGCTGCTCATGTCCTCATCCAAAGACAGCCCCTTGGCCCTGGGAGCTGTAGGGAGGGATGTCGGGGTGAGCACAGGCTGACGGCCCCATGGCCATCCAGCTGGCTCTTCCTGCTTTGAGAAGCTTCTGCTGGCCACCTGCTCTGTCTGGGGCAGCCGGGTCCCACCGGGACATGCCTGCAGAAGTTGTAGGGGCCTCCAGGCACCTGGGCTGGGCCCTCTTTCCCCTTCTTGACTGTGTATATACTAGCTCAGCCAGATCAGGCCTTGACCACTCAGCAGAGCCACTGTTGGAGTATTCTGGGAAGATATATTTATGGCAAACTCTTGCTTCCTTCTGTTTTATGTATGACATTTCCCCAAAAGGAAAAAAAAAGTTGGAATGACTACTATCATTATTCTTTCCTTGCTTTTATTTTCCACCCCAGAACCACCTGTCATCAGAAAACAGTTTACTTTACACCTCTCGGGCTGATTTCCACATCCAGAGGACACTGGGTAGGGGATGGTGTTGACCCCTGGATGCCCCACCACAAGGGGCCGGGAGGGGCGGGAGGGCAGTGAATCATCAGCCCAAGGTCGCTCAGGAGAGAGCTGAGGTGAGCGCTCACAGAGGCAGACTGGGGAGTGTGGAGACCATGGTGGACGCCCCCCGCCCCGGGATGGTGAGATGTTCTGTGACAGGTGTCCCCTCCTGTGGTCCCCCCCCCCCCCCCCCCGGCCCCCCCAGC
>NW_022589781.1:0-11549 GCF_004348235.1 Phoca vitulina | reverse complement strand
CCCCCCCCCCCCCGCCCAACACCTTGATCCACTCAACTGGGTGAAAGCGCAGTGAAGTTCTATCATGGCGGACGCATGTGACATGACATCTGTGACAAGGGGGCGGGGGATGCATCTGTGGTGAAGGCTGCACAACACTGAGGTTCTTCATCCTAAAGTCTATGGGGTCCCTAGGGGACCAAAAGTCAAGAGGGTCTGAGCTGGTAGTGATTTGTTAGCAAATTTCCCATGAGGACCAGGTGGGACCCCCCCCCACTGAGGCTGAGGGAGGCTTGAAGGGTGGGTGGGGCTGGGGCAATGCACCCACGTTCTAAAACGCTGGCTACGCCGTGTCAGACTTCCAGCCATTGGGGGGCAGTTATCACACCTCTGGGTTTCTGGGCTGATGCTGAGCTGAGGAACCTGACCTTGGTTTTTTGTTTAAACTTGGATGAACTTGACCACAATTCGTTGAGCTACATTTTCAGAAAACCCTGGCTGAGGAAATTTCAGTCCTGGCAACTGGACCCACGCTGTCCCTGCACTGGAAGGCCCAGGCTCTTCCCTGGCGGGGGGGGGGGGGGGGCAGTTTTGTCACTGACGAGGAGCCCCCTGGGGGCCTCAGAAGCAGAGTCACACGGCCAGATCTGCGCTTCTTGAAGGATCACTCTGGATAAGTGTGGGAGGTGGGTTCCGATGGGGAACTGGATCAGGGACATCGGTGGGGAGCTGCTGTGTCCCCCTAAAACTCAGATGCTGCAAACCTAGCCCACAATGGTGTTTGGAGGTGGGGCCTTTGGGAGGTGAGTAGTCTTGAGAGGGAGGCCCTCGTGGTGGGATTATTGCCCGTGTGAAAGAGACCACAGAGAGCTCCCTCATGCCTTCCACCATATGAGGCCATGGCAGGAAGAGCCATCTGTGAACCACAAAATAGCTCTCACCAGACCCCAGATCTGCCAACACCTTGATCATGGACTTCCAGCCTTCGGAATCGTGAGAAATAAATTTCTCCTGTTTATATTGTAAGCCACTCTGTCTATGCTGTTGCCATAGCAGCCCAAACGGACCATGGCAGGAGCCCGCCAGAGTAACCCAGATGGGAGGCGATGACATTTGGCGGCAGGCGAGGGATAAAGGGTATGGGCATGATGAGCTCCTAGGGAAACAAGCAGGGAACAGAAGCTGAGCAAAGAAGTGAAAATACCACTTTGGTGAAGTTGCCGTGTTAATTGCCCTTTCTTCATGTTTCCTTCCAAGCATGGGAAGGACCAGCCCTCCACGTACCATTAGCACAAACCCCTGGTCTTTCTCCACCCTTCCCTGACTCTGCCTTGGGAGACAGCACACACTATGGTCTGCTGGTCCACGTTTCAAGGTTTAGGGGAGCGGGCATCTGCCAGTCTCCCCGTCCGGAGGCTGCCCTGGTCCAGAGCTGACTGGAGGGGGGAACTCCTCGCTTCCAGGATAAGCCACATTCTCCAGTATCAGCCTTATCTATAGCAGAGATGGCAATTTTATATCCATATGTCTTATTCCTCACTTTTAATCTCAACTCATTCAGAGGTTGGATGAGGAAAAAAAGCTCATGATTTATGGCCTCCCTCAGACCCCAAATTTAATCTAAGCTGGTGCATTGGCCCTAAATCCCAAGCTCTGTTAAACTGGGTTGAACCATGTATAACATTCCTTTGGCCTAGGCTAGAGATCAACGCACCTTAATTCCCCTAGATCCCAATTCCCCAATTAAAGGGAAAAACTTTAACTCAAGGAAAACCCTCAGGGCAGTCTCAGGAGGCAAAGAGAACATGTTTGCTCCATTAAGGATCAGGGACCTTCTCAAGATGGCGCCCACAAGGAATCATGGTCCAGTCAGTGTCTGGGAAACCAACACGTTAGACCAACAAACTTTCTCCTTGGGAAGAAGTGAGCAGAGGGACAATCGTTTGGGGGAGGATCAACGAGGGACTTGAGGCTCCCCCCACTGGGGAACGGGAAGGTGAGGGAGACCCATGAAAGTGATGGAACCAGTTGGGGGCAGGGGATGAGATGTGCATCTGGGAGGAATCTTGAAGCTCCCTGGTTCGGGAGCCTGAGCGAGTGGACGTGCCATTCGTGAGGGGAAGAGCCGCTGAGGAGAGACCATGGCTGGGCCAAGAGGGGCGCTCCCCTGCATGTTCTAGAAGTGGATATGGCATGCGCCTGATAGAACGTCCCTTGTTCCAGAGGCTGGAGAGTGGCTGAAGCTAACCAAAGAGGAGAGATCAATAAAGCTGAGTCAACTGAAGTAGTAAGAACCTGGACGTCTGATTGATTGAACAGCCATTCAGGGAACACCGGTGTGTCAGACGCGGTGCTCGGGCCTGGAGGGACAGTGAGCAATTAACAAAGCAGATCTCGGTCTGCCCTTGGGAGCTGAGCAGCGTTTCTCTGGGTCTGTCCTGCATGCTGGCTCCTTTGAGGCTCGAGAGTAGAAGAAACGAATTCTCCTTTTCAGGGGATGCTTGTCAGTACCAGCTTGCTATTGGTACGAGCCTTAGGGAGGTGAGCAGGAAAACACATCCAGCGACAAGAAATTGCTCAGTCAGCCAGGAATGGAAAGTCTCTCTAAGTGGCGTCCTTTCTGTCCTCCTTTTGCATGATTAAAAAACCTTTAATATATATCTACATATATTTTTATATCTCCACTGGGGTGTGGATAAAAGGGCTATGTCCAGGGCCTCGCTCCTGAATGCTAAATAAATGTTGACTTACCCATTTCTTTCCCCCATCTGTGTTCCCCATGAGCACCAGGAGGGCTCAGCGCCCTTCTGCCTGGCGTGACTGCATGGAAGGGTCTTACCTGGGGACTTGCCTCATTTGGGGAGGACAGCAACCAGCCACTACTGCCACTAAAAGCCACATGGCCTCAGCAAGACACCTCGCCTTGCACGGGCCTGTTTCCACATCTGGACTCGATGGGCTAGCCTGGCTCAGGGGTCCCCGCCCCAGGCCGTGCACCAGAATTCCCTGGGGAGTTTTAAAAACACAGCCCCGGGGCTTCAGGTCTGGAGACACCGATTCACTGAGTCGGGGGTGAGACCCAGGGTTCTTACTAATAAATAGCCTTTCTCCTCTGGCGGTTCTGGGGCAGCAAGGAGCCTGGACGAAGCCAAGGTAAAAATAGCCCATCCGTGCCGTGCAGAGGAGGTGGGCCGGGAAACGGTGGAGGACACAGCTGTGACTTGCAGCAAGGGGATCAGGATGGCCGTGGGCTTTGGCCTTGGAGAAGGCCCAGGGGGCCCTCAAGGGCCTGAGAGAGGACGAGAGCGAGACAACAGGAAGCACCGGCTTCCTCCTTCTGGTGTCTGAGGAAATAAGTCAGGCCCGCCCACTGGGGATGTTCCCGGTACCTGTGCCCCCGTGAGCCCCGCCAAGGACCAGATGCGCCTGTCTGGGTGACAGGCTCTCTAGTTGCGGTTTCCCTTGTCAGGAGCCTTGGAATAAATGTCGTCGTAAAGACTCAGCAGTGGTCGCTCCAGCGGGCTTGTAAGTAAGATTTCTCTTCCCTGCTCGTGACCGTGCTCTGGAGGGGAAGCAGGTGCTCCCTGCGGCTTCCTATGGTAGGCACATTGCCTTTTCTGCGGACTTCCCTCCACCAGCTCCTGTCGTCCTGGCCCTCTGCACACGTTGCCAGGGCCCATTCCCGGATTCAGGCTCAGTCAAGAGAGAAATCTGATGAGTCCTCTGTGGCTGGAAGTCCAGCCACGGCTCACTGGTCAGGTGGCCCCACTTGCCCCAACGCGCGTGTCTCCAGGGGCAGGGCCACGGATCCGCCTTGGGAGTGCAACCACAGAGCAGGGATGGGGGAGGGGGTGACAAACAGCACCTGGAGCTTTAAAGAGGTCTCCGCAGCCTGCCCTGGGCTGGGTGTTGGAGCCAGGTGCGGACTGAGGATCACAGTACATGACGTATTCAAAATTCATGTCAGGAACTTCTCACACAGTGATCCAAGGTTTGCACAGTATTTGGAGGCTGCTCTGGGTGTCTGCATCACGCCGGGCGTCAGGGTGCAGCTGTGTGGACACCAGGAGGTGCATCTAGCTATCATGTTCCTGGGAGACCAAACCTGGGGACAGGTGAGCACAGTTGATTCCAGAAGACCTTGGGTGCCTAGCGGGTTAGCAGAGGTTGACAGCGAGCGTTTTGGGGTACTCTGTCACCCTGGAACTTCTCCAAAGAGCTGCCTGTGCTTGCCTCCTGCGGCAGCTCCATCCCAGCCTGCTGGCTTGGCGGCGGTGTCGCTGCCCCTGAAACGCAACCCAGGTCTGGCTCAGGGTTCCGGGGGGCTCCCAAGTGCTCTCTGACCTGGACACAGGAGTCTCTCCAAGGCGGGGGGGGGTCATGGGAAGAAACATGAAGTGTGGAATCTGGTCAGTTTGACTCACTGGGGCCATTTTTCAAGTGTGCTTGGCTAGAGCTGCTCCGAGGGGTCACGAGACTGTGCTAATAACCAAGGCTCTCCCGGAGGCAGGAGCGGAGCTCCCCCATCCTGCCACAAATGGAAACACTGGGAGGTCATTTGACTCCTGCAGAACAACCCCCCGCCCAAGACTGCTGATTTCCAGCTAACCACTGAAGGCTGAGAACACATTCCAGGTCAGCTTTAGCAATCACCAGGGAAACTGCCTAGTGACTGTGTCACAGCTGGAGGCTGAGCTCTGCAGCCAACTCCGCACATCTGAATGGCCTGCTGAGCACCTGAGTGGGAGACGACCTTGAGCCACTCCACTTGTGATTGTCCTGAAGACGAAGCCCATGCAGGGTGGGGGCGGTGAGGGACCTGGGGCACGTGGGCGGGTTCCCAGCAGGCGCCCAGGCTCTGGGGACCAGGCCTGCAGCCCACAAAAGGCCTCCCCACCTCCTCTGCTTCTGTGGGGATCAACTTAGCGGCCCGGAGGAACTTGTCCCAGCCGCGTGAACCTGCCATCGCTGACGAAGGCCGCACAGCCCAGGGACGGAGCAGATTTACCACCGTGTCTGTGACCCTCTCCCTACTGCTTTGTTTTCATGTTCAAATTCTCACCCGTGGTCGATACCAGGGGCTCACAGTCTCTTTTCCTAAAGATAGAATTCCCAAAGTGAAAAAAGATACAGGAATTTTTCTGACACTTGGCAAAATACGCGTGCCACTTTACAATGTCACCATGTCGCCCTGGCTCCGCTGGGTATTCTTATTTTAAAAGTATTTTTCTGCGGCTCCTGGGTGGCTCACTGGGTTAAGCGTCTGACTCTTGATTTTGGTTCAGGTCATGAGCTCAGAGTCGTGAGATCGAGCACCAAGTGGGACTCCACACTGAGCAAGGAGCCTGTTTGGGATTCTCTCTCTCCCTCGACCCCTCCCCGTCCCTGCATGCACGCTCTCTCTCTCAAAAAAAAAAAAAATAATAAGATTTAACATGTCCGGATGGGACCTTTTCTTCCCTATACCTGCTGCACTTTCTCTGATCTTCCCCATCATATTAGGTGGTACCACATTCCACCCTAGGCCAGAACCTGGGTCCTTCCGGATTCCTCTTGTTCCCTGATCCCACAAAGCTCATCCACCAGCCGAGCTCCCTCCCCAGGCCCTTCCCAACCACCCAATCTGGGCCAGGGCCCCTGCCCCAGTCTCACTCTTCATCACATAGTCCCATATTTTCTTCCTCATCGCACTAGCTACCATTGGAAATGCTCTCATTAGTTTGTAAATCTGCTTCTTATGGTCTGTCCCTTCTCTAGATTCTGGAGTCAGGTGCCATGTCTGCTGATCCATCACTGTGCGCCCAGTGCCTGGAGCAGTGCCTATCCTTTAGTGTGAGTTCAGTGAATGACTGAACAAACTTGGCCCCTGTAAGCTCTGCTTACAGAGATTAAAATCCCTCTATTTTAATTTTTTAAGATTTATTTATTTATTTATTTATTTATTTTAGAGAGTGAGAGAGCATGCAGGTGGGAGGGAGGGGCAGAGGGAGAGGGAGAGTGAGAATCCCAAGCAGACTCCATGCTGAGCGCACAGGCTGACACGGGGCTCGATCTCACCACCCTGAGAGCCAAAATCAAGAACTGGACTCTCAACTGAGGTGAGCCACCCAGGCACCCCATGTAAGCCTATTTAAATTCATGTGGAGGAGACCTTAGACAGAAGATTAGAGCATTGGCTTTGGAGGCACATTTCTACCCTTTTCTGTATGATCTTGAGCAAGTTACTGAACATCTCTCTGCCTCAGTTTACTCACCTTTAAAAATGAGAACA
This sequence comes from Phoca vitulina, assembly GCF_004348235.1. NCBI lineage: Eukaryota > Metazoa > Chordata > Mammalia > Carnivora > Phocidae > Phoca > Phoca vitulina. The sequence continues at coordinate 5,299 of NW_022589781.1, read as the reverse complement.
ATGGGACCATTTCATAAGATTGGAAGATACATGAGATAATGTGGACAAAGTGCTTAAAAATAGAGACTTAGCTAATAAACTCAGCAAATGTCAACCCTCATCAACACTTCTTTATGATGTTCCCATGTGGTTTCCAGGCTTAGTAGTTATTGCCTTCTTTTCATTAAAACCTTAATAAATACTCAATTATGTTTTATTTTAGTTTCTATGATATACTTTTAAAAATTACTTTAAAAAATATTTACTCTTGGGTACCTGGGTGGCTCAGCTGGTTAAGCGTTTGCCTTTGGCTCAGGTCATGATCTCAGGGTCCTGGGATCCAGCCCTGCATCGGGCTCCCTGCTCAGTGGGGAGTCTGCTTCTCTCTCTCTCTGCCCCTCCACTCCCCCACCACTGGTACTCTCTCTGTATTTCTCAAATAAATAAATAAGATCTTTTAAAAAAAGATTTACTCTTTAATTCATACGGAACTTACTTCTGTGTATTAAATAAAGTGAACTTCCAAACGGTATCGGTAGCATTTGTTGATTCAGCTGTCCCGTTTGCTATGCTTTTTTTAGCACTCATTCAATTTGCACATATAATAAGGCATCTTTCCCGGGTGTCAGGTCAGTCCCTCTGGCTCCTCGTGGGGTCACTGTTGCACTGTGCACATCAGACCTCCAAACCTTGCCCGTGTCGTGCAAGACTCAGGCATCCTGTGCAGATTTCAGACACGTTACATTCGTTTGGGACATGTGTTTTTTCTGGTTCCAGTCCCTCCCGAGACTACTTGCCCATCTTGCCCTTGGCTTCCCTGAGACACCAGTTCATCCTGATCTGTCTCCTTTTCACTTGAGCCAATTCAAACAGGTTTCTGTAACTTGTGACTGATAGAGTCCAAAAGTAAACTTCACCCTAATAATGGCCCAAGGAATGTCCCCAGCCAATGAGGTTGCATTCCTATGTGATGTGGAGATTAAAATGCTGTCTCTAACACATCATCAAAAAGTTATCCGCCACCGGGGTCAGCAAAGGACAGGAAAGCCTTCAGGGTATGCACACGTCAAGCCACACCTCCCTCCACCCCGCTGACACCTTGAAAGCGGTGGGTGCCTCAACCCTGTGCTACATATCAGATGAGTCCAGAAAGGCAGCTAGCTGTCTCTGACCTGCTCAGCAGCTCAACAGACTCTTGTTGAGACCCCAAAAATAATGTGTGTGGAAATACTTGCAAAAACCATATTCAACATGTTTGAATGTGTTTCAGGATACGTGCTTTGAAAATATCAATACAGTTTCTGAGACTATAAAGATGATGAGCGCAGAGATTGCCCTATACTTGCCCTTGAGCTTAGCTGGTCCTCCACCTCTTGTTTTGTTTTAGAAATTCTTGATAGTAGCTTGGTTTTGCTGAGTAGTTTGTTCTTGTTTTTGTGGAGGGTAAGGTATTTGTTTGCCATTTGATCATGTTTCTTAGACACTAAGTATGGGAAGGAAAGTCTATCACAGGAAGGGTGTTCTGGATTCTAGTTATGATTGGTTTGCTGTCCTAGAGAAGGCAAGAGAAGCAAGGAAAGGGAAAAGATGCACTGGCATGATGGAACAGAAAATGTGTGGGAGTCCCCAGGCAGAGGGAGGGAAGAGTGACTCAGCCTGACACTCCATCTAGGCAGGAAAACCGTCTGAGTTTGCTCACTTCCCATCAGCCTTGCACCTGCTGGGATCTCCTGGTTGGCACAGACTCTGTACGGTCACCAGGGTCTCCAGTACAGGACACCCTGGGTCTTTTTCCTACTCAGTCTGATGCCAGAGGGTGTGGCAGTCTTCCTGTTACAGACAGAGCTAACAGCAGCCACCCCGCCCTCATTTGTACCACACTTAAAGCACGTCAAAATGCTTGCACACAACAAAGAGATCCAGCCTAAGCAGCGGGTCAAGTCCTTTTGATTTATCCAAAATGATGCAAACCAATTTAGAAAATGAGAACTCTGACCTCTTGACACCCCCCTTTGTGCTACTCCCACATTTACTGCTGGCATGTGCCCTTCTTTGTCTTTGCCACTCAACCACGATGCTTCTTACAGGAAGACTCCTGGGGTTGCCATATCCCCAACCTTTCCCCTTCCTCTGCTTCCTGGGAGGTGATAATACAGACACCCATCTCCGTGCATGCAGAGGGAACGTGACCGCCCAGAAGATGGGCTCGGACCATTGTAAACACTGAAACACCAAACTAGAAAGGGAGAAGTATCCTTCTGGCTCCTCCTCCTCTGGGGCTCCCCATTAGTGGACAGGGGCAGACTCGTTTGGCTCTCCTTGCTCTCTATACCCAATTCAAAACAGCCTCTACTAACAGCTGATGCCCATATTTATCAGGAAGCACTGGTCCCCTGGGTTTTACCACTTGGTTATTCAAACATTCGGAGCAACAATTTACATACATCCCGGTAGGAATCCTCCCCAATTCAAATGAGTTACTGCTAGAGGACATTAAAGGGCAAGTGATCGGCTTATGGTGACCAGATTTAATGGCTGGTGAAGGCCAAGTCCTCCACGGGCCAGATCATTTATCTCCAGAGTAAATTTCCCGTGGCTCTCTCTGGTCTGGGGAGCATGCCTGATGCCCCAGAAATTATCTGAGTGGATTGTCCACACCTGCTAGATACCTGAGCACCAATCTTAGGTTCCCTGACTCTCATGGGCCTGTGGATATCCACATAAGTCAGGAGAAACGGATTGATTTTCACAAACACTTTTGTAACTACGGCATGCCATGCACCATGCCAGGCCTTGAACATGCTTTCATGAGGGCATGACTTTCCAACAGCAGTCCCAATTGCATTAGCTATGTATTGCTCTGTGTTACAAACCATGCCAACAACTTAGCAGCTTCAGACAATAAAGATTTATTATTGTTCATGGTTCTGTGGTTGGCTGGGCTCAGCTGGGCAATTCTTCTGCTCTGGGTCAGGTTCGCTGAGGTCATGTGCTCCAGTTGGCTGGCAACGTGGCTGGGGCTGGAGAACGGGTTCCATACATAACACGGAGGGAGAAAGAGGCCTGTGCAGAAGTCACCTCCCAACGAGCTCTAGTTTCATAAAACTAGCATTCCTCTTGCACGGGTGTGGAAGGTCTAATTTTCAGGCACCTCCCTCGAAGTAGCAACAGTGTAGAGAAACGGTGCTTTAGCTACCGTCCACCTCTCTGAAGGTTAAAGCAGTTTACGGGGTCCCACGGGTGAGAGCCTGGGAACGGTTTCCAAACATAACATGGAGGGAGAACTAGGCCGGTGCAGAAGGCACCTCTCGAGCGAGCACTAGTATCATGAAACTAGCATTCCTATTGCATGGGTGTGTGGAGGTCTAATTTCCAGGCACCAGCCTCGATGCAGCAAGAGTGTAGAGAAACCGCGCTTTAGCTACCGTCCACCTCTCTGAAGGAGAAAGCAGTTTACAGTGTAGCCCTGGTGAGAGCCTGGGGGACGGGTTCCATACATAACACGGAGGGAGAAACATGCTGGTGCAGAAGGCACCTCTCGAAGGAGCTCTAGTTTCATGAACTAGCATTCCTCTTGCACGGGTGTGTGGAGGTCTAATATCCAGGCACCTCCCTCGAAGTAGCAAGAGGGTAGAGAAAACTTACTTTAACTAACGTCCACATCTCTGAAGGAGAAAGCAGTTTACGGTGTACCACGGGTGAGAGCCTGGGAAACGGGTTCCATACATAACACGGAGGGAGAAAGAGGCCTGTGCAGAAGTCACGTCCCAACGAGCTCTAGTTTCGTAAAACTAGAATTCCTGTTCCACGGGTGTGCGAGGTCTAATTTTCCGGCACCTCCCTCGAAGTAGCAACAGTGTAGAGAAACGGTGCTTTAGCTACCATCCACCTCTCTGAAGGTTAAAGCAGTTTACGGGGTCCCACGGGTGAGAGCCTGGGAACGGTTTGCATACAGAACAGGGAGGCAGAAACAGGCCGGTGCAAAAGGCACCTCTCGAACCAGCTCTAGTATCATGAAAGTAGCATTCCTTTTGCACGGGTGTGTGCAGGTCTCATACCCAGGCACCTCACTCGAAGGAACGGCAGTGTAGAGAAAACGTGCTTTAGCTACCGTCCACCTCTCTGAAGGAGAAAGCAGTTTACTGTGTACCACGGAAGAGAGCCTGGGGAACGGGTTCCATACATAACACGGAGGGAGAAGGAGGCCTGTGCAGAAGGCACCTCTCCAACGAGCTCTAGTTTCATAAAACTAGCATTGCTCTTGCACGGGTGTGTGGAGGTCTAATATCCAGGCACCTCACTCGAAGGAACGGCAGTGTAGAGAAAACGTGCTTTAGCTACTGTCCACCTCTCTGAAGGAGAAAGGAGTTTACGGTATACCACGGGTAAGAGCAGGGAAACGGGTTCCATACATAACACGGAGGCAGAAATAGGCCGTAACAGAAGGCCCTCTCGAACCAGCTCTAGATTCATGAAACTAGCATTCCCCTTGCACGGGTGTGTGGAGGTCTAATATCCAGTCACCTCCCACGAAGTAACGACAGTGTAGAGAATCCGTCCTTTAGCTACCGTCCACCTCTGTAAAAGAGAAAGCAGTTTACGGTGTCCCATGGGTGAGAGCCTGGGGAACGGGTTCCATACATAACATGGAGGGAGAAACAGGCCGGTGCAGAAGGCATCTCTCCAACGAGCTCTAGTTTCATAAAACTACCATTCCTCTTGCACGGGTGTGTGGAGGTCTAATTTCCTGGGACTTCCCTCGAAGTAGCAACAGTGTAGAGAAACGGTGCTTTAGCTACCGTCCACCTCTCTGAAGGAGAAAGCAGTTTACTGTGTACCACGGGAGAGAGCCTGGGGGACGGGTTCCATACATAACACGGAGGGAGAAAGAGGCCTGTGCAGAAGGCACCTCTCCAACGAGCTCTAGGTCCATAAAACTAGCATTCCTCTTGCACGGGTGTGTGGAGGTCTAATATCCAGGCACCTCCCTCAAATGAAGAACAGTGTAGAGGAACCGTGCTTTAGCTACCGTCCACCTCTCTGAAGGAGAAAGCAGTTTACAGTGTAGCCCTGGGGAGAGCCTGGGGGACGGGTTCCATACATAACACGGAGGGAGAAACCTGCTGGTGCCAGAAGGCACCTCTCGAAGGAGCTGTAGTTTCATGAACTAGCATTCTCCTTGCACGGGTGTGTGGAGGTCTAATATCCAGGCACCTCCCTCGAAGTAGCAAGAGTGTAGAGAAAACTTGCTTTAACTAACGTCCACATCTCTGAAGGAGAAAGCTCTTTACCGTGTACCACGGGTGAGAGCCTGGGAAAC
>NW_022589780.1:6367996-6568125 GCF_004348235.1 Phoca vitulina | reverse complement strand
AACTCGAACAAACAACAGTGTACAGAAACAGTATTTTAGCTTCCGTCCACCTCTCTGTGGGAGGAAGCCGTTTAGGGTGTACTGTGTGTGAGAGCCTGGGGATGGGTTCCATTTCGTAAAATCGGGGTAGAGACAGGCCGGCACCCAAGGCAGCTCACAAATCCCATCATGATTATGGGGCTAGTAGCGTTTCCCCAGGGGTGCGTGCAGGCTGAAATTGAGCCACCTAACTCAAATGAAAAACTCGGTAGAAAATCCGTGCTTCAGAGAAAACAGTCGCTCCTGAGAGTGGAAGCATTTTGTTGTGTGCGTGCGTGAGAGCACTGCAAGGGAGCCAAAGCTCTTTATGGGTGAATCTCAGGCCCGAGCAAAAGTCAGAAAAAGAATCCCCATGTGTTTGATTTAGCTAGCACTGTCGCCCTACTTTTGCACTGAAGTTTAATCCCTAGGGTTCTAACTCGAAGAAACATCAGCGTAGAGAAACAGTGTTTTAGATTCTGACGACCTCTCTGTTGTACGAAGTAGTTTAGGGTGTACTGTGTGTGAGAGCCACGGGAGTGGTTCCATTTCGTAAAATCAGGTTAGAGACAGGCCGGTACAGAAGGCAGCTTACAAATCCCATCATGGTTATGGGGCTAGTAGCGTTGTCCCTGGGGTGCGTGCAGGCTGAAATTCAGCAACCTAAGTCGAAGGAAAACCTCGGTAGAGAATCCGTGCTTCAGCAAAAACAGCCGCTCTTAGGGTGGAAGCATTTTGTTGTTTGCATGCGGGAGAGCACTGCAAGGGAGTCCAAAGCTTTTCACGAGTGAGACTCAGGTCCCAGCAAAAGATAGAACAGGACTCCCCATGTGTTTGATTTAGCTAGAACTGCGGCCCTACTTTTGCACTGAAGTCTAATTTCGAGCGTTCTAACTCGAAGAAACAGCACTGTAGAGAAACAGTGTTTTAGCTTCCGAAGACCTCTCTGTGGGAGGAAGCAGTTTAGGGTGTACTGTGGGTGAGAGCCTGGGGATGGGTTCCATTTCGTAAAATCGGGGTAGAGAGAGGCCGGTACAGAAGGCAGCTTCCAAATCCCATCATGGTTATGGGGCTAGTAGCGTTTCCCCGGGGGTGCGTGCAGGCTGCAATTCAGCCACCTAACTCGAAGGAAAAACTCGGTAGAGAATCGGTGCTTCAGGGAAAACAGCCGCTCCTGAGGTTGGAAGCATTTTGTTGAGTGCGTGCGTGAGAGCACTGCAAGGGAGTCCAAAGCTTTTTACGAGTGAGACTCAGGCCCCAGCAAAAGGCAGAACAAGACTCCCCGTCTGTTTGTTTTAGCTAGCACTGCGGCCCTATTTTGCACGAAGTCTAATCTCGAGGATTCTAACTCGAAGATACAACAGTGTAGAGATACCGTGTTTTAGCTACCGACGACCTCTCTGTGGGAGGAAGCAGTTTAGCGTGTACTGTGGGTTAGAGCCTGTGGATGGGTTCTATTTCGTAAAATCGGGGTATAGACAGCCCAGTACAGAAGGCAGCTCACAAATCACACCATGGTTTCGGGGCTAGCAGCGTTGCCCCTGGGGTTCGTGCAGGGTGAAAGTCAGCGACCTAACTCGAAGGAAAAACTCAGTAGAGAATCCGTGCTTCATTGAAAACAGCCGCTCCTGAGGGTGGAAGCATTTTGTTTGTACGTGCGTGAGAGCACTGCAAGGGAGACCAAAGCTTTTTACGAGTGAGACTCAAACTCCATCAAAGGGCAGGACAAGACTCCCGGTGTGTATGATTTAGCTATCACAGCGGCCCTACTTTTGCATAGATGTCTAATCTCGAGAATTCTAACTCGAAGAAACAACAGTGTACAGAAGCACTGTTTTATCTTCCGACGACCTATCTGTGTGAGGAAGCCGTTTAGGGTGTACTGTGGGTGAGAGCCTGGGGATGAGTTCCATTTCGTAAAATCGGTGTAGAGACAGGCCGGTACAGAAGGCAGCTCACAAATCACATCATGGTTATGGGGCTAGTAGCGTTGCCCCAGGGGACCGTGGAGGCTGAAAGTCAGCCACCTAACTCGAAGGAAAAACTCGCTAGAGAATCCGTGCTTCAGCGAAAACAGTCGCTCCTGAGGGTGGAAGCATTTTGATGTGTGCGTGTGTGAGAGCACTGCAAGGGAGTCTAAAGCTCTTACGAGTGAGACTCAGGCCCCACCAAAAAGCAGGACAAGACTCCCGGTGTGTTTGACCTAGCATGCACTGCGGCCCTACTTTTGCATAGAAGTCTAATCGGTAGGGATCTGACTCGAACAAACAACAGTGTACAGAAACAGTGTTTTAGCTTCCGACGACCTCTCTGTGGGAGGAAGCAGTTTACAGTGTACTGCGGGTGAGAGCCACGGGACTGGTTCCACTTCGTAAAATCGGGGTAGAGTCAGGTCGGTACAGAAGGCAGCTCACAAATCACAGCATGGTTATGGGGCTTGTAACATTGCCACGGGGGTGCGTGCAGCCTGAAAGCCAGCCACCTACCTCGAAGGAAAAACTCGGTAGAGGATCTGTGCTTCATTGAAAACAGCCGCTCCTGAGGGTGGAAGCATTTTGTTGTGTGCATGCGTGAGAGCACTGCAAGGGAGTCCAAAGCCCTTTATGAGTGAGACTCAGGCACCAGCAAAGGCAAGACAAGACTCTCGGTGTGTTTCATTTAGCTAGCACAGTGGCCCTACTTTTCCATTGAAGTCTAATCACTAGCATTCTGACTCGAAGAAACAACAGTGTACAGAAACAGTGTTTTATCTTCCGACGACCTCTCTGTGGGAGGAAGCAGTTTAGAGTGTACTGCGGGTGAGAGCCACGGGACTGGTTCCACTTCGTAAAATCGGGGTAGAGACAGGTCGGTACAGAAGGCAGCTCAGAAATCACATCATGGTTATGTGGCTAGTAGCATTGCCACGGGGGTGCGTGCAGCCTGAAACCCAGCCACCTAACTCGAAGGAAAAACTCGGTAGAGGATCTGTGCCTCATTGAAAACAGCTGCTCCTGAGGGTGGAAGCATTTTGTTGTGTGCATGCGTGAGAGCACTGCAAGGGAGTCCAAAGCCCTTTACGAGTGAGACTCAGGCCCCAGCAAAGGCAAGACAAGACTCCCGGTGTGTTTCATTTAGCTAGCACAGTGGCCCTACTTTTGCATGGAAGTCTAATCGCTAGCATTCTGACTCGAAGAAACAACAGTGTATAGAAATATTGTTTTAGCTTCCAACGACCTCTCTGTGGGAGGAAGCAGTTTAGAGTGTACTGCGGGTGAGAGCCACGGGACTGGTTCCATTTCGTAAAATCGGAGTAGAGACAGGCCGGTACACAAGGCAGGTCACAAATCACATCAGGGTTTTGGGGCTAGTAGCTTTTCCCCTGGGGTGCGTGCAGGCTGAAAGTTAGCAACGGAACTCGAAGGAAAAACTCGGTAGAGAATCCGTGCTTCAGCGAAAACAGCCACTCCTGAGTGTGGAAGCATTTTTTTGTGTGCGTGCATGAGAGCACTGCAAGGGAGTCCAAAGCTTTTTACGAGTGAGACTCAGGCCCCAGCAAAAGGCAGAACAAGACTCCCAGTGTGTTTGATTTAGCTAGCACTGCAGCCCTACTTTTGCATGGATGTCTAATCGCTAGCATTCTAAGTCGAAGAAACAACAGTGTAGAGAAACAGTGTTTTCGCTTCCAACAACCTCTCTGTGGGAGGAAGCAGTTTAGGGTGTACTGTGTGTGAGAGCCTGGGGATGGGTTCCATTTCGTAAATTCGGGTTAGAGACAGGCCAGTACACATGGGAGCTCACAAATCTCATCATGGTTATTGGGCTAGTAGCGTTGCCCCGTGTGTGCGTGCAGGGTTAATGTTAGCCACCTAACTCGAAGGAAAAACTCAGTAGAGAATCCGTGCTTCAGCAAAAACAGCCGCTTCTGAGGGTGGAAGCATTTTGTGTGCGTGTGTGAGAGCACTGCCAGGGCGTCCAAAGGTTTTTACGAGTGGGACTCAGGCCCCAGAAAAAGGCAGAAAAGACTCCCCGTGTGTTTGCTTTAGCTAACACTGCGGCCCTATTTGCGTTGAATTCTAATCTCTAGGGTTCTACCTCAAACAAACAACAGTGTACAGAAACAGTGTTTTAGCTTCTGACGACCTATCTGTGTGAGGAATCAGTTTAGGCTGTACTGTGGGTTTGAGCCTGGGGCCAGGTTCCATTTCGTAAAATCTGGGGAGAGACAGGCCGGTACAGAATGCAGCTCTCAACTCACATCATGTTTATGGGTCTAGTAGCGTTGCCCCGGGTGGACATGCAGGCTTAAAGTCAGCCACCTAACTCAAAGGAAAAGCACCGGAGAGAATCCGTGCTTCAGTGAAAAGAACTGCTCCTGAGAGTGGAGCATTTTGTTGTGTGTGTTTGTGAGAGCAGTGCAATGGACTCCAAAGCTTTTTACGAGTGAGACTCAGGCCCCAGCAAAAGGCAGAACAAGACTCCCCGTTTGTTTGTTTTAGCTAGCACTGCGGCCCTACTTTTGCACGAAGTCTAATCTTGAGGGTTCTAACTCGAACAAACAACATTGTACAGAAACAGTGTTTTTGCTTCCGACGACCTCTCTGTGGGAGGAAGCAGTTTAGGGTGTACTGTGGGTAAGAGCCTGGGGATGGGTTCCATTTCGTAAAATCGGGTTAGAGAGGGGCGGGTACAGTAGGTAGGTCACAAATCCCATCATGGATATGCGGCTAGTAGTGTTGCCCCGGGGGTGCGTGCAGGCTGAAATTCAGCCACCTAACTCGAAGGAAAAACTCGGTAGAGAATCCGTTCTTCAGCGAAAACAGCCACTCCTGAGGGTGGAAGCATTTTGTTGTGTGCGTGTATGAGAGCACTGCAAGGGGGTCCAAAGGTTTTTACGAGTAAGACTCAGGCCCCAGCAAAAGGCAGAACAAGACTCCCCATGTGTTTTATGTAGCTAGCATGCGGACCTACTTTTGCACGGAAGTCTAATATCGAGCGTTCTAACTCGAAGAAACAACAGTGTACAGAAACAGTGTTTTAGATTCTGACGACCTTTCTGTGGGAGGAAGCACTTTAGGGTGTACTGTGTGTGAGAGCCACGGGACTGGTTCCATTTCGTAAAATCGGGGTAGAGACAAGCCGGTACAGAAGGCAGCTCACAAATCCCATCATGCTTTTGGGGCTAGTAGCGTTGTCCCGAGGGTGCATGGAGGCTGAAAGTCAGCCACCGAACTCGAAGGAAACGTCGTAGAGAATCCGTTCTTCAGCGAAAACAGCCGCTCCTGAGGGTGGAAGCATTTTGTTGTGTGCATGCTTGAGAGCCCTGCAAGGGAGTCCAAAGCTTTTTACGAGTGAGACTCAGGACCCAGCAAAAGGCAGAACAATACTCCCCGTGTGTTTGATTTAACTAGCACTGCGGCTCTATTTTGCACTGAATTCTATTCGCTAGGGTTCTAACTCGAAGATACAACAGTGTAGAGACACAGTGTTTTAGCTTCCGACGACTTCTCTGTTGGAGGAAGCAGTTTAGGGTGTACTGTGGGTGAGAGCCACGGGACTGGTTCCATTTCGTAAAATCGGGGAAGAGACAGGCCGGCACCCAAGGCAGCTCACAAATCCCATCATGATTATGGGGCTAGTAGCGTTTCCCCAGGGGTGCGTGAAGGCTGAAATTCAGCCACCTAACTCAAAGGAAAAACTCGGTAGAAAATCCGTGCTTCAGGGAAAACAGTCGCTCCTGAGAGTGGAAGCATTTTGTTGTGTGCGTGCGTGAGAGCACTGCAAGGGAGCCAAAGCTCTTTATGGGTGTGACTCAGGCCCGAGCAAAAGTCAGAAAAAGTATCCCCATGTGTTTGATTTAGCTAGCACTGTCGCCCTACTTTTGCACTGAAGTCTAATCGCTAGGGTTCTAACTGGAAGAAACATCAGCGTAGAGAAACAGTGTTTTAGATTCCGAAGACCTCTCTGTGGGAGGAAGCAGTTTAGGGTGTACTGTGGGTGAGAGCCTGGGGATGGGTTCCATTTCGTAAAATCGGGGTAGAGACAGGCCGGTACAGAAGGCAGCTTACAAATCCCATCATGGTTATGGGGCTAGTAGCGTTTCCCCAGGGGTGCGTGCAGGCTGCAATTCAGCCACCTAACTCGAAGGAAAAACTCGGTAGAGAATCGATGCTTCAGGGAAAAGAGCCGCTCCTGAGGGTAGAAGCATTTTGTTGTGTGTGTGGGTGAGAGCACTGCAAGGGAATCCAAAGCTTTTTACGAGTAAGACTCAGTCCCCAGCAAAAGGCAGAACAAGACTCGCCGTGTGTTTGGTTTAACTAGCACTGCGGCCCTACTTTTGCACAGAAGTCTAATGTCTAGCATTCTAACTCGAAGTAACAACAGTGTAGAAATAGAGTGTTTTAGCTTTCGATGACCTCCCTGTGGGAGGATGCAGTTTAGGCGGTACTGTGTGTGAGAGCCACGGGACTGGTTCCATTTCGTAAAATCAGGGAAGATACAGGCCGGTACAGAAGGCAGCTCACAAATCCCATCATGATTATGGGGCTAGTAGCGTTGCCCCAGGGGTGCGTGCAGGCTGAAATTCCGCCACGTCACTCAAAGGAAAAACTCAGTAGAGAATCCGTGTTTCAGCGAAAACAGCCGCTCCTGAGGGTGGAAACATTTCGTTGTGTACTTGCCTGAGAGCAGTGCAAGGGAGTCCAAAGCTTTTTCTAGTGAGACTCAGGCCCGAGCAGAAGTCAGAAAAAGACTCCCCGTGTGTTTGATTTAGCTAGCACTGCGGCCCTACTTTTGCATTGAAGTCTAATCACTAGGGTTCTGACTCAAGAAACAATAGTGTAGAGAAACAGTGTTTTAGCTTCTGACAACCTCTCTGTGAGAAGAAGAAGTTTAGGGTGTACTGTGGGTGAGAGCCACGGGACTGGTTCCATTTCGTAAAATCGTGGTAGAGACAGGCCGGTACAGAAAGCAGGTCACAAATCCCATCATCGTTATGGCTTTAGTAGCGTTGCCCCGGGGATGCGTGCAGGCTGAACGTCAGCCACCTAACTCGAAGGAAAAACTCGGTAGAGAATCCGTGCTTCAGCGAAAACAGCCACTCCTGAGTGTGGAAGCATTTTGTTGTGTGCATGCATGAGAGCAATGCAAGGGAGTCCAAAGCTTTTTACGAGTGAGACTCCGGCCCCAGGAAAAGGCAGAACAAGACTCCCCATGTGTTTGATTTCGCTACCACTTCGGCCCTACTTTCCCACGGAAGTCTAATCTCAAGCGTTCTAACTCGATGAAACAACAATGTATAGAAACAGTGCTTTAGATTCCGACGACCTCTCGGTGGGAGGAAGCAGTTAAGGTTGTACTTTGGGTGAGAGCCTGCGGATGGGTTCCATTTCGTAAAATCGGGGAAGAGAGAGGCCGGTACAGAAGGCAACTCACAAAACACATCATGGTGATGGGGCTAGTAGCGTTGCCCCGGGGGTGCATGCAGGCTGAATGTCAGCCAACTAACTCAAAGGAAAAACTCGGCATAGAATCCAGGCTTCAGCAACAACAGCCGCTCCTGCGGGTGGAAGCATTTTGTTGTTGTGTGTGCGTGAGAGCACTGCAATGGAGTCCAAAGCTTTTTACGAGTGAGACACAGGCCCCAGCAAAAGGCAGAACAAGACTCCCCGTGTGTTTGTTTTAGCTAGCACTGCGGCCCTACTTTTGCACGAAGTCTAATCTCGAGGGTTCTAACTCGAACAAACAACAGTATACAGAAACAGTGTTTTAGCTTCCGACGACCTCTCTGTGGGAGGAAGCAGTTTAAGGTTTACTGTGGGTGAGAGCCACGGGACTGGTTCCATTTCGTAAAATCGGTTTAGAGTCAGGGCGGTACGGAAGGCAGTTCACAAATCACATCATCATTTTGGGGTTAGTAGCGTTTCCCCGGGGGTGCTTGCAGGCTGAATTCAGCCACCTAACTCAAAGGAAATACTCCATAGAGAATCCGTTCTTCAGCGAAAACAGTCGCTCCTGAGAGTGGAAGCATTTTGTTGTGTGCGTGCGTGGGAGCACTGCAAGTGCGTCCAAAGCTTTTTACGAGTGAGACTCAGGCCCGAGCAAAAGTCAGAAAAAGAATCCCCATGTGTTTGATTTAGCTAGCACTGCAGCCCTAGTTTTGCACTGAATTCTAATCGCTAGGGTTCTAACTCGAAGAAACATCAGCGTACAGATACAGTGTTTTAGCTTCCGACGACCTCTCTGTGGGAGGAAGCAGTTTAGGGTGTACTGTGTGTGAGAGCCACGGGACTGGTTCCATTTTGTAAAATCGGGGTAGAGACAAGCCGGTACAGAAGGCAGCTCACAAATAACATCATGCTTTTGGGGCTGGTAGCGTTGCCCCGAGGGTGCATGGAGGCTGAAAGTCAGCCACTGAACTCGAAGGAAAACCTCGTAGAGAATCCGTCCTTCAGCGAAAACAGCCGCTCCTGAGGGTGGAAGCATTTTGTTGTGTGCGTGCGTGAGAGCACTGCAAGGGAGTCCCAAGCTTTTTACGAGTGAGACTCAGGCCCCAGCAAAAGGCAGAATAAGACTCCCCGTCTGTTTGTTTTAGCTAGCACTGCGGCCCTACTTTTGCACGAAGTCTAATCTCGAGGGTTCTAACTCGAAGACACAACAGTGTAGAGACACAGTGTTTTAGCTTCCGACGACCTCTCTGTGGGAGGAAGCCGTTTAGGGTGTACTGTAGGTGAGAGCCACGGGACTGGTTCCATTTCGTAAAATCGGGGAAGAGATAGGCCGGCACCCAAGGCAGCTCACAAATCCCATCATGATTATGGGGTTAGTAGCGTTTCCCCGGGGGTGCTTGCAGGCTGAATTCAGCCACCTAACTCAAAGGAAATACTCCGTAGAGAATCCGTGCTTCAGCAAAAACAGTCGCTCCTGAGAGTGGAAGCATTTTGTTGTGTGCGTGCGTGGGAGCACTGCAAGTGAGTGCAAAGCTTTTTACGAGTGAGACTCAGGCCCCAGCAAAAGGCAGAACAAGACTCCCCGTGTGTTTGATTTAGCTAGCACTGCGGGCCTATTTTGCACTGAAGTCTAATTTCGAGCGTTCTAACTCGAACAAACAACAGTGTACAGAAACAGTGTTTTTGCTTCCGACGAACTCTCTGTGGGAGGAAGCAGTTTAGGTTGTACTGTGGGTGACAGCCACGGGACTGGTTCCTTTCCGTAAAATCGGAGTAGAGACAGGCCGGGACAGAAGGCAGCTCACAAATCACATCATGGTTATGGGGCTAGAAGCGTTGCCTGGGGGTGCGTGCAGGCTGAACGTCAGCCACCTAACTCGAAGGAAATCTCGGTAGAGTATCCGTGCTTCAGTGAAAACAGCTGCTCCTGAGGGTGGAAGAAATTTTTTGTTTGCATGCTTGAGAGCACTGCAAGGGAGTCCAAAGCTTTTTACGAGTGAGACTCCGGGCCCAGCAAAGGGCATAGGAAGACTCCCCGTGTGTTTTATTTAGCTAGCACTGCGGCCCTACTTTTGCACGGAAGTCTAATCGCTCGGGTTCTAACTCGAAGAAACAACAGTGTACAGAAACAGTGGTTTAGCTTCCGATGACCTCTCTGTGGGAGGACGCAGTTTAGGGTGTACTGCGGGTGAGAGCCATGGCACTGGTTCCATTTCGTAAAATCGGGGTAGAGACCGGCCGGTACAGAAGGCAGCTCACAAATCACATCAGGGTTTTTGGCTAGTAGCGTTGCCTCTGGGGTGCGTGCAGGCTGAAAGCCACGGAACTCAAAGGAAAAACTCAGAGGGAATCCGTGCTTCAGCGAAAACAGCCGCTCCTGAGTGTGGAAGCATTTTTTTGTGTGCATGCGTGAGAGCACTGCAAGGGAGTCCAAAGCTTTTTATGAGTGAGACTCAGGCCCCAGCAAAAGGCAGAACAGGACTCCCAGTGTGTTTGATTTAGGTAGCACTGCGGCCCTAGGTTTGCACGGATGTCTAATTGCTAGGGTTCTTATTCGAAGAACAACAGTGTAGAGAAACAGTGTTTTCGCTTCCGACAACCTCTCTGTGAGAGGAAGCAGTTTAGGGTGTACTGGGATTAGCACCTGGGGATGGGATCCATTTCGTAAATTCGGGTTAGAGACAGGCCGGTACAGATGGCAGCTCAAAAATCACATCATGGTTATTGGGCTAGTAGCGTTGCCCCGGGTGTGCATGCAGGGTTAATATTAGCCACCTAACTCGAAGGAAAAACTCGGTAGAGAATCCGTGCTTCAGCAAAAACAGCCCCTCCGGAGGGTGGAAGCATTTTGTTGTGTGCGTGTGTGAGAGCACTGCCAGGGCGTCCAAAGGTTTTTACGAGTGGGACTCAGGCCCCAGAAAAAGGCAGAAAAGCCTCCCCGTGTGTTTGCTTTAGCTAGCACTGGGGCCCTAATGTGCGTTGAATTCTAATCTCTAGGGTTCTACCTCAAACAAACAACAGTGTACAGAAACAGTGTTGTAGCTTCCAACGACCTATCTGTGGGAGGAATCAGTTTAGGGTGTACGGTGGGTTTGAGCCTGGGGCCGGGTTCCATTTCGTAAAATCTGGGGAGAGACAGGCCGGTACAGAATGCAGCTCTCAACTCACAACATGTTTATGGGTCTAGTAGCGTTGCCCCGGGTGGACATGCAGGCTTAAAATCAGCCACCTAACTCGAAGGAAAAACTCGGTAGACAATCCTTGCTTCAGCTATAAATGCCACTCCTGAGGGTGGAAGCATTTTGTTGTGTGCATTCGTGAGACGACTGCAAGGGAGTCGAAAGCTTTTTACGAGTGAGACTCAGGCACAGCAAAAGGCAGAGGAAGACTCCCAGTGTGTTTTATTTAGCTCGCACTGCGACCTTACTTTTGCATGGAAGTCTAATCACTAGAGTTCTTACTCGAAGAAAAAACAGTGTACAGAAACACTGTTTTAGCTTCCAACAACCTCTGTGTGGGACGAAGCAGTTTAGGGTGTACTGTGGGTGTGAGCCTGGGGACAGTTTCCATTTCGTAAAATCAGTGGACACACAGGCCAGTACAGAAGGCAACTCTCAACTCTCATCATGTTTATGGGGCTAGTAGCGTTGCCCCGGGGGTGCGTGCAGGCTGAAATTCAGACACCTAACTTGAAGGAAAAACTCGGTAGAGAATTCGTGCTTCAGCGAAAACAGCAGTTCCTGTGGGTGGAGGCAATTTGTTGTGTGCGTGAGTGGGAGCACTGCAAGGGAGTCCAAAGCTTTTTTCGAGTGAGACTCATCCACAGCAAAGGGCAGAACATGACTCCCCGTTTCTTTGATTTAGCAAGCACTGCAGTCCTACTTATGCACGGAACTCTAATCTCCAGCGTTCTAACTGGAAGAAACTACAGTGTACAGAAACAGTGTTTTACCTTCCGACAGCCTCTCTGTGGGAGGAAGCAGTTTAGTGTGTACTGTGGGTGAGAGCCACGGGACTGGTTCCATTTTGTAAAATCGGGGTAGAGAGAGGCGGGACAGAAGGCAGCTCACAAATCACATCATGGTTATGGGGCTAGTAGCTTTGCCCCAGGGGTGCGTGCAGGCTGAAAGTCAGCCACCTAATTCCAAGGAAAATCGTGGTACAGAATCCGTGCTTCAGTGAAAACAGCCGCTCCTGAGGGTGGAAGCATTTTGTTGTGTGCGTGCGTGAGAGCACTGCAAAGGAGTCCAAAGCATTTTACGACTAAGCCTCAGACCTCAGCAAAAGGCAGAACAAGACTCCCCGTGTGTTTGAATAAGCTAACACTGTGGACCTCCTTTTCCACGGATGTCTAACCGCTAGGGTTCTAACACGAAGAAACAACAGTGTTCAGAAACAGTGTTTTAGCTTCCGAGGACCTCTCTGTGGGAGGAAGCCGTTTATTGTGTACTGTGGGTGAGTGCCACGGGAGTGGTTCCAATTCGTAAAATCGGTGTAGAGACACGCCGGTACAGAAGGCAGCTCAGAAATCACATCACGGTAATGAGCCTACTAGCGTTGCCCCAGGCGTGCATGCAGGGTGAAAATCAGCCACCTAACTCGAAGGAAAAACTTAGCAGAGTATCCGTGCTTCAGCGAAAACAGCCGCTCCTGAGTGTGGAAGCATTTTGTTGTGTGCATGCGTGAGAGCACTGCAAGGGAGTCCAAAGCTGTTTACGAGTGAGACTTCGGCCCCAAGAAAAGGCAGAACAAGTCTCCCCGTGTGTTTGATTTCGCTACCACTTCGGCCCTACTTTCCCACAGAAGTCTAATCTCAAGCGTTCTAACTCGATGAAACAACAGTGTATAGAAACAGTGCTTTATATTCCGACGACCTCTCGGTGGGAGGAAGCAGTTAAGGTTGTGCTTTGGGTGAGAGCCTGCAGATGGGTTCCATTTCGTAAAATCGGGGTAGAGAGAGGCCGGTACAGAAGGCAACTCACAAAACACATCATGGTGATGGGGCTAGTAGCGTTGCCCCGGGGGTGCATGCAGGCTGAATTTCAGCCAACTAACTCAAAGGAAAAACTCGGCAGAGAATCCGCGCTTCAGCAAAAACAGCCGCTCCTGTGGGTGGAAGCATTTTGTTGTGTGTGTGCGTGAGAGCACTACAATGGAGTCCAAAGCTTTTTACGAGTGAGACGCAGGCCCCAGCAAAAGGCAGAACAAGACTCCCCATGTGTTTAATTTAGCTAGCACTGCGGCCCTACTTTTGCACGGAAGTCTAATCGCTCGGGTTCTAACTCGAAGAAACAACAGTGTACAGAAACAGTGGTTTAGCTTCCGATGACCTCTCTGTGGGAGGAAGCAGTTTAGGGTTTACTGTGGGTGAGAACCACGGGACTGGATCCATTTCGTAAAATCGGATAGAGACAGGCCGGTACAGAAGGCACCTCACAAATCACATCAGGGTTTTGGGGCTAGTAGCTTTGCCCCTGGGGTGCATGCAGGCTGAAATTTAGCCCCGGAACTCGAAGGAAAAACTCGGTAGAGAATCCGTGCTTCAGCAAAAACAGCCGCTCCTGAGGGTGGAAGCATTTTTTTGTGTGCGTGCGTGAGAGCACTGCAAGGGAGTCCAAAGCTTTTTACGAGTGAGACTCAGGCCCCAGCAAAAGGCAGAACAAGTCTCCCAGTGTGTTTGATTTAGCTAGCACTGCAGCCCTACTTTTGCATGGATGTCTAATCGCTAGCATTCTAAATCGAAGAAACAACAGTGTAGAGAAACTGTTTTCGCTTCCAACAACCTCTCTGTGGGTGGAAGCAGTTTAGGGTGTACTGGGGGTTAGAGCCTGGGGATGGGTTCCATTTCATAAATTCGGGTTAGAGACAGGCCAGTACAGATGGGAGCTCACAAATCTCATTATGGTTATTGGGCTAGTAGCGTTGCCCTGGGTGTGTGTGCAGGGTTAATGTTAGCCACCTAACTCGAAGGAAAAACTCGGTAGAGAATCCGTGCTTCAGCAAAAACAGCCGCTTCGGAGGGTGGAAGCATTTTGTTGTGTGCGTGTGTGAGAGCACTGCCAGGGAGTCCAAAGGTTTTTACGAGTGGGACTCAGGCCTCAGAAAAAGGCAGAAAAGACTCCCCGTGTGTTTGCTTTAGCTAACACTGCGGCCCTATTTGCGTTGAATTCTAATCTCTAGGGTTCTACCTCAAACAAACAACAGTGTACAGAAACACTGTTGTAGCTTCCGACGACCTATCTGTGGGAGGAATCAGTTTAGGGTGTACTGTGGGCTTGAACCTGGGGCCGGGTTCCATTTCGTAAAATCTGGGGAGAGACAGGCCGGTACAGAATGCAGCTCTCAACTCACAACATGTTTATTGGTCTAGTCGCGTTGCCCCGGGTGGACATGCAGGCTTAAATTCAGCCACCTAACTCGAAGGAAAAACTCGGTAGACATCCTTGCTTCAGGTAAAACAGCCGCTCCTGAGGGTCAAGCATTTTGTTGTGTGCATTCGTGAGACGACTGCAAGGGAGTCAAAAGCTTTTTACGAGTGAGACTCAGGCACCAGCAAAAGGCAGAAGAAGACTCCCAGTGTGTTTCATTTAACTCGCACTGCGACTTCACTTTTGCATGGAAGTCTAAACGCTAGAGTTCTAACTCGAAGAAACAACAGTGTACAGAAAGAGTGTTTTAGCTTCCAACGACCTCTCTGTGGGAGGAAGCAGTTTAGGGTGTACTGTGGGTGAGAGCCTGGGGACAGTTTCCATTTCGTAAAATCAGTGGACACACAGGCCAGTACAGAAGGCAACTCTCAACTCTCATCATGGTTATGGGGCTAGTAGCATTGCCCCGGGGGTGCGTGCAGGATTAAAGTCAGCCACCTCACTCGAAGAAAAACTCGGTAGAGAATCTGTGCTTCAGCGAAAACAGCCACTCCTGAGGGTGGAAGCATTTTGTTGTGTGCGTGCGTGAGAGCACTGCAAGGGAGTGCAAAGCTTTTTACGAGTGAGACTGTGGACCCATCAAAAGGCAGAACAAGTCTCCCCGTGGCTTTGACTTAGCTAGCACTGCGGCCCTACTTTTGCATGGAAATCTAATCACTAGCCTTCTACCTCGAAGAAACAACAGTATACTGAAACAGTGTTTTAGCTACCAACGACCTCTCTGTGGGAGGAAGCAGTTTAGGGTGTAGTGTGGGTGAGAGCCTGGGGATGGGTTCCATTTCGTAAAATCGGGGGAGAGACAGACTGGTCCAGAAGCCAGCTGTCAACTCACATCATGGTTATGGGGCTAGTACCGTTGCACCGGGTGTGCATGCAGTCTTAAAGTCAGCCAGCTAACTCGAAGGAAAAACTCGGTAGAGTATCCGTGCTTCATCTAAATCAGCCGCTCCTGATGGTGGAAGCATTTTGTTGTGTGCGTGCGTGAGAGCACTGCCAGGGAGTCCAAAGCTTTTTACGATGAGACTGAGGCCCCAGCAAAAGGCAGAACAAGACCCCCCATGTGTTTGATTTAGCTAGCACTGTGGCCCTACTTTTGCATGGAAGTCTAAGCGCTAGCTTTCTAACTCGAAGAAACAACAGTGTACAGAAACAGTGTTTTAGCTTCCGAGGACCTCTCTGTGGGAGGAAGCAGTTTAGGGTGTACTGTGGGTCGAGCCTCGGGACGTGTTCTATTTCGTAAAATCAGCGGAGAAAAAGGCCGGTACAGAAGGTAGCTCTCAACTCACATCATGGTTATTGGGCTAGTAGCGTTGCCCCAGGTGTGCGTACTGGGTTAAAGTCAGCCACCTAACTGATGGAAAAACTCGGTAGAGAATCCGTGCTTTAGCTAAAACATCCGCTCCTGAGGGTGGAAGCATTTTGTTGTGTGCGTGTTTGAGAGCACTGCCAGGGAGTCCAAAGCTTTTTACGAGTGAGACTCAGGACCCAGCAAAAGGCAGAACAAGACTCCCCGTGTGTTTCATTTAGCTAGCACTGCGGCCCTACTTTTGCATGGAAGTCCAATCACTAGCATTCTAACTCGAAGAAACAACAGTGTAGAGAAACCGTGCTTTAGGTACCATAGACCTCTATGACGGAAGAAGCAGTATACGGGGTATCGTGTGTGAGAGTCTTGGGACGGGTTCCATACGTGAAAAGGAGGCAGAAACAGGTCAGGGAAGAAGGCACCTCTGGACTCAGCACTTGCTACCTGAAGCTGACACTACGGCTCCATGTGTGCTTGGAATGTTATGTGGTCGACAGAGACTTGGAAGAAACAAGCCTGTAAATAATCCCAACTTCAGCTCATTTGCCTACCAGGCTTCTAACACGAAGAATCAATGCTGTAGAAATTCTGTGCTTTAGCTTACATTGCCATTCCTGAAGCTGGAGTAATTTTACAGTGTTCGTGTATGAGAGACCGGGGAAAGAGTCCCATACGTGAAATGCAGTTAGAAACAGGATCGCGCACATGGCAGCTGTCAACTCACCTCCTGTTTATGAGGCTAATATCGTTGCCTCGTGTGTGGGTGCGGTCCTAAAGCCAGGCACGTAACTCGAGGAAACAACACTGTAGAGACTCCATGCTTCACATTAAATAGTCTTTCCTGAGAGTGGAAGCATTTAGTTGCGTGCGTGCGTGAGAGCACTTATTCCGAGGGCAGCTCAGGCCACGGCAGAAGGCAGCACACGACTCCCACTTGTTTCATCAAGCTAGCACTGCGGCCCCACTTTTGCATGGAAGTCTAATTGCTTGTGTTCTAACTCAAAGAAACAAAAGTGTACAGAAACCATGCTTTAGCTACCGTCGACTTCTCTGTGGGAGGAAGCAGTTTATGCTGCACTGTGAGTGAGACCCTGGGGGACAGGTTCCACACGTAAAATCCAGGGAGAAACCTGCAGGTGCAGATAGCAGCTGTCAACTCACCTCTTGTTTATGAGGCTAGTACCGTTGCCCCGTGTGTGCCTGCAGGCCTAAAGCCAACCACCTAAGTCGCAGGAAGAACTCTGTAGAGAATTCCTGCTTCAGTGAAATTAGCCACTCCTGAGGCTGGAAGCATTTTGCTGTGTGCATGCGTGAGCGCACTGCAAGTGAGTCCAAAACCATTTTCTGGGTGAGACTCAGGCCCCGGCAGAAGGCAGAACATGACGCCCCACTTGTTTCATAAAGCTAGCTCT
This sequence comes from Phoca vitulina, assembly GCF_004348235.1. NCBI lineage: Eukaryota > Metazoa > Chordata > Mammalia > Carnivora > Phocidae > Phoca > Phoca vitulina. The sequence goes on along the minus strand of NW_022589780.1, from coordinate 6,551,534 downwards.
GCGGCCCCACTTTGGAATGGAAGTCCTATTGCTAGCATTCTAACTCGAAGAAACAACACTGTAGAGGGACCGTGCTTTAGCTAGCATCGCTGGTCCGGTGGGTGGAAATATTTTCCGTGTGTGTGCGTGAGAACCTGGGAAATGGTCCCATAATTCACTGCGACAGAGAAACGGCTTCGTCCAGAAGGTAGCTCTCGAATCAACTCCAGTTTCATGAAGCTAGCACTCCTCCTGCATGTTTGCATGGAGGCCTAAGTTCCAGGCACCTCCCTCGAAGGAACAACACTGTAGAGAAACCATGATTTAGCTATCACTGACCGGTCTTGGGAGGAAGCAGTTTACAGTGTACTGTGGCTGAGAGCCTGGGGAACAGGTTCCACACGTAAACTCGAGGGAGAAACAGGCTGGAGCAGAAGGCAGCTCTCAACTCACGTCTTGTTTACGAGGCTAGTACCGTTGCCCCGTGTGTGCGTGCAGGCCTAAAGGCAACCCCCTAACTCGAAGGAACAACTCTGGTGAGAATCCGTGCTTCAGCTAAAATAGTCGTTCCTGAGGGTGGAAGTCTTTTGCTGTGGGAATGCATGAGAGCACTGCAAGTGAGTCCGAAAGCATTTTCCGAGTGAGACTCAGGCCCTGGCAGAAGGCAGAACACGACTCCCCACTTGTTTCATGAAGCTAGCACTGCGGCCCCACTTTCCATGGAAGTCTAATTGCTAGCGTTCTAACTCGAAGAAACAACACGGTAGAGAAACCGTGCTTTAGCTGCCATTGACCTCTCTGAGGGAGGAAGCACTTTCTGGGCTACCGTGTGTGAGAACCTGGGGAACGGGTTCCGGATGTGAAACCGAGGGAAAAGAAGTCCGGGCCAGAAGGCACCTCTCGACTCAGCTCTTCTTACCTGAAGCTAACACTACTGCTCCCTGTGTGCATAGGAATGCTAAGTGCTCCACAGTGATTTGGCAGAAAGAAGCCGGTAAAGAATCCCAGCTTCAGCTCATTCGCCTCTGCACAGCGTGGCAGTATTTTCAACTCTGCTTGAGTGCAAACCTGGGGAATGAGTCCCAGCAGAATTCCGAGGGAGAAATAAGCATGGGCAGAAGCCAGCTCTCAACTCAACTCTTGTTTCGGGAACCTAGATCGGCTCTCCCGTGTGTGCGTGTAGTCCCAAGTGCCATCCACCCAACGCAAAGGAACAAAACTGTAGAGAACCCGTGCCTCAGCAAAGATTGCCCTTCCTGAGTTGAACTTCATCTATTGTGAGTTTTTGTGAAAGCATGAGAAATGGAACCTAAACGTAACTTGGAGTGAGAAGCAGGCCTGGAAGGAAGGCTGCTGTTGACTCACGTCTTGTTTTAGGAGATTAGCACTGCTGTACCCTGTGTGCCTGGATGCCTAGTTACCAGGCTACTAACACCAAGAATCAATGCTCTAGAGTTACTGCGCTTTAGTTAACATTGCCATTCCTGAAGCTGGAGTAATTTTACAGTGTTCTTATATGAGAGACCGGGGAAAGGGTCCCATACGTGAAATGGAGTGAGAAACAAGCCAGTGCGGAAGGCAGCTCTCAACTCACCTCTTGTTTATGAGGCTAATACCCTTGCCCCGGGTGTGCCTGAAGGCCTAAAGCCAACCACCTAAGTCAAAGAAACAACTCTGCAGAGAATTCCTGCTTCATCTAAAATAGCCATTCCTGAGGGTGGACGCATTTTGCTGTGTGCATGGGTGAGCGCACTGCAAGTGAGTCCCAAACCATTTTCCGTGTGAGACTCAGGTCCCGCCATATGGCAGAACACGACTCGCCAATTGTTTCATGAAGCTAGCACTGCAGCCCCACTTTTGCATGGAAGTCTTATTGCTAGCATTCTCACTCGAAGAAACAACACTGTGGAGGGATCGATCGTGCTTTAGGTAGCTTCGCTGTTACTGTGGGTGGAACTATTTTCAGTGTGTGTGCGAGAGATCCCGGGAAATGATCGCATAATTCACTCTGAGAGAAATGGCTTCATGCAGAAGGCACCTCTCGAATCAGCTCCAGTTTCAAAAAGTTAGCACTCTTTTTGCATGTGTGCATGAAGGCCTAAGTTCCAGGCACCTCCCTGAAAAGAACAACACTGTAGAGAAACCGTGCTTTAGCTATCATTGACCTTTCTGTGGGAGCAAGCAGTTTATGGTGTACCGTGGGTTTGAGCCTGGGGTTGGGTTCCATACGTAAAACCGAGGGAGAAACAGGCCCGTACAGAAGGCAGCTCTCAACTCACATCATGTTTATGAGGCTAGTACCATTGCCCCATGTGTGCCTGCAGGCCTAATGCCAACCACCGAACTCAAAGGAACAAGTCTGTAGAGAATTCCTGCTTGGGCTAAAATAGCCATTGCTGAGGGTGGAAGCATTTTGCTGTGTGCATGCGTGAGCGCACTGCAAGTGAGTCGAAAACCATTTTCCGTGTGAGACTCAGGCCCCGGCATAAGGCAGAACACGACTCCCCACTTGTTTCATGAAGTCAGCACTTCGGCCCCACTTTTGCATGGAAGTCTTATAGCTAGCATTCTAACTCCAAGAAACAACACTGTAGAGGGATCATGCTTTAGGCAGTGTGGGTGTCGGGCATGCATGGGAGCAGAAGAGTCAGTCCCTGTCCTGGTGTCTGGGGTTGGGCAGGAGAAGGGTGTTGGAGGAAGTGCCACATGGTTGGGCTGCTGTGGAGGGTCTCTGGTGGCGCCCCATACTCTGTGTTGCCTTTGACCAAGGCGGGGTGGCGGGCTGCACTAGCCCCAGGGTGGCGGGTGGGGCATGGGGGCCACGGAGTACACCCCATATGCCTGGCTCCAGGACAGAACGCACACCGTAGGCATCTCCGGTGCGAAACCACGGCAGCGGCGGCGGCAGAGGAGGAGGAGGAGGAGGAGGTCGGCCTGGGGAGTCCCGAGCCAGGATGAGAGAACGCCGGGACTTCCGCGACTGCGAGGTGCTGGAGGCGCTTCACTGCGAGGCGGGCTCGCAGGCAGGCAGGAGCAAAGCCCAAGGCAGGCGGCGGGGGTGTCGAGCGGCGCGCGCTGGGACTCGGAGGCTCAGAGCGGCCTGTTGGGGCGCGCAGCGGCAGCTGTTCACGCCTATGGCCCTAGAAGCCCTATGGCAGCGCATCTCATCTGGTCTCGGAAGCTAAGCAGGGACCCGCCCAGTCAGGATTTGGATGGGAGACCGCCCGGGAATCCCCGTGGGCTCTTGTTTTGAGGCTACTTTCTTTGCTTTTCTCTTTCCCCTTCGGCCTCCCTTCCTCTCCCTGTGCCTCCACCACCCCCCCTTGCCCAACAAGCTTTCATCCAAACACCTCCTGCCCCACTGACCCTCACCCCCACGCACCCCACCGCGGATCTCTGGCCCGATAGAGACGCCCGCTGCAGGGGCAGGTGGCTCCATACCAGCCCCTCCACCTCCAAGCCACAAGGTCCACCCTCACAGGAACCAGTGCGGCGCTCTGGGGGTAATGAGGGCGGCGTGGGTAGGCGGAGGCGGCAGAGGGGGCGGCCGCTATGGAGGGAGGGAGTGGGCGAAGGCGGAGAGGACCGCGGCGGGGTTGGGGCGGGGGGAGCGCGGGCAGGATGTCACCCCGTCTCCCATGCCTGTGCTCCCTCATTCCTGACCTTGGGGCCCTCATCCCACAGACCCTCGCCATTCCATTGGGCCGCCCCGGATGCCCAATCTGCAGGACCACTGGCTCCACCTGTTGACTGGGCACGCCTACACCTTCTCCCACCAGCCCTGGACTGTGCTCCCGCCCCGCAGGGCCTTCTCTTCCTTCCCGCCGAACACCGACCCTTTGCCCCTGGGCCCCGCCAGGGGTCCCAGCTCCATGTGCCCAGCACACAAGATGGTCGACCGCCCTGGCCCTCTGGCCCCACTGGCACCCGGGCCCGCAATCCTTCTCCCCACTACAGTGCAGCTAACAGCAAGGCTCGCTCACTCAGAAAGAAATTGGGGGTGCGCCCAGCATCATGGTGTAAAGGGGCACCCCAAAATCAAAGACGAGACCAGTGAAAGAGTCCCCCACAAGCACCCAGGCCAATGTGGGTCCCAGGCAGGCACGGGCGCAGAAGGGGATTCCAGTGCAAAATCTCATGGGACTGCAGTCCAAACATCAAAAGACGGGGTCCAAATCCCTTGAGTTCTTAGGCCCAGTCTTGCACTCCCAGACTAACCTCTCATAGTATCTGTCCGAATCTCAGGACAACTGTGCCAAAGTCTTGAAATGTCAGGAGTATTCCGCGAGATCCAGGGGCACATGTCACGTTGTCGCAGTCTGAAACTCCCTCGCCACCTCCGAAACTTGTGAGAGTTCTAGTCCATTCCGTGAATTACAGGGGCCAATCTCGGGGAATCTGATTCCAAATCTAGCTGGAACTCGTCAAAATCTCTTGAGTTTTTGGGCCCAGGTTGGGCGATCCGGGTGCCAATCCGGGGTGATCACAGTCAAAATCCAGGAGAACTCACCAAAATATCAAGGACCCCTGGCCCTCTCAGGGACATTCAGGGGAATATGTCACGTGATCACAGTCCAAGCCTCGGAAGAATGCACGCAAATCTCGCAGGATCACAGGCCATTGGCTGAGAAACAGCATCTTAGTTCATCTGACTTCAGTCCAACTCTTGGGAACGCTCACGCAAATCTCGGGGGGACCTCGGGCTCACTTAGTGAGATCCAGAAGGCAATCCTCAGGGGGTTGAAATCCAATATTCAGAGGAATGCAACCAAATCCCTGAGACCTCAGGCCTAGTCAGGGATCTCGAGCGGCAAAACTCATGGGATCGCAGTCCAAACTTTAGAAGCCGTGATCCACATCTCATGAGATCTCAGGCCCTGCCTGCGAGTTCCAAGACACACGTGTTGGCATACCTGTCCAAATCTCGGTAGAACTATGGAAATGTCCTGAGATGTCAGGAATAATCAGAGAGATCTAGAGGCACCCATCTCGTTGATCTCAGTGCGAATCTCGCGAGGAATCTCCAAATCTTGTGAAATCTCTCGTCCGTTAGGACACTTGCAGGGGCCGAGGTCGCCAGATCAAAGTCCGGACCTCACCAGAACTCATCAAAATCTCTTGAGACCTCGGGCCCAGTCAGTGAGTCGCAGGGCAAATCTCGCCTGATCTCAGTCCAAACCTCAGGGGAACACATCCAATGTTCGAGCACTGTCGGGCCGAGTCAGGGAGATTCAGGGTCAAATCTGGCGTGTTCTCCGCCCAAGCCTCAGAAGAACTCAATCAAAACTGCTGGGATCTCAGGGAGATCTCTGCGACAAAGAGCGTCTGACTTCATGGGAGCTCCGTCCTAATCTCGGGAGGGCTCATGCAAATCTCGTGTGATCCCGGGCCGAGTCACCGAGATCCAAGTGGCAATTCTCATGTGATCTCAATCCCAGTTTCAGGAGGGGACGTGTAAGTTCAGAGTGCTCAGGTCCAGACATCAAGGTCGGGTTGCAAACCCACGTGCTTTCAGGTCAAATACTGGGGGTAACGGACCGCATGTCATGACCACACAGGCGCCCTCTGCAAGATCAGGGGGCAAACCTCTCATGATTTTAGTCTGCATCTCGGGACAGCTCCTCCAAATCGCATGAGACCACGGGGCCAGGCAGCCAGATTGAAGGATAAATCAAGTGGGATGCCAGTGCACGCCTGGGGACACCTGGTCCAAATCGAATGAGATCTCAGGCCTTGTGTAGGACATGGAGGTCGCTTGGCTCATGATACCCGTCCAAATCTTGGGAGAACTGCCCGAATCCCCTGAGATCTCAGGAAAAGTCAGCGAGACCCAGGGACACATGACACGTGATCTCAGTCGGCATCGTGTTCACAATCTCCAAACCTTGTGAGATCTCTGGACCATTCTTCTACAACCCATGGCCATCTGTGCTGTTGCTAAGCTCAAATGTCGCCAGAACTCCTCAAACCCTCTTGAGATCTCGGGCCCATTCTGTGAGATCCGGGGCCAAATCTCAGCTGATCTCAGTCCAAATCTCGGGAGGTCTCCTCTTAAGGTTGAGGGTTCTCGGGCCATTTCAGTGAGATTCACAGGCAAATCTCCAGTGATTTCAGATCAGAGGCACTGAGTCAAATCTTTTGGGCTCTCAGGCCAAGGCCTCTCTGTTAGAAATTGGGTCCAACTTCACCAAATCTCAGTCCAAATCTCGGGAGGACTCATCCAAACCTCGGTTGACCTCGGGTGCCATCAGGAAGATCCAGGGCCCAAAGCCTGAGATCTCAATCAAATTTTCAGCAGAACTCATCCAATTCTCATGAGTTCTCACGTCCAGACATCAGGAACCAGGCTCCAAACCTGAGTGCTTTCATGCGAATCTTGGAGAACAAACCCCATCTCGTCAAAACTCGGGACCCCTAAGTGGCTTCCTGGGGCAATTCGCAGGTGATCTGAATCCAATTTTCAGGTGTTCTCATCGAAATCTCGTGGGACCTCGGGCCCAGGGAGCGAGATCCACTGCCAAATCTCATGGGACTGCACTCCAAACCTCGGAAGACTGGATCCAAGTCCTGTGAGATCTCAGGCCCGGTCTGCAACTCCCAGACAAATGTCTCAGTGTATCTGTCCAAATCTCAGGACAACTGTGCCAAAGTCTTGAAATGTCAGGAGTATTCGGCGAGATCCAGGGGCACATGTCACGTGGTCTCAGTCTGAATGTGGCTCGCCACCTCCGAAACTTGTGAGAGCTCTGGTCCAATTCCGTGAATTCCAGGGGCCAACCTCGTGGGATCTGATTCCAAATGTACCCGGAACTCATCAAAATCTCTTGAACTTTTGGGCCCAGGTTGGGTGATCCGGATGCCAATCCAGGGTGATCTCTATCAAAATCCAGGAGAAGTCATCCAAATTTCAAGAACCCCTGTCCCTGTCAGGGAAGTTCACGGGCATATGTCACGTGATCACGGTCCAAGCCTCCGAAGAACGCACTCAAATCTCCCGGGATCATAGGCCGTTGTGTGAGAAACAGCATCTAAGTTCATCTGACTTCAGTCCAAATCTCGAGATCACTCACGCAAATCTCGGGGGTACCTCTGGCCCAGTTAGCGAGATCCAGAAGGCAATCTTCAGGGGTTGAAATCCAATTTTCATTAGAACGCAACCAAATCCCTGAGACCTCAGGCCCAGTCAGGGATCTCGAGCGGTAAAACTCATGGGATCGCAGTCCAAACTTTGGAAGTCCTGATCCACGTCTCATGAGATCCAGGCCCTGCCTGGGAGTTCCAGGACACACGTGTTGGCATATCTGTCCATATCTCGGTAGAACTATCGAAATGTCCTGAGATGTCAGGAATAATCAGAGAGATCTCAAGGCACCTGTCTCGTTGATCTCAGTGCGAATCTCGCGAGGAATCTCCAAATCCTGTAAAATCGCTCATCCGTTTGGCCACTTGCAGGGCCCAAGGTTGCCGGATCGAAGTCCGGATCTCACCAGAACTCATCAAAATCTCTTGAGACCTCGGGCCCAGTCAGTGAGTCACAGGGCAAATCTCACCTGATCTCAGTCCAAACCTCAGGGGAACACATCCAAAGTTCGAGCACTGTCGGGTCCAGTCAGGGAGATTCAGGGTCAAATCTGGCCTGTTCTCCGTCCAAGCCTCAGAAGAACTCACTCAAAACTCCTGGGATCTCAGGGAGATCTCTGCGACAAAGAGCGTCTGACTTCATGGGAGCTCCGTCCAAATCTCAGGAGGGCTCATGCACATCTCGTGTGGTCCCAGGCCCAGTCATCGAGATCCAGGGGGCAATTCTCATGTGATTTCAATCCCAATTTCTGGAGGGGCCCTGCAAATCCAGGATGCTCATGTCCAGACAGGAAGACCCGGGTTCCAAATCCGCGTGCTTTCAGGCCAAATCTTGGGTGGAACAAACCACATGACATCACAATACAGGCCCCCTCTGCAAGATCCGGGGGCAAACCTCTCATGATTTTAATCTACATCACGGGATAGTTCCTCCAAATTGCATGAGACCTCAGGGCCAGGCAGCCAGATCGAAGGGCAAATCAAGTGGGATCCCAGTATAAGTCTGGGGACACCTGGTCCAAATCGAATGAGATCTCAGACCTTGTGTAGGACATGGAGGTCGCTTGGCTCATGATACCCGTCCAAATCTCGGTAGAACTGCGTTAATCCCCTGAGATCTCAGGAAAAGTCAGCGAGACCCAGGGACACATGACACGTGATCTCAGTCGGCATCGCGTTCGCCATCTCCAAACCTTGTGAGATCTCTGGACCATTCTTCTACAACCCGTGGCCATCTGCGCCATTTCTAAGTTCAAATGTCGCCAGAACGCCTCAAACCCTCTTCAGACCTCGGGCCCATTCTGTGAGATCCGGGGGCAAATCTCAGCTGATCTCAGTCCAAATCTCGGGAGGTCTCCTCCTCAGGTTGAGGGTTCTCGGGCCCTTTCAGGGTGATTCACAGCAAATCACCAGTGATCTCAAATCGGAGGCACTGACTCAAATTCTTCGGGATCTCAGGCCAAGGCCAGTCTGTTAGAAACAGTGTCCAACTTCAGCAAATCTCAGTCCAAATCTCGGGAAGACTTATCCAAACCTTTGTCGACCTCGGGCACTGTCAGGCAGATCCAGGGGCCCAACTCCTGAGATCTCAATCAAATTTGCGGCACAACTCCTCGAAGTCTCATGAGTTCTCACGTCCGGACAGCAGGAACCAGGCTCCAAACCTCCGTGGTTCTATGCGATTCTTGGAGAACAAACCCCATCTCGTCAACCCTAGGGACCCCTCAGTGGCGTCTGGTGGCAATTTGCAGGAGACCTGAATCCAATTTTCAGGAGAGCTCATCGAAATCTCGTGGGACCTCGGGCCCAGTAAGCGAGATCCAGCGCCAGATGTCATGGGACCGCAGTCCAAACCTCCGGAAGCCCGGATGCAAATCCCGTGAGATCTCAGGCCCAGTCTGCCACTCCCAGACAAACGTCTTGGGGTATCTGTCCGAATCTCTGGACAACTGCGCCAAAGTCCTGAATTGTCTGGTGTACTCGGAAGATCCAGGGGCACATTTCACGTAGTTTCACTCTGAATCTCGCTCAACACCTCCGAATCTTGTGAGAGCTCTGGTCTATTCCAAGATTCCCAGGGGCCAATCTCGTGGGATCTGATTCCAATCTAACCAGAACTCGTCAAAATCTCTTAAGCTTTTGGGCCCAGGTTGGGAATCTGGGTGCAAATCTGGTGTGATCTCAGTCCAAATCCAAGAGAACTCATCCAAATGTCAAGAGACCCCTTGCCGTGTCAGGGAGTTTCACAGGCATATGTCATGTGATCACAGTCCAAACCTTGGAAGAATGCACTCAAATCTCCTGGGATCACAGACCATTGTGTGAGAAACAGCATCTAATTCATCTGACTTTAGTCCAAATCTCAGGAATTCTCATGCAAATCTCAGGGGATCTCTGGTCCAGTTAGTGAGATCCAGAAGACAATCCTCAAGGGGTTGAAATCTAATTTTCATTAGAACGCAACCAAATCCCTGAGACCTCAGGACCAGTCAGGGATCTCGAGCGGCAAAACTCATGGGATCGCAGTCCAAACTTTGGAAGCCCTGATCCACATCTCACGAGATCACAGGCCCTGCCTGCGAGTTCCAGGACACACGTGTCGGCATATCTGTCCAAATCTCGGTAGAACTATCAAAATGTCCTGAGATGTCAGGAATAATCGGAGAGATCCAGAGCCACCTGTCTCGTTGATCTCAGTGTGAATCTCGCGAGGAATCTCCAAATCTTGTGAAATCTCTCGTCCGTTCGGCCACTTGCAGGGGCCGAGGTCCACGGATCGAATTCCAGATCTCACCAGAACTCATCAAAATCTCTTGAGACCTCGGGCCCAGTCAGTGAGTCCCAGGGCAAATCTTGCCTGATCTCAGTCCAAACCTTAGGGGTTCACATCCGATGTTCAAGCACTGTCGGATCAGTCAGGGAGATTCATGTTCAAATCTCGCATTTCTCAGTCCATGCCTCGGAAGAACTCATTCAAAACTTCTGGGTTCTCAGGGAGATCTCTGGGAGAAACAGTGTCTGACTTCATGGGAGATCTGTCCAAATCTCGGGAAGGCTCATGCAAATCTCTTGTGATGCCAGGCCCAGTCATTGAGATCCAGGGGGCAATTATCATGTGATCTCAATCCCAATTTCAGGAGTACCCCTGCAAATCCAGAGTGCTCAGGTCCAGACAGCAATGCCCGTGTTGAAAACCCGTGTGTTTTCGGCCAAATCTTGGGGGAACAAACCACATGTCATGACAGCTCAGGCCCCCTCTGCAAGATCTGGAGGCAAACCTCTCATGATCTGAGTCTAAAAAAAGATGTAATATTATTCCATGCTCATGGATCAGAAGCATAAATAAAATAATATATAATATCTATGCTACTCAGAGCAATCTATACTTTCAACGTCATCCCGATCAAAATATCAATGGCATTTTTCAAAGTGCTGGAATAAACAATCCTAAAATTTGTGTGGAATTAGAAAAGACCCTGAATCCTCAAGGATATGTTGAAAAAGAAAAACAAAGGTAGGGGCATCACGTTGCCCGATTTCAAGGTATATTACAAAGCAGTTATCACCGAGACAACATGGTACTGGCACAAAAGCAGACATATAGACCAGTGGAACAGAATAGAGAGCCCAAATATGGACCCTCAACTCTATGGTCAAATAATTTTCGACAAAGCAGGAAAAAATATGTATCGGAAAAAAGTCTCTTCAATAAATGTTGCTGGTAAAATTGGAGAGCCACATGCAGAAGAATGAAACTCGACCATTCTCTAACACCATACACAAAGACAAACTCGAAATGAATGAAAGACCTCAATGTGAGATAGGAATCCATCAACATCCTAGGGGAGAATATAGGCAGTAACCTCTTCAACATTGGCCACAGCAACTTCTTTCAAGGTAAATCTCCAAAGGCTATTGAAACAAAAGCAAAAATGAACTTTTGGGACTTCATCAAGATAAAAAGCTTCTGCACAGCAAAGGAAACACTCAACAAAACAAAGAGGCAACCCACAGAATGGGAGAAGATATTTGCAAATGGCACTACAGACAAAGGGCTGATATTCAATATCTATATAGAACTTCTCAAACTCAACTCCCAGAAAACAAATAATCAAATCAGAAAACAGGCTGAAGACATGAACAGACCCTTTTGAAAAGAAGACTTATAAATGGCTAACAGACACATGAAAAAATGTTCATCATCATTAGCCATCAGGGAAATTCAAATCAAAACCTCATTTAGATACCACCTTACACTAGTTAGAATGGCAACCAGTGACAAGGCAGGAAACAACAAATGTTGGAGGGGTTGTGGAGAAAGGGGAACACTCTTACACTGTTGGTGGGAATGCAAGTTGGTACAGCCACTTTGGAAAACCGCATGGATTTTCCTCAAAAAATTAAAAATAGAGCTATTCTAATGACCCAGCACTTGTACTACTGGGTATTTACCCCAAAGACACAGATGTAGTGCAAAGAAGGGCCATATGCACCCCAATGTTCATAGCAGCAATGTCCACAATAGCCAAACTGTGGAAAGTGCCAAGATGCCCTTCAACAGATGAATGGATAAAGAAGATGTGATCCATATATGCAATGGAATATTACTCAGCAATCAGAAAGGATGAATACCAAAATTTTGCATCAATGTGGAAAGGACTGGGGGAGATTATGCCAAGTGAAATAAGTCACGTAGAGAAAGTCAATTATCGTATGGTTTCACTTATTTGTGGAACATAAGGAATAGCAAGGAGGACATTAGGAGAAGGAAGGGAATATTGAAGGGGGAAATCAGAGGGAGGAGACAAACCCTGAGCAAGTATGTATTCAGAGAAACAAACTGAGGGTTTAAGAGGGGAGGGGCTTGGGGCGGGATGGGTTAGCCTGGTGATGGGTATTAAGGAGGGCATGTATTGCATGGAGCACTGGGTGTTATATGACAACAATGAATCATGGAACACTATATCAAAATCTAATGATGTACTGTAAGGTGACTAACATAACTTAACCAAATAAAATAAAATAAAACAATATCCTAGCCAATAGTATCCAACAGAACATTAAAAATTTACTCACTACAAGTTGTGATTTATTCCTGGGATGCTAGGTGGAGCAATACTCACACATCAGTCAACGTGTTTGATCACATTAACAAAAGAAGAAACAAGAAATATAAGATCTTCTCAATTGATGCAGGAATCACATTTGACAAAATACAGCATTTTTCTGATTATAACTCTTTAAAATATAGGGATTGGGGGAGCGTACCTCAATATCATAAAAGCCATCTATGAAAACCCTACAGCGAATATCATTCTCAAAGGGAAAAAACAGAGCCTTTCCCTTAAGGTCAGGGACACGACAGAGATGCCCACTCTCACCACAATTGTTCAATATTGTACTAGAAGTCTTTGCAATCAGACAACAAAAAAGGAATAAAAGTCATTCAAACTGGCAAAGAAGTCAAACTCTCTCTTCACAGATGACATGATACTTTATGTGGAAAACCCAAAAGACTACAACCCTAAATTATTAGAACACACACAGCAATTCAGCAATGTGGCAAGATACAAAACATTACACAGAAATCAGTTGCATTTCTATACAGTATTATTGTGACTCAAGAAAAAGAAAGTAAGGAATCGATTCCATTTACAATGCACCAGGGACGGAGCAAGATGGGGGAGGATTAGGAGACCTGGATTTCGTCTCCTCTCAGGAATTCAGCTGGATAGGGATCAAACCATTCTGAACACCTACGAACTCAACAGGAGATCGAAGAAAAGAAGAGCTACAACTCTCTGAACAGAAAAGCGACCACTTTCTGGAGGGTAGGACGTGCGGAGAAGTGAGTCCGAGGCGATGTTTGGGAGGATAGACGGCGGGGGAGGGGGCCTCCGTTGGCCGCTTCTGGCAAGTGATGGAGCCGCGGAGCACAAAATCGGAACTTTTAGAAGTCTGCTCCGCTGAGGGACATCACTCCGGTGGCTAAGCGGGGGGTGGAACACTAGCAGGACAGTGTGGTCTCAGGACCCTCGGGGTCACAGAAAGACCGGGGGTGCCTGAGTGCAGCAGAGCTCCCAGGTATCAGAGCGGGGAAGCCGGCTGCAGAGACGGAGCCGAGGAGCGGGCTCTCAGCTCGGGGTGGCCATAAACCGTGATCCGCGGGACAGTCGGGCCACTGCTCCTCCAGCAGGGACCCAACAAGCTGCAGATCCGGGGAGACTCACCTTCCTCCCCCGGAGGAGAGGTGCGGGAGCACACTGCAGGGATCTGTTGGGTTTGGAGACTCCACACGGGGTCCGGTGCCAGAGATAGAAATGCGCGGTCACAGGCCGGGTGAGCACGGAGTGCGGCCAGAGACCGGGGAGACGGGAGTGACTGACTGCTTTTCTCTGTGGGCGCACTGAGGAGCAGGGCCCCGAGTTCTCAGCTCCTCCGGGGCGGAGATTGGGAGGCCGCAATTTTCACTCTCAGCCTCCAAAGCTGTACGGAAAGCTTGCAGGGAACAAAAGCTCCCGAGAGCAAACCCGAGCAGATTACTTAGCCCAGACTGGGCAAGGGCGGGGCAATTCCGCCTCCGGCAAAGACATTTGGAAACCACGGCAACAGGCCCCTCCCCCAGAAGATCAGTGAGAACAGCCAGCCAAGACCAAGTTTACTGATCAATGAGAATGGCAGAACTCCAGCGCTAGGGGAATAATGCACATAGAATTCATGGCTTTTTTACCATGATTCTTTAGTCGTTAAAAGTTAATTTTTTTTTAACTGTCTTTTTTTTTTTTGAATTTTTCTTTTTCCCTTTTTCAACCAACATCTTATCAATCCCTTTTTTAAAAAAACATTTTTATTTTTCATTTTAATTTTTCATTTTTAGAGTCATATTCTATCCCTTCATAGTAGTTACCCATATTTTTGGCATATATATATATAAGTTGTTCTCTCTTTAAAATTTTGAGATAGTTTCTTCTAACAGATCAAAATATACCCTAAATCTCTAGTGTATGGTTTTTTTCTACTCCCCTGCCTGATCACATTCTCTCCCTTTTTTCTTCTTTTTTCTTTTTTTAAATACTCTTCTTTCTTTTTTCAAACAACTTCTTATCAATTCCTTTTATAAAATTTTTTATAATTTCCATCTTTACACTCATATTCCATCCCCTCATCATATCAACCCTTATTTTTGTACATATATAAGTTTTTCTTTCTTTAAAATTTTGGGAGGCACTTTCTTCTAACAGACCAAAATACACCCAAAATCTAGTGTGTGGCACTGATCTATATACCAGCCTGATCATATTTGATCACATTCTGGGTTTTTTTTTGTTGTTGTTCTGTTTTTGTTTGTTTTTATCTTTATCTTTTTCTTTTTCTTTTTTTTTTCTTTTTCTTTTTTCTCTCTTTCCCTTTCTTTTCCCACTGCTTCAGGTCTTTTCTGATTTGTTTAGAGTATATTTTCTGGGAATGTTGTTGTCCTGTTAGCATTTCGTTCTCTCATTAATCTATTCTCCTCTGGACAAAATGACAAGACGGAAAAAATCACCTCAACAAAAAGAACAAGAGGTAGTACTGACTGCCAGGGACCTACTCAATATGGACATTAGTACGATGTCAGATCTAGAGTTCAGAATCTTCACTTTAAAGATACTAGCTGGGCTTGATAAAAGCATGGAAGTTATTAGAGAAACCCTTTCTGGAGAAGTAAAAGAACTAAAATCTAACCAAGTCGAAATCAAAAAGGCTATTAATGAGGTGCAATCAAATATGGGGGCGCTAACTGCTAGGATAAATGAGGCAGAAGAGAGAATCAGTGAGATAGAAGACCAAATGATGGAGAAAAAGAGATAAAAAACTGCTGGATCATGAGGGCAGAATTCGAGAGATAAGCGATACCATAAGACGAAACAACATTAGAATAATTGGGATCCCAGAAGAAGAAGAAAGAGAGAGAGGGGCAGAAGGTATAATGGAGCAAAGTATAGCAGAGAACTTCCCTAATTTGGGGAAGGAAACAGGCATCAAAATCCAGGAAGCACAGAGAACCCCTCTCAAAATCAATAAAAATAGGTCAACAACCCGACATCTAATAGTAAAACTTACGAGTCTTAGAGACAAAGAGAAAATCCTGAAAGCAGCTCGGGAGAAGAGATATGTAACCTACAATGGTAGAAACATTAGATTGGCAACAGACCTATCCATAGAGACCTGGCAGGCCAGAAAGGACTGGCAGGATATATTCAGAGCACTAAATGAGAAAAATATGCAGCCAAGAATACTATATCCAGCTAGGCTGTCATTGAAAATAGAAGGAGAGAGAAAAAGCTTCCAGGACAAACAAAAACTAAAGGAATTTGCAAACACAAAACCAGCCCTACAAGAAATATTGAAAGGGGTCCTCTAAGCAAAGAGAGAGCCTAAAAGCAACATAGACCAGAAAGGAACACAGACAATATACAGTAACAGTCACCTTACAGGCAATATAATGGCACTAAATTCCTATCTTTCAATAGTTACCCTGAATGTAAATGGGCTAAATGCCCCAATCAAAAGACACAGGCTATCAGATTGGATTAAAAAACAAGACCCATCGATATGCTGTCTGCAAGAGACTCATTTTAGACCCAAAGACACCCCCAGATTTAAAGTAAGGGGGTGGAAACCATTTACCGTGCTAATGGACACCAAAAGAAAGCTGGGGTGGCAATCCTTATATCAGACAAATTAGATTTTAAACCAAAGACTGTAATAAGAGATGAGGAAGGACACTATATCCTACTTAAAGGGTCTATCCAACAAGAAGATCTAACAATTGTAAATATCTATGCCCCTAACATGGGAGCAGCCAATTATATAAGGCAATTAATAACAAAAGCAAAGAAACACATCAACAACAATACAATAATAGTGGGGGACTTTAACACCCCCCTCACTGAAATGGACAGATCGTCTAAGTGAAAGATCAACAAGGAAATAAAGATTTTAAATGACACACTGGACCAAATGGACTTCACAGACATATCCAGAACATTCCATCCCAAAGCAACAGAATATACATTCTTCTCTAGTGCCCACGGAACATTCTCCAGAATCGATCACATCCTAGGTCATAAAGCATGTCTCGACCTGTACCAAAAGATTGGGATCATTCCCTGCCTATTTTCAGACCACAATGCTTTGAAACTAGAACTCAATTCCAAGAGGAAAGTCGGAAAGAACTCAAATACATGGAGGCTAAAGAGCATCCTACTAAAGAATGAATGGGCCAACCAGGAAATTAAAGAAGAATTAAAAAAATTCATGGAAACCAATGAAAATGAAAACACAACTATTTTAAAATCTTTGGGATGCATCAAAGGCAGTCCTAAGAGGAAAGTATATAGCAATACAAGCCTTTCTCAAGAAACAAGAAAGGTCTCAAGTACACAACCTAACCCTACACCTAAAGGAGCTGGAGAAAGAACAGCAAATAAAGCCTAAACCCAGCAGGAGAAGAGAAATAATAAAGATCAGAGCAGAAATCAATGAAATAGAAACTAAAAGAACAGTAGAACAGATCAACGAAACTAGAGCTGGTTCTTTGAAAGAATTAACAAGATTGATAAGCCCCTGGCCAGACTTATCAAAAAGAAAAGAGAAATGATCCAAATCAACAAAATCATGAATGAAAGAGGAGAGATCACAACCAACACGAAAGAAATACAAACAATTATAAGAACACATTATGAGCAACTCTATGCCAGCAACTTAGATAACGTGGAAGAAATGGATGCATT
Organism: Phoca vitulina; assembly: GCF_004348235.1. NCBI lineage: Eukaryota > Metazoa > Chordata > Mammalia > Carnivora > Phocidae > Phoca > Phoca vitulina. The sequence continues at coordinate 6,534,702 of NW_022589780.1, read as the reverse complement.
CCTAGAGAGGTATCAACTACCAAAACTGAACCAGGAAGAAACAGAAAACCTGAACAGACCTATAACCACTAAGGAAATTGAAGCAGCCATCAAAAATCTCCCAAAAAACAAAAGCCCAGGGCCAGATGGCTTCTCAGGGGAATTCTACCAAACATTTCAAGAAGAATTAATACCTATTCTTCTGAAACTGTTCCAAAAACTAGAAATGGAAGGAAAACTTCCAAACTCATTTTATGAGGCCACCATTACCTTGATCCCAAAACCAGACAAAGACCCCATCAAAAAGGAGAATTACAGACCAATATCCCTGATGAACATGGATGCAAAAATTCTCACCAAAATACTAGCCAATAGGATCCAACAGTACATTAAAAGGATTATTCACCACGACCAAGTGGGATTTATCCCTGGGCTGCAAGGTTGGTTCAACATCTGCAAATCAATCAACGTGATACAATACATTAACAAAAGAAAGAACAAGAATCATATGATCCTCTCAATAGATGCAGAAAAAGCATTTGACAAAGTACAGCATCCTTTCTTGATCAAAACTCTTCAGAGTATAGGCATAGAGGGTACATACCTCAATATCATAAAAGCCATCTATGAAAAACCTACAGTGAATATCATTCTAAATGGGGAAAAACTGAGAGCTTTCCGCCTAAGGTCAGGAACGCGGCAGGGATGTCCACTATCACCACTGCTATTCAACATAGTATTAAAAGTCCTAGCCACAGCAATCAGACAACAAAATGAAATAAAAGGCATCCAAATCAGCAAAGAAGAAGTCAAACTCTCACTCTTTGCAGAAGATATGATACTTTATGTGGAAAACCCCAAAGACTCCACCCCAAAACTGCTAGAACTCATACAGGAATTCAGTCAAGTGGCAGGATATAAAATCAATGCACAGAAGTCAGTGGCATTCCTATACACCAACAAGACAGAAGAAAGAGAAATTAAGGAGTTGATCCCATTTACAATTGCACCCAAAACCATAAGATACCTAGGAATAAATCTAACCAAAGAGGCAAAGGATCTGTACTCAGAAAACTATAAAATACTCATGAAAGAAATTGAGGAAGACATAAAGAAATGGAAAAACGTTCCATGCTCATGGATTGGAAGAACAAATATTGTGAAGATGTCAATGCTACCTAGAGCAATCTACACATTCAATGCAATCCCCATCAAAATACCATCCACTTTTTTCAAAGAAATGGAACAAATAATCCTAAAATTTGTATGGAACCAGAAAAGACCCCGAATAGCCAGAGGAATGTTGAAAAAGAAAAGCAAAGTTGGCAGCATCACAATTCCGGACTTCCAGCTCTATTACAAAGCTGTCATCATCAAGACAGTATGGTACTGGCACAAAAACAGACACATAGATCAATGGAACAGAATAGAGAGCCCAGAAATGGACCCTCAACTCTATGGTCAACTAATCTTTGACAAAGCAGGAAAGAATATCCAATGGCAAAAAGACAGTCTCTTCAACAAATGGTGTTGGGAAAATTGGATAGCTACATGCAGAAGAATGAAACTGGACCATTTCCTTACACCACACACAAAAATAGACTCCAAATGGTTGAAAGACCTCAGTGTGAGACAGGAGTCCATCAAAATCCTAAAGGAGAACACAGGCAGCAACCTCTTCGACCTCAGCCACAGCAACTTCTTCCTAGAAACATCGCCAAAGGCAAGGGAAGCAAGGGCAAAAATGAAGTATTGGGACTTCATCAAGATGAAAAGCTTTTGCAAAGCAAAGGAAACAGTCAACAAAACCAAAAGACAACTGACAGAATGGGAGAAGATATTTGCAAATGACATATCAGATAAAGGGCTAGTATCCAAAATCTATAAAGAACTTATCAAACTCAACACCCAAAGAACAAAGAATCCAATCAAGAAATGGGCAGAAGACATGAACAGACATTTTTCCAAAGAAGACATGCAAATGGCCAACAGACACATGAAAAAGTGCTCAACATTGCTCGGCATCAGGGAAATCCAAATCAAAACCTCAATGAGATACCACCTCACACCAGTCAGAATGGCTAAAATTAACAAGTCAGGAAATGGTAGATGTTGGCGGGGATGCGGAGAAAGGGGAACCCTCCTACACTGTTGGTGGGAATGCAAGCTGGTGCAGCCACTCTGGAAAACAGTACGGAGGTTCCTCAAAAAGTTGAAAATAAAGCTACCATACGATCCAGCAATTGCACTACTGGGTATTTACTGCAAAGATACAAAAGTAGGGATCCGAAAGGGTACGTGCACCCCGATGTTTATAGCAGCAATGTCCACAATAGCCAAACTGTGGAAAGAGCCAAGGTGTCCATCGACAGATGAATGGATAAAGAAGAGGTGGTATATATATACAATGGAATATTATGCAGCCATCAAAAAGAATGAGATCTTGCCATTTGCAATGATGTGGATGGAACTGGAGGGTATTATGCTGAGGGAAATAAGTCAAACAGAGAAAGACATGTATCATATGACCTCACTGATATGAGGAATTCTTAATCTCAGGAAACAAACGGAGGGTTGCTGGAGTGGGGGGTGGGATGGGAGGGATGGGGTGACTGGGTGATAGACACTGGTGAGGGTATGTGCTCTGGTAAGTGCTGTGAATTGTACAAGACTGTTGAATCTCAGATCTGTACCTCTGAAACAAATAATGCAATATATGTTAAGGAAAAAAAAAGAAGAAGAAGATAGCAGGAGGGGAAGAATGAAGGGGGGGGGAATCGGAGGGGTAGACAAACCATGAGAGACGATGGACTCTAAAAAGCAAACTGAGGGTTCTAGAGGGGAAGGGGGTGGGAGGATGGGTTAGCCTGGTGATGGGTATTGAGGAGGGCACGTTCTGCATGGAGCACTGGGTGTTATGCACAAACAATGAATCATGGAACACTACATCTAAAACTAATGATGTAATGTATGGGGATTAACATAACAATAAAAAAATTAAAAAAAATACAATGCTCCAGAAACCATAATATACTTAGGAATGAACTTAATCAAAGAAGTAAAGTATCTATACTCTAGAAACTACAGAACCCTTATAAAAGAAATGGAAGAAGACACAAAGAGATGGAAAAACATTCCATACTCATGGATTGGAAGAATATACATTGTTAGCATGTCTTTGCTGTCCAGAGCAATGTACACATTCAATGCAATCCCTACCAAAATACCATCGATGATTTCACAGAGGTGGAACAAACTACCCTAAAATTTGTGTGGAACCACAAACACCCCGAATCCCCAGGGGAATGTTGAAAAAGAGAAACAAAGCTGAGGACATCACAGTTCCTGACTTCTAGCTATATTACAAAGTTGTGATCATCAAGACAGCATGGTAGTGGCACAAAAGCAGACGTATAGATAAATGGAACAGAATAGAAAGCCCAGAAATGAACCCCCAACTCTATGTTTAACCAATCTTCGACAAAGCAGGAAAGAATATCCAATGGAAATAAAGGGTCTCGTTAATAAATGGTGTTGTGAAAATCGAACCACAACATGCAGAAGAATGAAATTGAGTGATTCTTTTACACCTTACACAAAGATAAACAAAATGAATGGAAGACCTCAATGTGAGACAGTAATCCATCAAAATCCTAGAGAATAACACAGGCAGTAATGTCTTCACCCTTGGCCACAGCAACTTCTTGCAAGACAAGGCAAGGGAAACAAAAGCAAAAATTAACAATTGGACTTCATCAAGATAAAAAGTTTCTGCACCACAAAATATACAGTCAACAAAACTAAAAGTTAACCTACAGAATGGGAGAAGATATGTGTAAATGACATTAGAGATAAAGGGCTGGTATCCAAGACCTATAAAGAACTTCTCAAACTCAACCCCTAAGAGACAAATAATCCAGTTAAGAAATGGTCAGAAGATATGAACTGACACTTCTCCAAAGACATACATACATACAACAGATACCTGAAAAAAAATGCTCCACGTTACTTGTCATCAGGGAAATACAAATCCAAACCACAATGAGATACCACCTTACTCCAGTTAGAAGGGTAAAATCTAACAAGACAGGAACAACAAATGTTGGCGAGGATGTGGACAAAGGGGAAACCTCTTACACTTTTGATTGGGAATGCAAGCTGGTACAGCCACTCTGGGAAACAGTATGGAAGTTCCTTAAGACATTAAAAATAGAGCTAACCTACGACCCAGAAATTGCACCATGGGTACTTACCCCAAAGTACTGATGTAGTGAAAAAAAGAGGCAGCTGCACCCCGGTATCCATAGAAGCAATGTCCACAATAGCCAAACCATGGAAGAAGCCAAGAATTGTTTCAAAAGATGAGTAGATAAAGAAGATATGGTCCATATATACAATAGAATATTACTCATCCATCAGAAAAGATGAATACCTACCATTTACATTGACATGGATGGAACTGGAGGGGATTATGTTAGGTTAAATAATTCAAGCAGACAATAATATGGTTTCACTCATATGTGGAACATAAGGAATAGGGCAGAGGACAAGAAGGGAAAAGAGGGAAAAGTGAAAACGAAGAAATCAGAAAGAGAGACTAACCTTGAGAGATTCTTGACTCAGAGAAACAAACTGAGGTTTGAGGATAGGGAGGCTGATGGGGGGATGGGATAACTGGGTGATGGGCATTAAGGAGGCCATGTGATATGATGAGCGTGGGTCGTTATACAAAACTGATTCATTGAACCTTATATCAAAAACTGAATTTAAATTTAAAAAGTTGCATTCTCCAAATGCTTCTTTCTCAGAATTATTTATATGGAACTTTCCTTATGCTTTCAGACATGCTTATGAAAATGCTTCTATCTTCATGAAATAAGACGGTATTTTAGCCACATTCCTAGACATTTTTCTTCCATAGTGTTAGGTATATGACATATTTCCTAAGCTTCCCCATATACATTAGAAAGGGTCTCTATCTTCATGAATGAAGATGATAGGTAAAGAGTTTTTATACAAAGTTGTGTTTCTCTGTTAAGTATATGGCATCTATCTTATATTATCAAACTTCCATTTCTATATGCTTCTATCTTCATGAAAGAAGATTTTAGTTGAAAATGTTTCTATACAGTGCTCTTTCTTAACGTTAAGTGTCTGGCACTTTCCTTAGGCTTCCACACACACAAACATTTGAAATTCCTTCTATCTTCATGAAAGAAGATATTTTATGAAAGAAATTTCTAGAGAGAGTTATTAAAGTTAAGTACTTTCCATACACTTACCCATACACATTTGAAAATGCTTCTATCTTTCTGAAAGAAGACGTTTGTTGAAAGACTGTCTATGAAGTGTTCTTAGAGTTAACTATAGGGTACTTTCCTTATGCTTCATATTTTTAACTTTGAGAAACAAGTGTGTGAGGAAAGTATTTTCAAGTTATGTCTTCATTCATGACTTTCCTCACACACTTGTTTCTCAAAGTTAAAAATATGAAGCATAAGGAAAGTACCCTATAGATCACATGTATATTTGAAAATGCTTCCATCTTCATGAATGAAGACATAACTTGAAAATACTTTCCTCACACACTTGTTTCTCAAAGTTAAAAATATGACACTTTCCTTATTCTTTCACAGATATATTTGAAAACGTTTTTAACCTTCATGAAAAAAGATGGTATTAGAATAACGGTTTATACCAACAGACAAGGTTCTTTCTTAGAGTTATGTATTGGCACAAATTTTATGCTTTTACATAAACCCTGTAAATATTTCTACCTTCATTAACAAATACGTTATTTGAATGGAAATTTCTATACAGTCTTTTTCTTAGTGTGCCATATGTGGCACGTAGATATGCTTCCACAAATACATTTTAAAACATTTCTATTTCCATAACAGAAGATGTTAGTTGAAAGATGTTTTTTATAGAATGTTCATTTTTACTTATTTTTTAATTTTATTTTATTATGTTATGTTAGTCACCATACAATACTTCGTTGGTTTTTGATGTGGTGATACATGATTAATTGTATTCATATAGGGGCACCTGGGTGGCTCAGATGGTTAAGTGTCTGCCTTCAGCTCAGGTCATGATCCTGGGGTCCTGGGATCGAGCCCCACATCGGGCTCCCGGCTCAGCGAGGAGCCTGCTTCTCCCTCTCCCTCTGCCTCTCTCCCTGCTCATGCTTTCTCTCTCTCTCTCTCTCTCTGTACCTCTGTGTCTCAAATGAATAAATAAAATCTTTAAGAAAATGTATTCATATAACACCCAATGCTCCATGCAGTACGTGCCCTCCTTAATTCCCATCACCAGGCTAAACCAAACCCCACCCCCTTCCCCTCTAAAACCCTCAGTTTGTTTCTCAGAGCTCATAGTCTCTCATCGTTCATCATTTTCCACCCTTTATTTTTCCCTTCCTTCTCCTAATGTCCTCCATGCTATTCCTTATGTTCCAGAAATAAGTAAAACCATATGATAATTGACTTTCTCTGCTTGACTTATTTCACTTAGCATAATCTTCTCCCCATCCATGTTGATGTAAAAGTTGGGTATTCATCTTTTCTGATGGCTGAGTACTATTCCATTGTAAAAAGGGACCACATATTTATCCATTCATCTGTTGAAGGACATCTCGGCTCTTTCCACAATTTGGATATTGCAGACATTGCTGCTATGAACATTGGGGTGCGTATGGCCCTTCTTTTCACTACGTCTGTGTCTTTGGGGTCAATACCGAGTAGTGCAAGTGCTGGGTCATAGGGTAGCTATATTTTTAATTTTTTGAGGAACCTCCACACTGTTTTCCAAAGTGGCTATACCAACTTGCATTCCCACCAACAGTGTAAGAGGGTTCCCCTTTCTCCACAACCTCTCCAACATTTGTTGTTTCTTGCCCTGTCAACTTTTGCCATTCTAACTGGTGTAAGGTGGTATCTCAATGTGGTTTTGATTTGAATTTCCCTGATGGCTAATGATGATGAACATTTTTTCATGTGTCTGTTAGCCATTTGTATGTCTTCTTTGGAGAACTGTCAGTTCCTGTCTTCTGCCCACTTTTTGACTTGATTATTTGTTTTTTGGGTGTTGAGTTTGAGAAGTTCTTTTCAAGAAGATCTTGAATACCAACAGTTGCAAATATCTTCTCCCATTCTGTGGGTTGCCTCTTTGTTTTGTTGACTGTTTCCTTTGCTGTGCAGAAGCTTTTTTATCTTGATGAAGTCCCCAAAGTTCATTTTTGCTTTTATTTCACTAGCTTTAGGAAATGTGTCTTGAAAGAAGTTGCTGTGGCCGATGTCAAAAATGTTATTACCTATGTTCTCCTCTAGCATTTTGATGGATTCCTATCTCACATTGAGGTCTTTCATCCATTTTGAGTTTATCTTTGTGTACCATGTTAGAGAATTGTTGAGTTTCATTCTTCACCTTGTGGCTGTCCAATTTTACCAACACCATTTATTGAAGAGACTGTCTTTTTTCCGTTACACACCAGAGCTCTCACAAGATTTGGAAATTGCTAGTGAGATTCAGATTGAGATCAGGTGAATTGGGTCCCTGGATATGGCATGTGCACTTGATTTGCACCACGATCTCTCTGACTGGGCCCAAGAGGTCCTGAGTGTTGGAAGAGTTCTCCCAAGATTTAGGTGAAAATCATGAGAAGTTTGCCACAGGATCTTGCAGAAGGGGCCTGAGCTGTCAGGAGATGTGGTTTGTTCTCCTTAGATTTGGCTTGGAAGGACGCATGATTTGACCCTGGTTCTTGCTGTCTGGGCTTGAGAACTCAGTGGATTTGGATGGGTACTCCTGAAAATGGCATTTAGATCATCTGGATCTTGATGAACGGGCCTAAGATGAGTCGAAATTTGAATGAGCATTCCCGAGATTTGGAGTGAGCTCCCATGAAGTTAGATGCTGTTTCTCACAGAGTGGCCTGAGATCCCAGAGGATTTGAGTGAGTTCTTCCGAGGCGTGGAGAGAGAACACTTGAGGTTTGACCCTGAACTTCCCTGACTCAGCCCGAGAGGGCTCAAATATTGGGTGAACTCTCTCAACATTTTGGACTGTGATCAGGCGAGATTTCCACCTGGAAGTCACTGACTGGGCCCAAGATCTCAAAAGATTTTGATGAGTTCTGGCGAGATTTGGACTTTGATCTGGCGTCGTGGGCCCCTGGAATTCACCGAATGAATGAGAGATTTCACAAGATTTGGAGACTGCAAGTGAGATTCTGGCCGAGAACACATGAGATGTGCTCCTGGATCTCGCTTAATATTCCTGATCTCTCAGGAGATTTGGATAGTTCTAGAGAGATTTGGACAGATATGCAGAGACATGTGTCCTAGACCTCACAGAAAGGGCCTAAGATATCATGAGATTTGGATCAGGGCTTTGATTTGGAGTGTAAACCCATGAGATTTGCCACTTGGTCTTGCTGACTAGGCCTGAAGTCTCTGGGATGTGGTTGAGTTGTAATGAAAATTGGATTTAAATCACCTGAGCTTTGCCTCCTGGATATCGCTGACTGGGCCTGAGATCAACCAAGATTTGGATGAATCCTCACCACATTTGGGACTGAGGCCAGAAGAAATTGCACCCTGTTTCTAACACAGTAGCCTGAGATCGCAAGGGATTTGAGTCAGGTCTTCAGAGTCTTGGCTGAGATGACTCAGGGTTTGCCCATAAATCTCCCTGATGGGGCCTGAGAACTCTCAACCTTTGGACAGACCTCCCAAGATTTGGACTGAGATCAGATGAGATTTGCCCCTGGATCTCACTGCATGGGCCCGAGGTCTCAAGAGATTTTGATGAGTTCTGGCAAGATTTGAACTTAGAAACTGTGAGGATGGCCACAGGATCTAAAAGAATGGTCCAGAGATCTCACAAGGTTTGCAGATTGTGAGCGAGATTCTGACTGAGATCACGTGACATGTGCCTCTGGCTCTCACTGATTTTCCTGATGTCTCAGGAGATATTGATGCTTGTACAGAGTTCTGGGCAGATATCCGAAGACACATGACCTCGACCTCCCAGGCAAGGCCTGAGATCTCATTAGTTTTGTATCAGGTGTCCCAAGATTTAGACTGGGATCCCACTTGACTTGCCCCATGATCTCGCTGACCGGCCCCGAGGTTTCATGAGATTTGGATGAGTTCTCCTGAGCTTTAGATCAAATCATGAGAGGTTTGCCCCTGGATCTTGCAGAGCAGGCCCGAGTTGTCATGAGATGTGGTTTCTTCTCCCAAGATTTGGCCTGAGAGGACGTGCGTTTTGACCCTGGTTCTTGCTCTGTGGACCTGAACACTCAGCGGATTTGGATCGGTACTCCTGAAAATGGGACTTAGATTATATGAGAATTGCCCTCTGGATGACTGAGCCTGAAATTATTCAAGATTTGAATAAGCCTTCCCGAGATTTGGACTGAGCTCCCATGAAGTTATATGCAGAATCTCAGAGAATGGCCTGAGATCCCAGGAGATTTGAGTGAATTCTTCCGAGGCTTGCCTGACAATATGCAAGGTTTGACTCTGAATCTCCCTGACTCAGCCCAAGAGCACTCGAATACTGCATGTACTCTCTTGAAATTTTGAACTGAGATCAGGCGAGATTTCCACCTGGATCTTGCTGACTGGGCCCAAGATCTCAAAAGATTTTGATGAGTTCTGGCGAGATTTGGACTTCAATCTGGGAATATTGCCCCTGGAATTTGCTGAATGGATGAGAGATTTCCCAAGATTTGGCGATTTTGAGTGAGATTCAGAATGATATCATGAGATGTGCGCCTGGATCTCGCTGACTTTTCCTGACATCTCAGGAGATTTGATTGTTCTAGAGAGAAATCGACAGATATGCAGAGACATAAGTCCTGGACATTGCAGTCAGTGCCTGCAATATCATGAGATTTGGGTCACGGTTCTGAGAATGGAGTGCAATTGCATGAGAATTGTCATTTGGTCTCGCTGACTGGGTCTGAAGTCTCTGGCATTTGGTTGAGTTCCCATGAAAATTGGATTTAAATCACCCGTGGTTTGCCTCCTGGATATCGCTGACTGGGCTCGAGATTACATGGGATTTGTGTGAGTCCTCCCGAGATTTGGACTGAGATAAGGTAAGATTTGCCCCTGGATCTCACTGAACGGGCCCGAGATCACAAGAGATTTTGATGACTTCGGGCGAGATTTGAACTTAGGACCTGCGAGGGTGGCCCCAGGTTATAAAAGAATGGTCCAGAGATCTCACATGTTGGAGATTCCTGTTGAGATTATGAGATCACGTGACATTTGTTCCTGGATCTCACTGACTTTTCCTGACGTCTCAGAAGATTTGGATACATGTATAGAGTTCTGGGCAGATATCCCGAGAATTGTGACCTCGACCCACAGACGAGGCCTGAGATCTCATTAGGTTTGGATCAAGTGTCCCAAGATTTGGACTGGGATCCCACTCAATATGCCCCTCGATCTCGCTGACTGACCCCTAGGTTTAATGAGATTTGGACGAGTTCTCCCAAGACTTAGATAAATTCATGAGAGGTATTCCCCCAGATCTTGCAGAGGGGGCCTGAGTTGTCATTAGATGTTGTTTGTTCTCCCAAGATTTGGCCTGAAAGCGCACAGGTTTTGACCCTGGTTCATATCTGGTCCTGAGCACTCAGTGGTTTTGCATGGGTACCCCAGTAAATTCGGTTTAGTTCACATGAGAATTGCCTCCTGGATCTCGATGACTGGGCCTGAGATCACTCGAGATTTGAATGAGCCCTCCCAAGATTTGGACTGAACTCACATGAAGTTAGAAGGTGTTTCTCCCAGAATGGCCTGAGATCCATGGAGATTTGAGTGAGTTCTTCCAAGGCTTGGACTGAGAACACACGAGATTTGACCCTGAATCTCCCTGACTGGTCCTAAGTGGACTCGAACATTGGATGTGTTCCCCTGAGATTGGACTGAGAGCAGGCCACATCTGCCCCTGCATCTCATTGACCGGGCCCAATTTCTCAAGAGATTTTGAGGAGTCTGGCGAGATCCGGTGAAATTGGCCCCTGGATATTGTGGAATGGACGAGAGATTTCACAACATTTGGAGATTTCTGGCGTGATTCAGACTGAGATCACCTGAGATGTGCCCCTGGATCTTGCTGAGTATTCCTTACATTTCTGGAGATTTTGACAGGTCTACCGAGATTTGGAAAATTATCCCATGACTTTTGATCTGGGAGTGGCAGACAGGGCCTGAGATCTCATGAGATTTGAATCGGGTCTTCTGAGATTTGGACTGTGATCCAATGGATTTGCTGCTCGATCTCGCTGACTGGGCCTGAGGTCTCTGAGATTTGGTGGAGTTCTAATGAAAATTGGATTTCAATCACCTGAAGTTTGTCTCCTGGTTCTCGCTGACTGGGCCCGAGATCACCCGAGATTTGCAAGATCCCTCCCAAGATTGGGTCTGCTGTCAGATGATCTTAGACGCTGTTTCTCATAGAGTGGCCTCTGATCCCAGGAAATTGGAGTGAGTTCTTTCAAGGGTCAGAGGGAGATCACATGAGATTCACCCGTGAATCTCCCTGACAGGGCTGGAGATCTCTTGACATTTGGATGAGTTCTCCTGGGATTTGGACTGAGATCAGGCCAGATTTGCACCTGGATCTCCCTAACTGGGCCCAAGAGCTCAAGAGGTTTTGACGAGTTCTGGTGAGATATGGAATTCGATCCTGGGAAATTGACCCCTGGAATTCACAGAATGGACCAGAGATATCACAAGATTTAGGGTTTTTGAGCAATATTCAGACTGAGATCATGTGACATGTGCCCTGGATCTTGTTGACTATTCCTGAAATCTCAGGAGATTTGGGTAGTTCTACCGAGATTTGGACAGGTATACTCAGATATATGTCCTGGAACTCGCAATCCGGGACTGAGGTATGAGATTTAGATTAGGTCTTCTGAGATTTGGCCTGCAATTCCATGAGATTTGCTGCTCGATCTCGCTGTCTGGGCCTGAGGTCTTTGGGATTTGGTTGAGTTCTAATAAAAATTGGATTTCAGTCACCTGAGGTTTGCCTCCTGTATCACGCTGACTGTGTCCGACATCACGTGTGATTTGCATGAGCCCTCCCAAGATGTGGTCTGAGGTCAGATGAACTGAGACGTTGTTTCTCACAGAATGTCCTGTGATCCCAGGAGATTTGAGTGAGTTCTTCTGAGGCTCGGACTGAGATCATATGAGGTTTGCCTGTGAATCTCCCTGACTGGGCCGGAGATGTCTCGACATTTGGATGACTTCTCCTTAGATTTGGACTGAAATAAGACCAGATTTGTACCTGGATCTCCCTAACTGGCCCAAGAGCTCAAGAGATTTTGATGAATTCTGGTGAGATTTGGACTTTAGATCCCGCTATGATGGCTACTGGATTTTGAGGAATGGAGCTGAGATCTCACAGGTTTTGGGGATACCTAGCGAGTTCCCGACTGTGATCACTTGTGCCTTTGGATGTGGCCTACTTGTCCTTAAATCTCAGGATATTTGTATAATTCTAAGGAGATTTGGACAGATATCCTGAAACATTTGACCTGGACCTCATAGACAGGGCCTGAGATCTCATGAGATTTTGATCAAGAGTCACAAGATTTGGACTGGGATCCCACTAGTTTTGCCCCTTGACCTTGCTGACTGGTCCCTAGGGCTCCTGAGATTTTGATGAGTTCTTCCAAGATTTGTACTTTGGCAAGATGAAGTTGGATCCTGTTTGTAACAGAATGCCCTTAGATACAAGGGATTTGAGTGAGTTTCTCTGAGGCTTGGACTGAGATCACTCAAGATTTGACCCTGAATATCCCTAACTGGGTCCAAGATGGCTTGAACTTTGAATGAGTGCTCCTGATATTTGGACTGAGATCAGGTGAGGTTTGCCCCTGGATCTCACTGACTGGGCCCAAGGTCTCAAGAGATATTTATGAGTTCGAGAGTTGGACTTTGAACCTAGGAGGAAGGACACTGGATAATTCAGAATGGTCAGAGGTCTCACAAGGTTTGGAGATTGCTAGGGAAATTAGGACTAAAATCACATGATATGTGCCCCTGGATCTGACCTAGTAGTCCTGAAATCTCAGAGTATTTGGATTGTTCTACCGAGATTTGTACGGAAATCGTGAGACATATCGAAAACAGGGCCTGAGATCTCATGACATTTTTCATCAGGTTTCCGAGATTTGGACTGTGTTCCCATGCGATTTTCCACTCGATCTTGCTGAATGGGCCTGAGTTTTCATGGACTTGGATGAGTTCTCCTGAAAATTCTATTCAGATTGCTTGAGTTTTGCCTCTGGAACTCATTGTGGGCCCCGAGATGTCACGAGATGTGACCCCAGACAAACACATTGTTCTCCCGCAATTTGTACTGACAGTATGGGAGTTTTGACCCAGGGCCTTGCTGCCTGGAAGTGAGAACTCACGAAATTTCTATGAGTTCTCCAAAAATTGTGTTGAGATCATATGAGATTTGCTCCTGAATCCCCTTGATTCGGCCTGAGATCACTCGACTTTTGGATGAGTTCTCCTGAGATTTGGACTGAGATCAGGCATGATTTGCCCCTGGATATCACTGAGTAGGCCCAAGAATGCAATAGGTTTTTACACATTCTGGTGAGATTTGGACTTAGATACAGAGAATATGGTCACTTGGTGTCGCAGAATGGTCGAGAGATCTCACAAGATTTGGAGATTGCTATCGAGATTCAGACTGAGATCACATGATATGTGCCTCTGGATTTTACTGACTAGTCCTGACATCTCACTAGATTTGGATAGTTTTACCGAGATTTTTACAGATATCCCAAAACCTGTTACCTTGATCTCACAGACAGGCCTTGAGATCTCATGAGATTTGGATCAGGTCTTCCTGAGATTTGGACTGTGATCTCTTGAGATTTGCCCCTAGATCTTGCTGAATGGGTCTGAGATCTCATGAAATTTGGATGATTTCTCCCGAAATTTAGACTAAAATCATGAGAGATTTGCCCCTGGATCTTGCGGAGGGGGCCCAAGTTGTCACGAGATGTTGTTTTCCTGAGATTCGACTGAAAGCAAGCGAGTTTTGACCCTGGTTCTTGCCATCTGGACATGAGCACTCATGAGATTGGATGAGTTCTCCTAAAAATTGGATTTAGATCACATGAGATTTCCCCTGGATCTTGCTGACTGGGCCTGAAATCTGACGAGATTTGGATGAGTTCTGAGTTTGAACAGAGGTCACATGAAGTTTGACCCTATTTCTGATAGAATGGTCTGGGAGATGCTCAGACATTTAAGTGAGTTTTTCCGAGGTTTGGACAGATCAGGGGAAATTTGCCTGTGAATCTCCCTGACTGGGCCCAAGATCTCTTGACATTTCAATGTGTTCTCCCGAGATTTAGACTGAGATCACCTGAGATTTTCCCCTGGATCTCACTGACTGGGCCCAAGATCTCAAGAGATTTTGATGAGTTTTTGTGAGATTTGGACTTAGATCCCCTGAGATTGGCTCCTTGATCTCTCTGAGTGTGTCAGAGGTCTCAAAAGATTTGGAGTTTTCTAGCAAGATTCAGACTGAAATCACGTGAGATGTGCCCCTGTATCTCTCTGACTAGTCATGAAATCTCAGCAGATTTGGACAGATATCCTGAGACTTTTGATCCTGAAGCTCACAGACAGGGCCTGAGTTCTCATGAGTTTTTGATCAGTTTTCTCTTGAGATATGGAATGAGATGCCATGAGATTTGCCCCTTGAATTCACTTACTGGATCCGAGATTTCATGAGATTGGATGAGTTCTCCTGGGATTTAGACCTAAATCAGGAGAGATTTCCCCCTGGTTCTCGCTGGGTGTACCTGGGATATAAGGAGATGTGGTTTGTTCTTCCGAGATTGGGACTGAGATTACTTGAGTTGGACCATTGTTCTCTCTCTCTGGACCTGAGATCTCATGAGATTTGGAGAAATTCAGATCCTGCTCCCTCTAGTTGTGCCCCTGGATTGCAATGACTGGGCCCAAAATCTCACGAGAGTTGGATTGGTTCTTCTGAGAAATGGATTTAGATCACATGAGATTTTACCTGGACTTCATATACTGGGCCAGAAATCCCGAGATTTGAATGAGTTCTCCAAGATTTTGACTTAGATCACATGAAGTTTGACTGTTTCTCAGAATGGCCTACGATCAAAGGAGATTTGGGGTGAGTTCTCCTGAGTCTTGGACTGAGATTTGATTTTGGATATAGCCAGGTACCCTAGATGTCATGAATCCTGGATATTTTCTCCCGAGATTTGGACTGAGATACCATTATATTTGCAGCAAGATCTTGTGAGATCTGGCAAAGTAAGTGTTGGGTTGTTTGTGTAGGTTGGGAGACTCAAACAGACTGTCTGGAAAAGTTGAAAGCCTGGGAAATCTCCCAGGTACCCTTCCTGTCTTTTCAGATGAACCAGCTCCCATGTTCTTTGCCTCCTCCTGCCCAAATTCCCTCTTCTGTCTATCAGTGCTAACATGATGTCAGTAGGGGACCTGGATTTCCATTCATCCCTATTTCAGTGCTCTGTATTTACTCCCACATAAGAATGGCATCTGTAGGTGTTTTGGAGATGCAAGAAGCTCCCAGAGTTCTGCAAAGCAGGCATGTCCCTGCACTAGATATGAACCTGCATAGGAGTCAAGGCTAGTGGGCTCCCAGCCCAACCAAGATCCCATGAGATTTCTCCTCACCTCTCTCGAAATTTTGCTGTGGATATTGTGAAATTAGGCCCGGCCTTTCAGGTGATTTTGGCCAAATTCAAACCAGATGCCTTTGAATCTCACAATTCTATGTTTGAGAGTGAAGATAATAGCTGGATGATGCTTCTATGCAGTGTTCTTTCCTGGAGATAAGTATATAGCATTTTCTTTGCGCTTCAGCACATACGTTTGAATATGCCCCATCATAATAAATCAAGGTATTGGTGGATGGACGGTTTCTACACAAAAGTGTTTCACTGAATTAAGTTTTTACCACTTTCTCTATGTTTACACACATATATTTGAAAGTGCTTCTATGTTCATGAAAGAAAAGGTTAGTTGAAAGTCACTTTCTACAAAGTAATGTTTCACTGAGTTAAGTACGTGGCACTTTTCTTATATGTCCACAGAAACATTTGAACACACTTTCATCTTCATGAAAGACATTAGTTAAATGATTTCTATTTAGTGACTTTCATGGAGTGAAGTGTATGGTACTTCCCTTATGCTTCCACACATACATTTGAAAACGCTTCCATCTTCATGAAAGAAATTATTTGCAAGATGATTTCTACATAGACTTTTTTCTAAGTATATGGGACTTTCCTTGTGCTTCCACACATACACTTGAAAGAGTTTCTAACTCTGTGAAAGAAGATTTTAGTTGAAAGATAGTTTCTACAGAGTCTTGTTTCACTGAGTTAAGTATAAAGCATGTTCCTTGTGTTTCCACACATACATGTTATGTTAATGTTGCTATCTATACAACGTTCTTTCTTGGATTAAGTATATGGCCCTCTCCTTATGCTTCCATAAATGCTTTTGAAAATGTTTCTATCTTCATGAAAGAAATGAGTTGAAAGATGCTTTCTACACAGACTAGTTTTTCTGAATTAATTATATAGAACTTTATTTAAGCTTCCACACATACCTTTGAAAACTCTTCTATTTTCATGGGAGAACAAGTTAGTTGAAATGTGCTTTCCATAAATACATATTTCTCTGAATTACCTATATTTCACTGTCCTTGTGATTCCATACATATATTTGAAAAAGTTTCTCTCTTCCTAAATGAAGATCCTAGCTGATTGATGCTTTCTCTGCAGTGTTCTATCCTGGAGATAAGTATATGGCACTTTCTTTGTGCTTCAACACATACGTTTGAATATGCCCCTATCACCATGAAACAAGATACTGGTGGATGGATTGTTTCTATGCAAACGTGTTTCACTAAGTATTTGGCATTTCTGTATGCTTCCACACATACTTTTAAAAATGCTTATACATTCATGAACCAAGAATTTAGTTGGAGATGCTTTCTATACAGACTTGTTTCTCTGAATTAAGTACACGGCACTTTCCTTATGAATCCACATATATCTTTGAAAATTCTTCTATCTGCATGAAAGAAGTAGGTGAAAGATGCTTTCCACACAGACTTTTTTCTCTAAGTATACAAAACTTTCCTAATGTCTCTTCTCAAATCATTTGAAAACACTTCCATCTTGATGAAAGAAAATGTTGGTTGCAAGATGCTTTCTCTCCCGTTTCATTTTCAGTGCATTAAGTATGTGGCATTTTCCTTATCCTTACATAAATACATTTGTATACGCATCTTTGTCCATCAGAAAAGATGTTATTGAATGTTGCTATGTATAGTGTTCTTTTTTGGAGTTAAGTATATGGCACTTTCCTTACGGTTCCACAAACACATGTGAATACACCCTTATCTCCATGACACAACTTGTTGGTTGAAGGATGGTTTCTGCACAGACTTGTTTCACCGAGTTAAGTATTTAGCACTTTCTCTACGCTTCCACACATAGTTTTAAAAACGCTTATACATTCATGAATCAAGAAGTTAGTTGAAAATTTTTCTACAAAAACTTGTTTCTCTGAATTAAGTATATGACACTTTCCTTATATTTCCATATATATTTGAAAGATGCTTCTATCTGCATGAAATGAAAAGTAGGTGAAAGATTCTTCCCACACAGACTTGTTTCTCTAAGTGACACTTTCCTAATGCTTCCTCAAAATCTTTTGAAAACACTTGTCATCATAAAAGATATTAGTTGCAAGATGTTTTCTCCCCAGTCTCATTTAAGTGCGTTAAGTCTGTGGCACTCTCATTATCCTAACACATATACTTTTGTACACACATCTATGTCCATCAAAAAAAAAAGATGTTAGTTGAATGTTGCTATATATACTGTGTTATTACTTGGAATTAAGTATATGGCATTTTCCTTTTCCTTCCACACATAGAAGTGAATATGCCCTAGACTTCATGAAAGAAGATGTTCGTTGATGAATGATTTCTGCACAGCCTTGTTTCACCACTTTAAGTGTATGGCACTTTCCTCACATAAATCTGAAAACGGTTCTATCTCTATCAAAAAAGATGTGAGTGGAATGGTGTTTTCTATTCTCTGTTCTTTCTTGGAGGTAAGTATATGGCACTGTCCTTATGCTCCCACACATACATTTGAAAACCCTTCCATCTTCATGAAAGAAGTTATTTGCCAGATGCTTTCTACACACACTTATTTTTAGGTATTATGTATATGATGCTTTCCTCGTGCTTCCACAAATACACTTGGAAGAGTTTTTATCTCCGTGAAGATATTAGTTGAAAGATGGTTTCTACACAATCTTTTTTCACAGTACTTCCCTTGTGCTTCCATATATATATATATATATATATATATATATATATATATATGAATACATCCATATCTCCATGGAACAAGATGTTGGTTGATGGATGGTTTCTACAGAGTTGACCCACTGGGTTAAATATCTGGCACTTTCCTTATGCTTCCTCAAATACATTTGAAAATGCTTTTATCTCTATTTGAAAAAGATGTCAGATTAATGTTGCTATATTTCCTGTAGGCTATGACACATACTTTTAAAAATGCTTATATGTTCATGAACAAAAGTGTTGGATGTGCCTTCTACACAGACTTGCTTCTCAGAGTTAAGTAAAAGCCACTTTCTTTATGCATCAACAAATACATTTGAAAACTTCTAATTTCATGAAACAAGATATTAGTTGAAAGTTACTTACATTCCCCACAGACTTGTGTCTCAGAGTTAAGTATATGGCACTTTACTTACGCTTCCACACATACATTTGAAAACACTTCTTTTTACCTGAAGCAAGATGTTAGTTGAAAGATGCATTCTTTACAGAGCTGTTTCTCAGAATTAAGTATATGGCAATTTCCTTAAGCATTTGAAAATGATTCTATTTTCATAAAACGAGATGTTACAAATACAGGTGTCTTCTGGGAGAATCAAGATGGTGGATGAGCAGGGGACCTTGTTTCATGTGGTCCCTACATTACCTGGATAGCTATCAAACCATTCTGAATATCCACGAACTCAGCCTGAGATGTAAGAAAATATATCTGGAACTCTACAAGCAGAAAAATGATGATTTTTTCCAAGGTAGGATGTGCAGAGTCATGAATCTGTATGGAAATATTGAAAAGTAAATGGAAGGGGGAGGGGTCCTCTATAAGCTGGCTACTGGAAAGCACAAAATCAGGACCCTTAGAAATCTGCTCCAACGAGAAATATCCCTTTCTGAAAGGGGCTCAGGGGATGAAAAGGGTAAAATTCTAAGTGGGTCATTGTGGTCTTGGGATACCAGGAGATACAGAAAGAATTGGGATGCTTGAACCAATAGAGTGCCCAAGCATTGGAGCAGGGAACCTGGTTATGGTCAGTGGGCCCAGGAGGGATTCTCAGCTTCAGTCACCACAAAGCACGAGCCAGACAAGTACGGAGACTGCTCTTTGCCCAAGCACCCTGAAAAGGACTGGAATGTGCAGGCTGTTTAACATCTCCAGAGAGGTAAAGAAAAGCTGTGCTCATGACTGGCCAGCAGTTCTCAAGGTCTCTCAGCAGCCGGGAAAGAACAGTAGGGTGTCACCCTGCCGAGACCTTGGGTCTGTGGAGCAGGGTGCATGAGTGAGACCACAACTGCTTGTAGTCACAAAGACAAAAAGTGCAGTGTCGCTCACCGGTCCCTGGGGCCTCCCCAGGAGGATTGCAGTGGGGGTGAACTGTGGAAGTCTGCGGAGTTTGGTGCACATAGGAGTGGAGTTTGTTTGACTTGAAGGGTTTATTGAAGAGGGGGAACAAAGATCTTACAGTTCCAGGCTGGAGATCTGGGCATGGCAAGTTTTGCTCTGACCCTCTGAAGAGGCACAGAAAGCCACCAGGAATCAAAAGCCACACAGAGGACCAGCTTCCACTGAGCCCAGCCCCCTGGCAAGGGGTGGGGCAACTCAACCCTGGCAAAAACACCTGAGAAGCAGCAGAGCAGGCCCCTCCCTCAGGAGACAGACTGGAAGAACAGGTGAATGACAAGCTTATGGATCACACAAGACTGTAAAATTCCAACCCCAGGGGAATAGTGTATATTGAGCTCCAGGTGTTTCCTCATGACTTGTTTATTCTTCAGTCTAAAATGTTCCATCTTTTTTTTTTTTTTTACCTGTTTCCCATTTCAACTAGACTCTTATTTTACCAACTTATGTTTTTAAGTCACTTTTTAACTTTTACTTTTTCACATCTACATTTTATAGATATATGCCTCATTTTACTCTTTTTTCACTCTATTCAATCTTATTTTTACATATATGTCATGTTTTCTTTGCAATTTTGGAATGTAGTGTCTTCTAACACAGAGACTAAAATTCAGTGAGGAACAAGTGGATCACCCTGCTTTGTCCACTCTGTGAGATAAGTCTCTCTTCTCCCCCATTTCTTTATTGTTTTGCTTCATTTTAGCTTTGTTTGTTTTTCTGTGGTAGCTGCCGAACACTTCTGGTTTTTTCTATGGTGCATTTTGCTTGAGCTGTGGTTGATATTTTTGGGCTCTGTTCATTCGCTCACCCATCCATCCCTGGACAAAATGACTAGAAGAAGGAATTCACAACAAAGGAAAGAACCAGAAGTTATATTCTATGCCACAGAGCTAATGAATATGGACATAAGATGTCAGAGATGGAATTCAGGATAGCAACTATAATCTTAATAGCTAGGTTTGAAAAAGCATAAGTGACAGTACAGAATCTCTAAAGACTGAAATAAGAATTTAAGAAGGCTATGGATGAGATGCAGTCTAAATTGGATGTTATAACAGCTAGGGTGAATGAGGCAGAAGACAGAATAAGTGATCTAGAGGACAGGCTGATGGAAAGAAAGGAAGCTGATGAGAAGAAAAAAGACAGCTAATAGCCTATGAAGAAAGGCTTCAAGAATTTAATGATGCCTTGAAACAAAACAATGTCAGAGTTATTGATGTCCCTGAAGGACTGTAGAGGTAGGGCTAGAAGGTGTATTTGAACACATTATAGCTGAGAATTTCCCTAATCTGGAGAAGGAAACAAGCATTTGTGTCCAAGAAGCAGAAAGGACCCTTCCCCAAATCAATAAAAATAGATCAGCATCCTGATATATAATAGTGAAGTTGTCAAATCTTAGAGAAAAGTTATCCTGAGAACAGCTAGTGAGAGGACGTTCCTTACATATGGAGGGAGGAACATCAGGATAACATCAGACATATTTACAGAAATCTGGCAGTTCAGAAAGGGCAGGGAAAATATAATCAGTGTTCTAAATGAGAAAACATGCAGCCAAGAATACTATATCCAACAAGGCTAAAGAGATTCCAGGACAGACAGAAACTGAAAGAACATATGACCACAAAAACAGCCCTGCAAGAAATATTAAGGGGGATACTGTAAGTAAAGAGAGACCCCAAGAGTAACATAGACCACAAAGTAGTGAGAAAATCTACAGAAATGAGGACTTTACAGGCAATACAATGGCACTAAAATCATATCCTTCAATAGCTACTCTGAATGTAAATGGGTTAAACGTGCTAAGCAAAAGACACAGGGTAAGAGATTGGATAAAAATGCAAGAATCATCCATATACTGTCTACAAGAGACTCATTTTATTTTTATGTATTTTTTAATTTTATTATGTTATGTTAGTCACCATACAATACATCATTAGTTTTTGATGTAGTGATCCATGATCCATTGTTTTTGTATAACACCCAGTGCTTCATGCAATACTTGCCCTCCTTAATACCCATCACCGGGCTAACCCATTCCCCCACCCACTCCCCTCTAAAACCCTGTTTGTTTCTCAGAGTCCATAGTCTCTCATGGTTCATCTCTCCCTCCAATTTCCGTCCCTTCATTTTTCCCTTCCTTCTCCTAATGTCCTCCATGATATTCCTTATGTTCCACAAGAGACTCATTTTAGACCTAAAGACATTTCCAGGCTGAAAGTGAAAGAGTGGAGAACAATTGACCATGTGAATGGAACTCAAAAGAAAGCTGAGGTAGCAATACTCATATCAGACAGATTAGATTTTAAACCAAAGACGGTAGTAACAGATGTAAAGGGACACTATATCACACTTAAAGTGTCTATCCAACAAGAAGATCCAATAAATGTAAATATCTATGCCCCCAACATGGGAGCAGAGAATTATACAAACCAAATAAAAACTAAATTAAAGAAAAATATTTATATTAATATATTAAGAGTAGGGGACATAAACAGCGCACTCACAGCAATGAACAGATCATCTAAGCAGAAGATCAACAAAGAAACAAGGGCTTTGAGTGACACACTGAAACAGATGCCATCCTAAAACAACAGAATAGTCATTCTTCTCAAGTGCACATGGAAATTGCTCCAGAATAGATTACATACCGGGTCACAAATCAAGTCTCAACCAATACCAAAAGATTGAGATTATTCCCTGCATATTTTCAAACCACTATGCTTTGAAACTAGAACTCAATCACAAGAAGAAATTTGGAAGGAACTCAAACAGTTGGAGGTCAAAGAGCATCCTGTTGATGAATGAATGGTTGAAACAGAAAACTAAAGAAGAACAAAAACAATTCATGAAAACTAATGAAAATGAAACCACATCTATTCAAAACCTCTGGGATACAGCAAAGGCTGTCTTAAGGTGGAAGAACATAGCAATCCAAGCTTCTCTCAAATAATTAGAAAAATCCAAAATGCACAAGCTTACCTTACACCTAAGGGACCTGGAGAAAGAACCGCAAATTAAAGCTAAACCAAGCAGGGGAAGAGAAATAATGAAGAATAGAGCAGAAATCAATGAAATAGAAACCAGAAGAACAGTGGAACAGATCAACAAAACTAGTAGCTAGTTCTTTGTTAGAATTAACAGGATCGATAAAGCTCTGGCCAGACTCATCCAAAAGAAAAGAGAAAGGACCCAACTTAATAAAATAATGAATGAGGGGAGAGATCAAGACCAACACCAAAGACACACAAACTGATAGAACATGTTACAAGCAACTATATGCCAAAAAATTAAGCAATCTGGAAGAAATGGATGCATTCCTGGAAATTTATAAACTACCAAGACAGAAGCAGGAAGAGTTAGAAAATATGAACAGATGCATAACTGGTGAGGAAATTGAAATGGTAATCAAAAATCTCCTCAAAAAGCAAGAGTAGAGGGCCAGATGGCTTCTCAGGGGAATTCTGCCGAACATTTAAAGAAGAAATAATAC
The DNA here is from genome assembly GCF_004348235.1 of Phoca vitulina. Classification (NCBI taxonomy): domain Eukaryota; kingdom Metazoa; phylum Chordata; class Mammalia; order Carnivora; family Phocidae; genus Phoca; species Phoca vitulina. Next base: position 6,511,390 of record NW_022589780.1, on the reverse strand, counting down.
CTATGCTACTGAAGCTGTTTAAAAAATAGAAATGGAAGGAAAACTTCCAAACTCCTTCTATGAGATCAGAATTACCTTAATCCTCAAACCAGAAAAAAAACCCATCAAAAAGGAGAATTATTGATGAACATGGATGCCAAAATACTCAACACTATCCTAGCCAAGAGTTTAGAGGAAAAGATTGTGGAGGAGATGGGGACCCTATTCCAACTGGTCCCCTGAATTGACCTGGATATCTACCAGACCACTCTGAACACACACAAAATCAGCCTGAGATGTGGGAAGATATATCTGGATCTCTACAAACAGAATATCACAGGTGGTCATTTTGAGGTATGAAGCAGGGAGTCGTGATTCCGCAGACAGATATTAGAAGATAAATGGAAGGGTGAGGGAGCCTCCAGGATCCTGCACCACAAGTGAACAAGAGCCTCCCACACTGGGGACAGGGCACAGACTCACGGACCTGTAGCGGTGGGGAAAGGATTTTAGGGCAGCCCCCCAGACTGAAACCTGGAGTGGCAGGGCCACATGTGTGAACAGGGGGCAGGTGGTGGTTATAGAAAAACAAAGGGGAGAGACGAGTCTGGACCTGGAAGCTGAGGGGCGCACAACCTGGGATGCTGCAGTTTTTAGCAGCACAGACAGAAAAGGAGATAGTGAGGCCTGGAGAGCCCACTGAAGAACAGACTGCCGTCTCTCTGTTCTGAGCCAGAGGGTTGGAAACGGTCTCTTCTGCTCTGGCTCTCAGAAGAGAGGTGGAAAGCCACAAGGAAAAGCAGCCAGAGAACAAAAGGCCCAAAACACCCGTATTCACTGAGCCCATCACACCCAATAGGGGAGAGGGCAACTCTGCCCAAACAGGGTTACGTGAGGAACAGCATGGCAGGCCCCTCCTCCAGAACACAGGCTGGGAGAACAAGAGGCAGACAACACTAAGGTCTCTATAAAACAGGTGCATCTTGCTTGGATGACTGCGAGGGTCCTGAGACCACAATGTCTTAGTGAGGATTCCACCCCTCGCTTAGCCACTGAAGCGATGTCTCTCAGCAGATCAGACTTCTACAAGTTCCGATTTTGTGCTCCGCTCTGTATCACTTGCGGGTAGCTGGGTGAGGGAAGCCCTCTCCCCCACCGTCTATCTTCCTGAATACCACCTCGGATTCACGTCTCCGCACGTCCTACCTTCCAGAAAGCGGTCACTTTTCTGTTCAGAGAGTTGTTCCTGTTCTTTTTTTCAATCTCCTGTTGAGTTCGTAGGTGTTCAGAATGGTTTGATGCCTATCTAGCTGAATTCCTGGGACCAGACGAAATTTAGGTGTCTTACTCCTCCGCCTGTCAAAAATTATTTGACCACAGAGTTGAAGGTCCATATCTGGGCTCTCTATTCTGTTCGATTGGCCTATATGTCTGTTTTTGTGCCAGTACCATGCTGTCTTGGTGATCACTGCTTTGTAATATAGCTTGAAATTGGGCAACGTGATGTCTCCAGCTTTGATTTCTTTTTCAACATTTCCTTGGCAATTCGGGGTCTTTTCTGATTCCCTACAAATTTGAGGATTGTTTGTTCCAGCACTTTGAAAAATGTCATTGGAATTTTGATCAGGATGGCATTGAAGGTATAGATTGCTCTGGGTAGCATAGACATTTTAACAATGCTTATTCTTCCCATCCATGACCATGGAGTGTTTTTCCATCTTTTTTGTCTTCAATTTCTTTCATGAGTGTTCTGAAGTTCCCAGAATATAGATCCTTTACCTGTTTGGTTAAGTTTCTCATGGTTTTTGGTGCTATTGTAAATGGAATCATTCCATAAGTTGTCTACAAGAGACACATTTTGAAACTAAAGATAAATCCAGACTGAAAGTGAAGGGGTGGAGATCCATCTTCCATGCAAGCGGACCTCAAAAGAAAGCTGGGATAACAATTCCCATATCAGAAAAATTAGATTTTAAACTAAAGACTGTAGTTAGAGACACAGAAGGATACTATGTCATTCTTAAATGGTCTCTCCAACAAGAAGATCTAACAATTGTAAATATCTACACCCCCAACATGGGAACAGCCATCTACATAAGCGAACTGTTAACCAAAATAAAGAGTCATATTGATAACAATACGTTAATTGTAGGAGACCTCAATACTCCACTCTCAGCAATAGACAGATCATCTAAGCAGAAAATCAACACAGAAACAAGAGCTTTGAATGACACACTGGACCAGATGGACCTCATAGATATATACAGAACATTCCACCCTAAAACAAAAGAATACTCATTCTTCTCGAGCGCACATGGAACTTTCTTCAGAATAGACCACATACTGTGTCACAAATCAGGTCTCAACCGATTCCAAAAGATTGAGATTATTCCCTGCATATTCTCAGACCATAATGCTTTAAAACTGGAACACAATCACAAGAAAATTTTGGAAGAAAGTCAAAAACGTGGAAGCTAAAGACCACTCTGTTCAAGAATGTTAGTATCAACCAGGAAATCTAAGAAGAATTTAAACAATTCATGGAAACCAATGAGAACGAAAACACATCATTCCAAAACCTATGGGATGCTACAAAGGAGGCCCTAAGGGGGAAATACGTACCCATTCAAGCCTCACTCAAAAAATTAGAAAAATCCCGATTTCACCAACTAACTCCACACCTTAAAGAACTAGAGAAAAAGCAACATCCGATGCCTGAGCCACACATTAGAAGAGAAATAATTAAGATTAAAGCAGAGATCAATGATTAGAAACCAGAAACACAGTGGATCAGATCAACGAAACTAGAAGCTTGTTCTTTGAAATAATTAAGAGATCGATAAAGCACTGGCCAGACTTATCCAAAAGAAAAGAAAAATGATCCAAATTAATAAAATAATGAATGAAAAGGGAGAGATCACGACTAACACCAAGGAAATAGAAACAATTCTCAGAAATTATAATCAACAACTATATACCAGTAAACTGAGCAATCTGGATGAAATGGATCCATTCTTGGAAACCTATAAGCTGCCAAGACTGAAACAGGAAGAAATTGACAACCTGAATAGGCCAATAACCAGAAATGAGTTTGAAGAGGTGATCAAAAACCTCCCAAAAAACAAGAGTTCAGGGCCTGATGGATTCCCTGGGGAATTCTACCAAACATTCAAAGAAGAAATAATACCTATTCTACTGAAGGGGTTCAAAAAATAGAAACAGAAGGAAAACATCCAGACTCATTCTATGAGGCCAGCATTACCTTAATCCCCAAACCAAGCAAAGACCCTATCAAAAGGAGAATTTCAGAGCAATATCCCTGGTGAATATGGATTCCAAAAATCTCAACAAAATCCTAGCTAATAGGATCCAACAATACAGTAAAAGGATCATCCACCACGACCAACTGGGATTTATCCCCGGGATGCAAGGGTGGTTCAACATTTGCAAATCAATCAGTGTGATAGAACACATTAATAAGAGGAGGGAGAAGAACCATATGGTCCTCTCAATTGATGCAGAAAAAGCATTTGACAAAATACAGCATCTTTTTCTGATTAAAACTCTTCAGAGTATAGGGATAGAGGGAACATTCATCAAGTTCATAAAATCTATCTATGAAAAACCCACAGCGAATATCATCCTCAATGGGGAAAAGCTGAGAGCCTTTCCCTTAAGATCAGGAACACGTCAAGGATGCCCACTCTCGCCACTATTGTTCAGCATAGTACTAGAAGTCCTAACAACAGCAGAGAGCAAAAAGAAATAAAAGGTATTCAAATTGGCAAAGAAGTCAAACTCTCTCTTTTCGCAGACGACATGATACTTTATGTGGAAAACCCAAAAGACTCCACCTCTAAATTACTAGGACTCATACAGCAATTCAGTAATGTGGCAGGATACAAAATCAATGCACAGAAATCAGTTGCTTCCTTATACACTAACAATGCAACTATAGAAAGAGAAATTAGAGAAATAATCACCTCCATTTACAATAGCACCAAAACCATAAGAAACCTTGGAATAAACCTAACCAAAGAGGTAAAGGATCTATACTCTAGGAACTACAGAGCACTCATGAAAAAATTGAAGAAGACACAAAAGGTAAAAAAACATTCCATGCTCTTGGATTGGAAGAAAAAACATTGTTAAAATATCTATGCTACCCAGAGTAATCAGTACCTTCAATGCCACCCTGATCAAAATTCCAATGGCATTTTTCAAAGTGATGGAAAAAAGAATCCTAAAATTTGTATGGAATCACAAAAGACCCCAAATCACCAAAGAAGTGTTGAAAAGGAAAAACAAAGTTGGGGCATCACGTTGCTTGATTTCAAGCTATATTACAAGCTGTGATCACCAAGACAGCGTGGTACTGGGACAAAAACAGACACATAGACCAAATGGAACAGAATGGAGTCCAGATATGGAAGCTCAACTCTGTGGTCAAATAATCTTCGACAAAGCAGCAAAAAATATGGAATGGAAAAAGGACAATCTCTTCAATAAATGGTGCTGGGAAAATTGGACAGCTATATAGAGAATGAAACTCGACCATTCTCTAACACCAGACATGAAGATAAACTCAAAATGGATGAAAGACCTCAATGTGAGACAGGAATCCATCAAAATTCTAGAGGAGAACACAAGCGGTAACCTCTTCAACATCGGCCACAGCAACTTTTTCAAGATACATCTCCAAAAGTAGTGAAACAAAAGCAAAAATGAACTTTTGGGACTTCGTCAAGAGAAAAAGCTTCTGCACAGCAAAGGAAACAGTCAACAAAACAAAGAGGCAACCCACAGAATGGGAGAAGATATTTGCAAATGACACTACAGATAAAGGGCTGGTATCCAAGATCTATAAAGAACTTCTCAAACTCAACACCCAAAAAACAATCAAGTCAAAAAATGGGCAGAAGACATGAAAAGACACTTCTCTGAGGAAGACATACAAATGGCTAACAGACACATGAAAAAATGTTCATCATCATTAGCCATCAGGGAAATTCAAATCAAAACCACATTGAGATACCACCTTACACCAGTTAGAATGGCAAAATTGGACAGGGAGGGAAACAACTGAGGTATTTGTGGCTTATTTATTGGCAGTGCAGAGATCGGCCATGAGGGCTGAGTTGAGGACTAACATTAGGGTGCACTACCGGCTTCCTGTGTGGACTCAGGGGTTGATGATGGCAATAGTGAGGGTTCTATTTTCAGTAAATCCTGATCTCCAACTCCATTGTGTGGTTGCATGTGGTCCACTTTCCTTCTATTTTTCATCCTGAGTAGTCTGGCATTGGCCAGGTGTTCCAAACCATTGTGCCCTCAGACTGAGGGTTCAGGCCCCATCCTTGCCACAGGCAGGGCTAGGGTTAGGGTTCCAGTCCAGGCGAAGAGAGGGGCTGATTCAATGGCAGTACAGACATCTGCCCAGGGACTCTGTTGAGGAATACCTTTGCAGTGAGGCTCCAGCTTCCAGTATGGTCTCAGTGGGATGCTGATAGTGATGGCTAAGTTTATGATTTTCACTCTTTATGCTCTCCCGATAGACTCCAGGGGTTGCATGTAACATGGTTTTCTTCTGTGTTCTTGCCTGAGTAGTCTGGCATGGGCCACTGTAACCTCAAATCCACTGTAACCTCAGACTTGGGGTTTAGGCTCTTTCAACCCCAGAGGCCTGTCTAGGGTTCATATGGGTGTCCAGGAGGCAGTTGGAGCCTATGGAATGACAGTGTGGAGACCTGCCCTGAGGGCAATGTTGATGACTAACTTTAGGTTGAAGCTCGAGCTTCTGGTTTGGCCACAGGGGGATGCTGATGGTGTGGGTGAGGGTTCGATTTTCAGTAGAAGCCAACTCTCATGCTCAAATCCAGGGGCTGCATGAGGCAGGGTTTCCTTTTTTATTCCTGCCTCAGTAGTCTGGCATTTTCCGGGTGTACCAAATCCATTGTGCTCTTGGACTAGTGTTTCTGTCCGGGAGATGGGTGGAGTCTATTCTATAGCATTGTGGAGATCTGCCCTGAGCTCTGATTTGAGGGCAAGCCTTAGGGGGAGCAGCGGCTTTTGGCCTCAGGGATATATTTTTAGTGTTCTAAGGTTTAGGATCTTCACTAGAATCATGGTCTCCAGCATCATCCCTGGGGGTTGCACGTCACACGTTTTCCAAAGTCTTTGTTCTTGCCTGATTAGCCTGGCATGCCTCAGGTGTCCAGAATCCATTTGAACCTCACAATTAGGGTTTGGGTCTGGTCAGAGCCACATCCAGGGCCAGGGTTTGGGTTATAGTCATGAAGAATTTAGGGGTCAGTTGCAGTGATGCAGGGATGACAGTGCAGAGTCCTATCCTGATGACTGAATGGAGGGCTGGCATTAGGGTGAGGCTCAGACCTCGGGTTGGACTTTTTTTGGGGGGGAGGTTTTTGATTCCTTGCTTGTTATTGGTCTGTTCAGATTTTCTAAATTTTCTTGCTTCAGTCCGGGTAATTCATAAGTTTCCAGGAATGCATCAATTTCTTCCAGATTGCATAATTTGTTGGCAAATAGTTGCTCATAATATGTTCTAACAATTGTCTGTATATCTTTGGTATTTATCATTATCTCTCCCCTTGCATCCATGATTTTATTAATTTGGGTCCTTTCTCTTTTCTTTTGGATAAGACTGGCCAGAGGTTTCTTGATCTTATTAATTTTTTCAAACAATTAGCTACTAGTTTCATTGATCATTCTACTGTCTTCTTGTTTCTATTTCATTCATTTCTGCTCTAATCTTTATTATTTCCCTTCTACTCCTGGGTTTAGGCTTTATTTGCTGTTCTTTCTCCAGGTCCTTTAGGTGTAAGATTAGCTTGTGCATTTGGGACTTTTCTAATTTTTCCGGAGAGGCTTGGATGGCTATGAACTTCCCTCTTATGCCCAACTTTGCTGTATCCCAGAGATTTTAAACTCATATATTTTCACTTTCATTACTTTGCATAAATTGTGTAAGATCTTCTATAATTTCCTGGTTGACCCATTCATTCATTAGCAAGATGATCTTTAACCCCCAAGTGTTTGAGTTCTGTCCAAATTTCTTCTTGTGAATGAGTTCCAGTTTCAAAGAATTGTGGTCTGAATATATGCAGAGAACCAGCTCAATCTTTTGCGATTGGTTGAGACCTGATTTGTGACCCAGTATGTGATCTATTCTGGAGAAATTTCCATGTGAACTCAAGAAGAATGAGTATTCTCTTGATTTCGGATGGAATGCTGTATATATCTATGAAGTCCATCTCGTCCATTGTTTAATTCAAAGCTCTTGTTTCTTTGTTGATCTTCTGCTTAGATGATCTGTCCGTTGCTGTGAGTGGAATGTTGAAGTCTCCTACTATTAATGTGTGTGTGTGTTTATTTTGGTTATTAATTGGTTTATATAACTGGCTCCTCCCATGTTGGGGGCATAGATATTTACAATTGTTAGATATTTTTGTATGGACCTTTTAAGTATAATGTAGTGTCCCTCTACAACTCTTAATAGAGTCTTTGGTTTAAAATCTAATTTTTATGATATGACAACTGCTATCTCTCTTTTCTTTTGAGGTCTGTTTGCATGGCAAATCGTTCTCCATCCCCTAACATTCAATCTGGAGTTTTCTTCAGGGTTAAAATGAGTCTCTTGTATACAGCATATGGATGGGCCCTGTTTTTTTTATCCAATCTGATACATTGTGTTTTTAGATTGGAGCTTTCAGCCCATTTATATTCAAAGTAACTCTTGAAAGATATGAATTTAGTGCCTCTGTATTGCCTGTAAAGTTCCCTTTTCTGTAGACTGTCTCTGTTACTTTCTGGTTTACATTACTCTTGGGGTCTCTCTTACAGATTACCCCTTAATATAACTTGCAAGGTTGGCTTCGTGGTCACTTATACTTTCAGGTTTTTCCTGTCTTGGAAACTCTTTATCTCTCCATCCGTTCTGAATGATAGCCTTGCTGGATAGAGTATTCATTTTTTTTTCAAGTTTCTGTAAGCCATAGATAGCTTTTTTATAATTGTTTTATTATGTTATGTTAGTCACCATACAGTACATCATTAGTTTTTGATGTAGTGTTCCATGATTCATTGTTTTCATATAATATGTGTCCTCCTTAATACCATCACCGGGCTAACCCATCCCTCCACCCCCCTCCCCTCTAAAACCCTCAGTTTTTTTCCCAAAGTCCATAGTCTCTCGTGGTTCATCTCTCCGTCTGATTCCCCCCCTTCATTTTCCCCTTTTTTCTTCTAATGTCCTCCATGCTATTCCTTATGTTCCACAAATAAGTTAAACCATATAATTGACGTTCTCTGTTTGACTTATTTAACTGAGCATAATCTCCTCCAGTTCCAACCATGTTAATTCAAATTTTGGGTATTCATCCTTCTAATGGCTGAGTAATATGTATGGATAACATCTTCTTTATCCATTCGTCTGTTGAAGGGCATCTCAGCTCTTTCCACATTTTTGGTTATTGTGGACACTGCTGCTGTGAATATTGGGGTGCATATGGCCCTTCTTTGCACTACGTGACTTTGGGGTAAATACCCATAAGTGCAATTGCTGGGTCATAAGGTAGCTCTATTTTTAAATTTTTGAAGGACCTCCATACTGTTTTCCAAAGTGGCTGTACCAACTTGCATTCCCACAAACAGTGTAAAAGGGTTCTCCTTTCTCACAACCTCTCCAACATTTGTTTCTTCCCTTGTCAATTTTTGCCATTCTAACTGGTTTGGTTTGATTTGAATTTCCCTGATGGCTAACTATGATGAACATTTTTTCATGCGTCTGTTGGCCATTTGTATGTCTTCTTTGGAGAAGTGTCATTTCATGTCTTCTGCCCATTTTTTGACTTGATTATTTGTTTTTTGGGTGTTGAGTTTGAGAAGTTTGAGAAGGATATCAGCCCTTTGTCTGTAGTGGCATTAGCAAAAATCTCCCATTCTGTAGGTTGCCTCTTTGTTTTGTTGACTTTTTCTTTTGCTGTGCAGAAGCTTTTTATCTTGATGAAGTCCCAGTAGTTCATTTTCGCTTTTTTTTCCCCTCGTCTTCGGAGATGTATCTTGAAAGAAGTTGTGGAAAATGTTGAAGAGGTTACTGCTTATGTTCTCCTCTAGAAATTTGATGGATTCCTGTCTCACATTGAGGTGTTTCATCCTTTTTGAGTTTATCTTTGTGTACGGTATAAGAGATTGGTCAAGATTCATTCTCTATATAGCTGTCCAATTTTCCCAGCACCATTTATTGAAAAGACTGTCCTTTTTCCATTCCATATTTTTTGCTGTTTTGTCGAAGATTATTTGACCATAAAGTTGAGCTTCCATATCTGGACTCCATTCTGCTCCATTTGGTCTATGTGTCTGTTTCTGTCCCGGTACCATGCTGTCTTGGTGATCACAGTTTGTAATATAGCTTGAAGTCAGGCAACATGATACCCCAACTTTGTTTTTTTCTTTTCAACACTTCTTTGTTGATTCGGGGTCTTTTGTGATTCCATACAAATTTTAGGATTTTTTTTCCATCACTTTGAAAAATGCCACTGGAATTTTGATCAGGATGGCATTGAAGGTACTGATTACTCTGGGTAGCATAGATATTTTTACAATGTTTTTTCTTCCAATCCAAGAGCATGGACTGTTTTTCCGTCTTTTTGTGTCTTCTTCAATTTCTTTCATCAGTGTTCTGTAGTTTCTAAGGTATAGATCCCTTTACTTCTTTTGTTAGGCTTATTCCAAGTATTCTTATGGTTTTTGGTGCTATTGTAAATGGAGGCGATTATTTCTCTAATTTCTCTTTCTACAGTTACAATGTTAGTGTATAAGAAAGCAAGTGATCTGTGCGTTGATTTTGTATCCTGCCACATTACTGAATTGCTGTATGAGTTCTAGTAATTTTGGGGGTGGAGTCTTTTGGGTTTTCACATAAAGGATCATATCATTTGTGAAAAGAGAGAGTTTGACTTTTTCTTTGCCAATTTGAAAACCTTTTATTTCTTTTTGTTGTCTGATTGCTGTTGCTAGGACTTCTAGTACTATGTTGAACAATAGGGGCGAGAGTGGACACCCTTTACATGTTCTTGATCTTAAGGGAAAGGCTTGGTCATGGTGGATGATCCTTTTACTCTATTGTTGGATCCTATTAGCAAGGATTTTGTTGAGGATTTTGGAATCCATATGCATCAGGGACATCTGTCCAAAATTCTCCTTTTGATGGGGTCTTTGCCTGGTTTGGGGATTAAGGCAATGCTGGCCTCACAGAATGAGTCTGGAAGCTTTCCTTCTGTTTCTATGTTTTGAAACAGCTTCAGGAAAATAGGTATTATTTCTTCATTGAATTTTTGGTAGAATTACCCAGGGAATCCATCAGGCCCTGGACTCTTTTTTTTTGGGAGGGTTTGGATCACTGCTTCAATCTCATTACTGGTTATTGGCCTATTGAAGTTGTCAATTTGTTCCTGTTTCAGTCTTGGCAGCTTATAGGTTTCCAGGAAGGCATCCATTTCATATAGATTGCTCAGTTTATTGGAATATAGTTTTTTATAATAATTTCTAATAATTGTTTCTATTTCCTTGGTGTTAGTCATGATCTCATCCCTTTCATTCATAAATTTATTAATTTGGGTACTTTCTCTTTTCTTTTGGATAATTCTGGCTAGTGGTTTATCGACCTTATTAATTCTTTAAAGAACCTGCTTCTAGTTTCATTGATCTGATCTACTGTGTTTCTGGTTTCTAATTCATTGATCTCTGCTCTAATCTTAATTAGTTCTCTTTTTTGAATTTTATTATGTTATGTTAGTCACCATACAATACATCATTAGTGTTTGACGTGGTGATCCATGATCCATTGTTTTCATATAACACCCAGTGCTCTATGCAGTATGTGCCCTCCTTAGTACCCAACAGCAGACTGACCCAACGCCCAAGCCCCTTCTCCTCTAAAACCCTGTTTGTTTCTCAGAGTCCATAGTCTCTCATGGTTCATCTCTCCCTCCGATTCCCGCCCCTTCATTTTTCCCTTCCTTCTCCTAATGTCTTCCATGCTAGTCCTTATGTTCTAAAAGTAAGTGAAACCATATGATAATTGACTTTCTCTGCTTCACTTATTTCACTTAGCATTATCTCCTCCAGTCGCATCCATGTTGATGTAAAAGTTGGGTATTCATCCTTTCTGATGGCTGAGTAATATTCCATTGTACATATGGACCACATCTTCTTGATCCATTCATCTGTTGAAGGGCATCTCGGCTCTTTCCACAGTTAGGCTATTGCCGACATTGCTGTTATGAACTCTGGGGTGCATATGGCCCTTCTTTTCACTACATCTGTGTCTTTGGGGTAAATACCCAGCAGTGCAATTGCTGGGTCATAGGGTAGCTCTATTTTTAATTTTCTGAGGCACCTCCACACTGTTTAACAAAGTGGCTGTACCAACTTGCATTCCCACCAACAATGTAAGAGGTTTCCCCTTTCTCACAACCTCTCCAACATTTGTTGTTTCTTTCCCTGTCCATTTTTGCCATTTCAACTGGTGTAACGTGGTATCTCAATGTGGTTTTGATTTGAATTTCCCTGATGGCTAATGATGATGAACGTTTTCTCACGTGTCTGTTAGCCATTTGTATGTTTTCCTCAGAGAAGTGTCTTTTCATGTCTTCTGCCCACTTTTTGACTTGATTGTTTTTTGGGTGTTGAGTTTGAGAAATTCTTTATAGAACTTGGATACCAGCCCTTTATCTGTAGTGTCATTTGCAAATATCTTCTCCCATTCTGGGGGTTGCCTCTTTGTTTTGTTGACTGTTTCCTTTGCTGTGCAGAAGATTTTTATCTTGACGAAGTCCCAAAAGTTCATTTTTGCTTTTGTTTCACTAGCTTTTGGAGATATATCTTGAAAGAAGTTGCTGTGGGCGATGTCAAAGAGGTTACTGCCTATGTTCTCCTCTAGAATTTTGATGGATTCCTGTCTCACATTGAGGTCTTTCATCCATTTTGAGTTTATCTTTGTGTATGGTGTTAGGGAATCTTCGAGTTTCATTCTTCTGCATGTGGCTGTCCAATTTTCCCAGCACCATTTATTGAAGAGACTGTCTTTTCTCCATTGCATGTTTTTTGCTCCTTTGTCGAAAATTATTTGACCATAGAGTTAATGGTCCATATCTGGGCTCTCTATCCTGTTCCTTTGGTCTATATGTCTGTTTTAGTGCCAGTACCATGCTGTCTTGGTGATCACAGCTCTGTAATAAAGCTTGAAATCGGGCAACGTGATGCCCTCAGCTTTGTTTTTCTTTTTCAACATTTCCTTGGCGATTTGGGGTCTTTTCTGATTCCATACAAATTTTAGGATTGCTTGTTCCAGCACTTTGAGAAATGTCATTGGAATTTTGATTGGGATGGCATTGAAGGTATAGATTGCTCTGGGTAGCATAGACATTTTAACAGTGTTTATTCTTCCAGTCCATGAGCATGGAATATTTTCCATCATTTTGTGTCTTCTTCAATTTCTTTCATGAGTGTTCTGTGGTTCCTAGAGTAGAGATCCTTTACCATTTTGGTTAGGTTTATCCCGAGGTGTCTTATGGTTTTTGGTGCTGTTGTAAATGGAGGCGATTATTTCTCTAATTTCTCTTTTTATAGTTGCATTGTTAGTGTATAAGAAAGCAACTGATTTCTGTGCCTTGATTTTGTATCCTGCCACATTACTGAATTGCTGTATAATTTCTAGTCTTTAGGGGCTGGAGTCTTTTTGGTTTTCCACATAATGTATCCTGTCATCTGCGAAAAGAGAGCGTTTGACTTCTTCTTTGTCAAAAGACTTCTTCTTTTGTTTCTTTTTGTTGTCTGATTGCTGTTGCTAGGACTTCTAGTACTATGCTGAACAATAGTGGTGAGAGTGGGCATCCTTGACGTGTTCCTGATCTTAAGGGAAAGGCTCTCAGCTTTTCCCCATTGAGGATGATATTCGCTCTGGGTTTTTCATAGATGGATTTTATGAACTTGAGGAATGTTCCCTCTATCTCTATACTCTGGAGTTTAATCAGGAAAGGTGCATTTTGTCAAATGCTTTTTCTGCATCAATTGAGAGGACCATATGGTTCTTCTCTCTCCTCTTATTAATGTGTTCTAGTACATTGATTGATTTGCAAATGTTGAACCACCCTTGCATCCCAGGGATAAATCCCACTTGGTCGTGGTACATGATCTTTTCAATGTATTGTTGGATCCTATTAGCTAAGATTTTGTTGAGGATTTTGGAATTCATATTCATCAGGGATATTGGTCTGAAATTATCCTTTTTGATGGCGTCTTTGCCTGCATTGGGGATTAAGGTGATGCGGGCCTCGTACAATGAGTTTGGAAGTTTTCCTTCTGTTTCTGTTTTTTGAAACAGCTTCAGTAGAATAAGTATTATTTCTTCTTTGAATGTTTGGTAGAATTCCCCCGGGAATCCATCAGGCCCTGGTCTCTTGTTTTTTGGGAGGTTTTGGATCACAGCTTCAATCTCGTTACTGGTTATTGGCTTATTCAGGTTGTCAATTTCTTCCTGTTTCAGTCTTGGCAGCTTATAGGTTTCCAGGAAGGCCTCCATTTCATCCAGATTACTCAGTTTATTGGCATATAGTTGTTGATAATAATTTCTAATAGTTGTTTCTACTTTCTTGGTGTTAGTCGTGATCTCTCCCCTTTCATTCCTCATTTTATTAATTTGGATCATTTTTCTTTTCTTTTGGATAAGTCTGGCCAGTGGTTTATCGGTCTTATTAATTCTTTCAAAGAACCAGCTTCTAGTTTCTGGTTTCTAATTCATTGATCTCTGCTTTAATCTTAATTAATTCTCTTAGTTTGCGTGGTTTAGGCATCATTTGTTGTTTTTTCTCTAGTTCTTTAGGTGTAGAGTTTGTTGGTGAATTCGGGATTTTTCTGTTTTTTTGAGTGAGTTTTGGATGGCTATGTATTTCCCTCTTAGGACTGCCTTTGCAGCATCCCACAGGTTTTGGACCAATGTGTTTTCATTCTCATGCTTTTCCATGAATTGTTTAAATTCTTCTTTGATTTCCTGGTTGACCCAAACTTTCTTAACCTGGGTCGTCTTTAGCTTCCAATGTTTGAATTTCTTCCAAATTTTTCTTGTGATTGAGTTCCAGTTTTAAAGCATTATGGTCTGAGAATAAGCAGGGAATAATCTCAATCTTTTGTTATCGGTTTGGACCTGATTTGTGACCCAGTATGTGGTGTATTCTGGAGAAAGGTCCATGTGCACTCAAGAAGAATGAGCAATCTTTTCTTTTAGGACGGAATGTTCTGTATGTATCTATGAGGTCCATCTGGTCCAGTGTGTCATTCAAATCTCTTGTTTTTTTGTTGATTTTCTGCTTAGATGATCTGTCTATTGCTGAGAGGGTAGTGTTGAGGCCTCCTACAATTAACGTACTATTATCAATATGACTCATTATTTTGGTTAACAGTTGTCTTTTGTAGTTGGCTGCTCCCATGTTAGCAGCACATATATTTACAATTGTTAGATCTTCTTGTTGGATAGACCCTTTAGGAATTATAGTGTCTTTTTGTGTCTCTAACTACAGTCTTTAGCTTTAAATCTAATTTGTGTGATATAAAAATTGGTACCCCATCTTTCTTTTGAGGTCCGCTGGCATAGAAGATGGATCTCCATCCCTTCACTTTCAGTCTGGATGTATCTTTAGGTTCAAAATGAGTCTCTTGTAGACAGTATATGGATGGGTCCTGTCTTTTTATCCAACCTGCAACTCTGTGCTATTTCATGGGAGCAGTTTGGCCATTCACATTGAGAGTGATTATTGAAAGATACGAATTTATTGTCATCACGTTGCCTGTGGAGTCCTTTTTTCTATAGATTGTCTCTGTAAATTTCTTTTATATATCACTCTTGGGGTCTTTCTCGTTTAATAGAACCCTCCTTAATATTTCTTGCAGGGCTGACTTGGTGGTCACATAATTTTTGAGTTTCTGCAGGTCCTGGAAGCTCTGCATCTCTCCATGCATTCTAAATGACAACCTTGCTGGAGAAAGTATTCTTGGCTGCATGTTCTTCTCATTTAGTACCCTGTATATGTCTTGCTGGCCCTATCTGGCTTGCTAGGTCTTTGTGGATAACGTCTGACGTTATTCTCATATTCCTCCTTCTGTATGTAAGGAATCTCTTCCCCCTAACTCCCCTTAAGATTGTTTCCTTGATTCTAAGATCTGCGAGTTTTATTATTACATTATTACATTGGTCTGTTCTCTTTGATATTGGGAGGGGTCCTCTCTGCCTCTAGGACATGAATGCTAGTTTCATTCCCCAGATTAGGGAATTTCTCAGCTACGATTTCCTCAAATATATCTTCTAGTTCTCTCTCTCTCTCTCTCTCCACCCTCTCAGGGACCCCAATAAATCTGACATTGGATGTTTCTTGGCGTCAATTATTTCTCTCATTCTGTTTTCCTGGATTTTAAGCTGTTTCTCCGAAGCCTCCTTGTGTTCGTTCTTTTGCATCAGTTTTCTTCTAGATCACTAATTCGTTCTTCTGCCTCGTTTACCTTAGCTGTTAGAGTATCTAGATTAGATTGGATCTCATTGATAGCCTTTTTAAGTTCTGCCAGATCAGCTCTCATTTCTGCCCTTAGAGACTCTATGTTGCCATTTATCGATTTCTCCATTCTAGCTATTGTCTTCATAACTGTTACCCTGAAGTCTATTTCTGACCTCTTGCTTATATCGATATCCATTAGGTCTGCAGGAGAGGCCATTGTCGCTGGGTCTTTTCTTTGTTGGGAGTTCCTCCTAGTCATTAGGTTGAGTTGTGTTTGTGGGAATATACAGTAAAAAATATCAACCACAATCCAGGGAAGGTGCACCCTGGGAAAGTTTGGAGCAATCAGAAACCAACAGCATAAAAAATCAACCAAAATGAAACCCAAGAACAAGATTTAATAGAGTACAACAAACAAACAAAACCTACAAATAAAACCCCAAAACACCTGACAAAAAACAAACAAAAGATTAGGTGCAGAGAACATGGGTATAATTCCTCTATGTGGGCAAGGTAGAGTGTTTCAGCTCTTTCTGGGTGTATTTTTTTTCTCTTTGGTAGGGAGCAGTACTTCCCAGAGATACAAGGAAATTAAAACTGATATATATATAAAGGTAGAATTGAGTAGGGAAAAATGGACTATATTGAAGCTTTTTTTTATATGTATAAAAAGAAAAAGAAAAAAGTGTGTGTGTGAAACTGTTCAAGTTAAAAATTACTATGGATTATATTGTATTAAACATCTGGTTGAAATGATAAGTAGGTAAAAAAAAACAGAAGCATGAGAAAGAATTATAAAAGAGAGAGAGAGAGAGAGGAGAGAGAGAAAGAAAAGTTGTATCTAAGAAATACACAGGCCATGAGGCAACACCAGGAGCTTAATATACTAATTTCCCCCTGGTGTTGGGGTTTTACAGTTTTATAGGGACTTAGGGTTGTCCTCTTGTTCTTCCTGCTTGTTTTCTGGTGGAGGGGCCTGCCACATTGTTTTTCAGTCAATCCTGCTTGGGTGGAGTTGCCCTGCCCCCTTTCAAGGGGCTGAGCTCTGTGGAAACTGGTTTTTGGGCTTTTGTTCTCTGGCGGCTTTTGTTCTCTGGTGGCTTTTCACCCCTTTTTGAAGGGTCAGAGCAAAGAAAGATGTCTGCACCCAGACCTCCGCCCCAGAGGAGAGAAGCCACAGTCTGCTACTCTCTGAATCCTTCAGAACACACAGTCTCCTGCTCTGTGAGTGCCGCTGAAAACCACAGCTTCCCACAGGCTGTGTGCACCCCAAGCAATCACCTCAGTGGTGGACTCCAGTCCCCCCTTGTCTCTGCCTCCTGTGCCACCCAAACTGGGAGTGATCCCAGACTGGGCAGTCCTGGGCTGTGGCGGGATATGTGGCTGGCCCCTGGGTCTGTGGGCACAGTTTAAAGCTGTGTGCTCCCAGGTGTGGGCAGTGGAGGTGGCCGCCCCAGTCTGCACCAGGTCCTCTCTGGTGTGGGTGCAGGCTCAGGCAGCCGCTCATGGCTCTGCAGCCACCCAGTCCCAGCGTTTGCCCCTTAAGACCCTGTGTTCTGTTTGAGCACTGTTATCAGTCCCTTCCCATCCCTCGGCCACCGCTCTCCAAGCTATCACTTGTCCCTAGGTGCAAGACACTTTTGAATTGGGGTATTACTTTCCAAAGGCTAGTTTCTGGCTGTCCCCTCTCCCTTCTGTTAATCCTCCAACATCTGTCCAGGCAATCCTAACTCTGTCTATTGTACCTCTCGACTGATGATCCTCTGCTCCCGTAGAGATCCAGACTATAATCTTATATCTCAGGCTGATTTTCTGGGTGTTCAGAGTGGCTTGGTAGATATCTAGCTAAATTCAGGGAACCGGTTGAAACTGAGTCCCCCACTCCTCCACCATCTTGCCTCTGAAAGATATTTGTATACAGTGTTCTTTCTTAGAAATAAGTATATGGCACTATTTTAATGCTTCCACGTATACTTTTGAAAACACTTCTATCTTCATGTAACAAGATGTTAGTTGAAAGTTGCAGTGTACACAGACTTGTTTTTCACAGCTAAGTATATGGCATTTCCTTAGGCTAACACACATAGATTTGAAAATGTTTCTATCTTCATGAAAGAAGATGTTAGTTGAAAGGCTGTTTCCATACAGTTTTCTTCCTTAGAGTTATGTGTATGGCACTTTCCTTATGCACCCACAGGTACTTTTGAAAACACTTCTATCTTCATGAAACAAGATGTTAGTTGAAAGATGCATTGTACACAGACTTGATTCTCAGAGTTAAGTATGTAACATTTTCCTTATGCTTTAACACATACTTATGAAAATGCTTCTATCTTCATGAAATGAGATTTTAGTTGAAAGACGGTTTATACTGGCCTCATAGAATGAGTTTGGAAGTTTGCATTTCCATTTATATTTTTGAAAAAGCTTCAGCAGAATAGGTGTTATTTCTTCTTTAAATATTTGGTAGAATTCCCCTGGGAAACCACCTCGCCCTGGACTCTAGTTTTTTGGTAAGTTTTTGATTACTGCTTCAATTTCCTTGCTAGTTATTTGTCTGTTCAGATGTTCTATCTCTTCCTGTTTCAGTCTTGGTAGTCTTTAAGTTTTCAGGAATGCATCCATTTCTTCCAGATTGCCCAATTTTTTGGCATATAGTTCCTCGTAATATGTTCTTAAAATAGTCTGTATTTCCTTGGTGTTGGTTGTGATCTCTCTCCTCTCATTCATGATTTTATAAATTTGGGTCCTTTCTCTTTTCTTTTGGATATGTCTGGCCAGAGGTTTATTGCTGTTATTAATTCTTTCACAAACAAGCTTCTAGTTTCATCGATCTGTTCTACTGTTCTTCTAGTTTCTATTTTGTTGATTTCTGCTCTAAACTTTATTATTTCTCTTCTCCTGCTTGATTTAGGCTTTTTTTGCTGTTGTTTCTCCAGCTGCTTTAGGTGTAAGTTTAGCTTGTGTATTTCAGATTTTTCTAATTTTTTGAGAGAGGATTGTATTGCAATGCCTTTCCCTCTTAGGTCCACCTTTGCTGTATCCCAGAGGTTTGGAACCAACCCGTTTTCATTCTCATTAGTTTCAAAGAATTTTTAAAATTCTTCTTTAATTTGTTGGAAACCCATACAAAGACCCCATCAAAAAGGAGAATTATGAACCAATAATTCTGATGAATATGGATGGCAAAATACTCACCAAGATATTAGACAATTTGATCCAACAGTACAATAAAAAGATTATTCACCAGGAATTGGTGGGATCTACTCCTGAGATGCAAGTGTGGTTCAATATTCACAAATAATACAACATGATAAATTACATTAATAAAAGAAAATACAAAAACATATGATCCTCTCAATTGAAGCAAAAAAAGCATTTGACACAATACAGCATCTTTTCTTGATTAAAACTGTTGAAAGTAGGGGCACCTGGGTGGCTCAGGTCGTTCAGCATCTGCCTTTGGCTCAAATCATGATCTCAGGGTCCTGGGATAAAGCCCTGTGTTAGGCTCCCTGCTTGGTGGGGATCCTGCTTCTCCCTCTCCCTCTGCTTGATTCTCCCCGTGCTTGTGCTCTCTCTCTCTTCCTCTGTCAAATAAATAAATGAAAAATCTTAAAAAAAACTGTTTAAATCATAGGGATAGGGGGAACATACCTGAATATTTTAAAAGACATCTATGAAAAGCCCACAGTGGGTATCATTCTCAATGGGGAAAAACTGAGAGCTTTTCCCTTAAGGTCATGAACATGACAGGGATGCCCACTCTCACCACTCTTGTTCAACATATTACCAGAAGTTGTAGCCTCAGTAATCAGACAACAAAAAGAAATACTAGACTTTCAAATTGGCAAAGAAGTCAAACTCTCACTCTTTGCATATGACATGATAATTTATGTAGAAAACCCAAAAGACCCTACCCCAAAATTGCTAAACCTCATGCAGCAATTCAGCAACAATGCAGGATAAAAACAATGCACAGAAATCAGTCGTATTTCTATACACTAACGATGTGTCTAAAGGAAGAAAAATTAAGGAATCGATCCCATTTAAAATTGAACAAAAAGCCATAAAATCACTAGGAATAAACCTAACCAAAGAAGTAAAGGATCTTTAATCTAGAAACTATGGAACACCAATGAAAGAAATTAAGGAAGACACAAAGAGATGGAAAAACATCCCATGCTCATGGATTGGAAGAATAAATATTGTTAAAATGTCTACAATGTCCAGAACAATCTACACATTCAATGAAATCTTTGTCAAAACACTGTCAACATTTTTCAAAATGCTGGCACAAACAATCTTAAAATTTGTATGGAACCAGAAAAAACCATGAACCGCCAGGGTAAAGTTGAAAATGAAAATTGAATCTGGAGGCATGACAATGCCTGACTTCAAACTATACTATAAAGCTGTGATCATCAACACAGCATGGTAGTGGCACAAAAACAGGCATATATGTTCAATGGAACAGAATAGAAAGCCCAGAAATGGACCCTCAACTTTATGATCAACTAATCATCGACAAAGCAGGAAAGAATATCCAATGGAAAAAAGACAGTCTCTTCAATAAATGGTGCTGGGAAAATTAGACTGCCATATGCAGAAGAATGAGACTGGAATATTCTTTTACACATACACAAAGATAAACTCAAAATGGGATGAAAGACCTAAATATAAGGCAGGAATCCATCAAAATCCTAGAGGAGAACACGGGCAATAACCTCTTCGTCCTTGGCAGCAGCAAATTATTGCAAAAGACGTCTCTAAAGGTAAGGGAAACAAAAGCAAAAATGAACTATTGGGACATCATCAAGATAAAAACTTCTGCGTGGTAAGGGAAACAGTAAAAAAAAAAAACTAAAAGGCAACCTTTGGAATGGGAGAAGATATTTGCAAATGATATAACAGATAAAGCACTGGTACCAAAGATCTAGAACTTCTCAAACTCAACACCCCAAAAAACAAATAATCCAGTCATGAAATGGGCAAGAGACATGAACACTTCTCCAGAGAAGACAGAGAAATGGCTAAAAGACACATGAAAATTGGTCCACATCACTTGCCATCAGGGATTTGCAAATCAAAATCACAATGAGATACCACCTGACACCAGTTAGAATGGCAAAAATAACAGGATAGGGAACAATAAATGTTGGTGAGGATGTGGAGAAATGGGAATGGTCTTACACTGTTTCTGGGAATGCAAGCTGGTAGAGCCACTCTGGAAAAGAGTATCATGTTTCCTCAAGATGTTAAAAATAGAGCTAGATCCCATTTACTTTTGCTTTAAAAACCATAAGATCTCTAGGATTAAACCTAACCAAAGAGGTAAAGGATCACAGACCACTCTGAGCACCAACGAAACCAGCCTGAGATGTAAGAAGATCTGGATCTCTACAAGCAGAATTACGCAGGCAGTTGGTTTTGAGGTATGAAGTGGGGAGCCCTGATTCCCCAGAAAGATATCAGAGGATAAACGGCAGCGGGATGGTGCTTGGCCATGGGGATCCTACACCGCCGGTGAGTGACAGCTTCGCCGGCTGGGGACAGGGCACAGACTCGCAGACCAGTAGAGTGGGGAACAGGATTTTAGGACATCCCCAGGGCAGAAACCTGGAGCGGCGGGTTCGCGAGGGGCGAACTGAGAGTGGCTGGCGGTTTTAGAAGCACAAAGGGCAGAGATGTGCCCTGGAGGCAGGACTGGGGGCATTGCAGAGGGGCGCACAACCCAGGCCGTTGCAGTTCATAGCGGACACAGTGTGGCCTGGAGGGCTCACTGAAGAACAGACTTCGGACTCTCTGTTCTGAGGCAGAGGGTTGGAAACGGTCTCTTCTGCTCTGAATCGCAGAAGAGACGCAGAAAGCCGCCAGGGAAAACCACCAGAGAACAAAAACCCCCAAAACTGATTCCCGCTGAGCCCATCCCCTGCCACAGGGGGGCAGAGCAACTCTGCCCAAACAGGGTTGCCTGAATAACAGCGTGGCAGGGCCCTACCCTAGAAGACAGGCTGGGAAAACAAGAAGACAGCAACCCTAAGATCCCAGGAAAACAGGTGCATCTTGCTTGGGATCTGGTCAATAATTTGGACTCTATACATTCCCTCAAACACCCATCAACAGAATGACTAGGAGGAGGAGCCCCCAAAAGAGAAAAGACTCAGAGATCATGACTTATGGTGCAGATTTACAAATGGTTGCAGATATAACCAAGATGTCAGAGATGGAATTCAGGCTAGCAATTGTGAAGACAATGGCTACAATGGAGAAATCAATTAATGGCAACATAGAGTCTCTAAGGGCAGAAATGAAAGCTGAATTGGCAGAATTTAAAAATGCTATCAGTGAGATCCAATCCAATCTAGATAATCTAACAGCTAGAGTAACTGAGACAGAAGAGAGAATAAGCGACCTGGAAGACAATATAATAGATAAAAAGGGAAAAGAGTAGGCCAGGGGGGGCGCCTGGGTGGCTCAGTCGTTAAGCGTCTGCCTTTGGCTCAGGTCATGGTCCCAGGGTCCTGGGATCAAGCCCCACATCGGGCTCCCCGCTCAGCGGGAGGCCTGCTTCTCTCTCTCCCACTCCCCCTGATTGTGTTCCCTCTCTCGCTGTGTCTCTATCAAATAAATAAATAAAATCTTTAAAAAAAAAAAAAGAGTAGGCCAGGGAAAAACAACTCAGAATCCATGAAAATAGAATCAGAGAAATAAGGGAAACCATGAAGCGTTCCAATGTCAGAATTATTGGAATCCTGGAGGGAGTGGACAGAGAGAGAGGACAAGAAGATGTATTTGAGCAAATTGTAGCTGAGAACTTCCATAATCTGGGGAATGAAACAAACATTCGAGTCCTAGAGGCAGAGAGGACCCCTCCCAAGATCAAGGAAAACAGGCCAACACCCCGGCATGTAATAGTAAAACTTGCAAATCTTAGAACCAAGGAAACCATCTTAAGGGCAGTTAGGGGGAATAGATTCCTTACATACAGACGGAGGAACATCAGAATAACGTCAGACCTATCCACAGAGACCTGGCAAGCCAGAAAGGCCTGGCAAGACATATTCAGGGTACTACATCAGAAGAACATGCAGCCAAGAATACTTTATCTGGCAAGGCTTTCATTTAGAATGGATGGAGAGATGCAGAGCTTCCACGACCAGCAGAAACTGAAAGAATATGTGACCACTAAGCCGGCCTTGCAAGAAATATTAAGGGGGGGGTTCTATAAAAGGGGAATGACCCCAATAGTGATATACAACAGAAATTTACAGGGACAATCTATAAAAACAACGTCTTCACAGGCAACATGACAATTACTTCATATCTTTCAATAATCACTCTCAATGTGAATGGCCTAAACACTCCAATAAAACGGCACAGGGTTGCAGATTGGATAAAAAGATAGGACCCACCCATATGCTGTCTACAAGAGACTCATTTTGAACCTAAAGATACATCCAGACTGGAAGTGAAGGGATGGAGATCCATATTCCATGCCAGCAGACCTCAAAAGAAAGCTGGGTAGCAATTCGTATATCAGACAAATTAGATTTTAAACTAAAGTCTGTACTTAGAGACACAGAAGGACACTATATCATTCTTAAAGGGTCTATCCAACAAGAAGATCTAACAATTGTCAATATCTATGCCCCCAACGTGGGAGCAGCCATCTACATAAGCTAACTGTTCACCAAAATAAAGAGTCATATTGATAACAGTACGTTAATTGTAGGAGACCTCAATACTCCACTCTCAGCAATGGACAGATCATCTAAGCAGAATATCAACAAGGAAACAAGAGCTTTGAATGATACATTGGACCAGATGGACCTCATAGATATTTACAGAACATTCCACCCCAAAACAACAGAATACTCATTCTTCTTGAGCCTGCATGGACCTTTCTCCAGAATAGACCATATACTGGGTCACAAATCAGGTCTCAACTGATACCAAAAGATTGAGATTATTCCCTGCATATTCTCAGACGACAATGCTCTAAAACTGGAACTCAATCACAAGAAAAAAATTGGCAGAAATTCAAACACTTGGAAGCTAAAGACCACTCTGCTCAAGAATGTTTGGGTCAACCAGGACATCAAAGAATAACTTAAACAATTCACGGAAATCAATGAGAACGAAAACACACCGGTCCAAAACCTATGGGATCCTGTAAAGGCGGTCCTAAGGGGGAAATACATAGCCATCCAAGCCTCACTCAAAAAAATAGAAAAATCCCGAATTCACTGACTAACTCTACACCTTAAAGAACTAGAGAAAAAGCAACAAACGATGCCTAAGACACGCATTAGAAGAGAAATAATTAAATTAGAGCAGAAATCAATGAATTAGAAACCAGAAACACTGCAGATCAGATCAATGAAACTAGAAGTTGGTTCTTTGAAAGAATTAATAAGATTGATAAACCACTGGCCAGACTTATCCAAAAGAAAAGAGAAAGGACCCAAATTAATAAAATTATGAATGAAAGGGGAGAGATCATGACTAACACCAAGGAAATAGAAACAATTCTTAGAAATTATTATCAACAACTATATGCCAATAAACCGAGCAATCTGGATGAAATGGAGGCCTTCCTGGAAACCTAAAAGCTGCCAAGACTGAAACAGGAAGAAATTGACAACCTGAATAGGCCAACGACCAGTAACGAGATTGAAGCTGTGATCCAAAACCTCCCAAAAATCAAGAGCCCAGGGCCTGATGGAGTCCCTGGGGAATTCTACCAAACATTCAAAGAAGAAATAATACCTATTCTCCTGAAGCTGTTTCAAAAAATAGAAACAGAAGGAAAACTTCCAAACTCATTCTATGAGGCCAGCATAACCTTAATCCCCTAACCAGGCAAAGACCCCATCAAAAAGGATAATTTCAGACCGATATCCCTGATGAATATGGATTCCAAAATCCTCAACAAAATCCTAGCTAATAGGATCCAACAATACATTAAAAGGATCATCCACCACGACCAAGTGGGATTTGTCCCCGGGATGCAAGAGAGGTTCAACATTTGCAAATCAATCAATGTGATAGAACACATTAATAAGAGGAGGGAGAAGAACCATATGGTCCTCTCAATTGATGCAGAAAAAGCATTCGACAAAATACAACATCCTTTCCCGATTAAAACTCTTCAGAGTATAGGGATAGAGGGAACATTCCTCAAGTTCATAAAATCCATCTATGAAAAACCCACAGCGAATATCATCTTCAATGGGGAAAAGCTGAGAGCCTTTCTCTTAAGATCAAGAACACGTCAAGGATGCCCACTCTTGCCATTATTGTTCAACAGAGTACTAGAAGTCTTAGCCACAGCAATCAGACAACAAAAAGAAATAAAATGTATTCCAATTGGCAAAGAAGTCAAACTCTCTCTTTTCGAACATGACATGATACTTTATGTGGAAAACCCAAAAGGCTTCACCCCCAAATTACTAGAAGTCATACAGCAATTCAGTAATATGGCAGGATACAAAATCAATGCACAGAAATCAGTTGCTTTCTTATACACTAACAACGCAACTGTAGAAAGAGAAACTAGAGAAACAATTCCATTTATAATAGCATGAAGAACCATAAGATACCTCGGAATAAACCTAACCAAAGAGGTAAATGATCTATACTCTAGGAACTACAGAACATTCATGAAAGAAATTGAAGAAGACACAAAAAGATGGAAAAATACTCCATGCTCATGGATCAGAAGAATAAACATTGTTAAAGTGTCTATGCTACCCAGAGCAATCTATACCTTCAGTGCCATCCTGATCAAAAGTCCAATGACATTTTTCAAAGTGCTGGAACAAACAATCCTAAAATTTGTATGGAATCAGAAAAGACCCCGAATCGCCAAGGAAATGTTGAAAAAGAAAAACAAAGCTGAGGGCATCACGTTGCCCAATTTCAAGCTATATTACAAAGCTGTGATCACCAAGACAGCATGGAACTGGCACAAAAACAGACATATAGACCAAAGGAACAGAATAGAGAGCCCAGATATGGACCCTCAACTCTATGGTCAAATAATCTTTGACAAAGCAGGAAAAAACATGCAATGGAAAAAAGACAATCTCTTCAATAACTGGTGCTGGGAAAATTGGACAACCACAAGCAGAAGAATGAAACTCGACCATTCTCTAACACCATTCACAAAGATAAACTCCAAGTGGATAAAAGACCTCAATGTGAGACAGGAATCCATCAAAATCCTAGAGGAGAACATAGGCAGTAACCTCTTTGACATCGCCCACAGCAAATTCTTTCAAGATACATCTCCAAAAGCTAGTGAAACAAAAGCAAAAATGAACTTTTGGGACTTCATCAAGAGAAAAAGCTTCTGCACAACAAAGGAAACGGTCAACAAAACAAAGATGCAACCCACAGAATGGGAGAAGATATTTGCAAATGACACTACAGATAAAGGGCTGGTATCCAAGTTCTATAAAGAACTTCTCAAACTCAACACCCAAAAAACAAATAATCAAGTCAAAAAGTGAGCAGAAGATATGGAAAGACAATTCTCTGAAGAAGACATACAAATGGCTAACAGACACATGAAAAAATGTTCATCATCATTAGCTATCAGGGAAATTCAAATCAAAACCACATTGAGATACAACCTCACACCAGTTAGAATGGCAAAAATGGACAGGGAGAGAAACAGCAAATGTTGGAGAGGTTGTGGAGAAAGGGGAACCCTCTTACACTGTTGGTGGGAATGCATGTTGGTACAGCCACTTTGGAAAACAGTGTGGAGGTCCCTCAAAAATTTAAAAAATAGAGCTACCGTATGACCCAGCCATTGTACCCCTGGGTATTTACCCCAAAGACACAGATGTAGTGAAAAGAAGGGCCATATGCACCCCAATGTTCATAGCAGCAATGTCTGCCATAGCCAAGCTGTGGAAAGAGCCGAGATGCCCTTCAACAGATGAATGGATCAAGAAGATGTGGTCCATATATACAATGGAATATTACTCAGCCATCAGAAAGGATGAATACTCAACTTTTACATCAACATGGATGGGACTGGAGGAGATTATGCTAAGTGAAATAAGTCAAGCAAAGATTGTCATGTATCATATGGTTTCACTTATTTGTGAAACATAAGGTATAGCATGGAGGACATTATGAGAACGAAGGGAAAAATGGGGGGGGGGAATTGGAGGGAGAGATGAACCATGAGAGACTATGGACTCTGAGAGACAAACAGGGTTTTAGAGGGGATGGGGGAGGGGGGATTGGTTGGCCCTTTGATGGGTATTGAGGAGGGCACATACTGCATGGAGTACTAGGTGTCATACGAAAACAGTGGATCGTGGATCACCACATCAAAAACTAATGATGTATTGTATGGTGACTAACATATCATAATAAAATCTAATAAAACTATAGATAGGAACAAGGTATTGAGAAGACACAAGTACAGAAGGAAGAGAAGTGTGTCTCAGGCCTGGTCACCCTTAAGGGTATTGGTAGAACACATTGCCACTAGATTTTCATTCACATTTTTCTCTTAGGTAAGACACTAGAGAAGAGACAGCTGAGAAAGAAAACCTCTTACTTGACAGTTCTGTTCCTGAGGGTACTAATTTAGGAGGGCCATCGCCTCGAGGTATCACTCTCAAGGGTGGGAACCCTTAGATAACAAGTTTTTGACTTTCTTCAGTAGTTTAGAAAGCCCAATTCATTAGAATCTTGTAAAATTTCATCATTATCTCATTATCCTTCATTCTGGTCTCCTCCAGAATTAGGACACATTATAGAAAAAGGGAAAACTGATGTTACAACACAATGTTCTGTCTTGTCTGTTCCTTTCTCTAAAGAAGTCTCTTGACTTCATTTGTTAAGTGATCAGTTTACGTAAACTAGCAACAGTTGGCTGCTAGTACAACTGAACTATAGTGTGTAACTTCCATTAATTTAGGTATCAAGTTTTGCATGTGAACACAACAAAAGATCTCTCCTGGATTGAACTGTATAGATTGCGCTTATGTTACCACAGTTTTGTTTATACACTTGATTGTATTGTTTACATTAAAAACTCAGCTTAGTATAAAAAATATATATATAAATAAAAAAAAAAAGAAAGCTGATTCTATTTCCCCTAGAGCTGAAGCTTGCAGCACTATATGATTAGTTACTTGGTGTGAAGCGAGTTGTTTATGCTTGCCTTCTGTGGTCGTGGCCTGTTGTGTTATTCTCAGGTGGACTTGCCTTAGCAATGAATCATGGGTCACTACATCAAAAACTAATGATGTATTGTATGGTGACTAACATAACATAATAAAAAAAAAAGGGGGGAAATGTGCCTCCAAGCCCAGGGTGCTGGGTTTGGTGTAAGCAGTTCTGGCCCTCACTAGGTGGCACTGTTTTCTCCCTGAATTCTTTCCGTGCTGATGGGCATGATGAATATGGGGTTACCCACCTGTCTAGCCCTGGAGCTGAAATTTCACACGCCCACTCTTCAGTGAGCCCTCATAGAAGAGCAATTAATCACTCTTGTGTCTCTGGTCTCCACCAGAATACCATGTTCACCTTGCCTGTGTCTGATCCCATCCATCTCAGGTGTGTGAGTGAGCTCCAAAACTCCAAACATTAGAGACTCCCAGGGCACAGACCCATGCTGCTCCCCCAGGGTAGGGTCTTGCCATACTTTTGCCACCGGCCAGCCCATCCCAGGCAAAGTTTGCAAGACTACACAGCGGTTTGCAGTTCATTGCAAAACAGTTCAGAATCCTGGCACCAAGACCTATTTCCCTTGGCCTGCCTCCCTGCCACTATTCCTGGGAACACTGCAGCCATTTGGCACCACCCGTTCTTCTTTTGACCCAGGGGATCTTCAGAGCACCCTGTCACACTTAGGATTCTGCCCCAGTTTTCCACCTGAGCACCCCCAACCAGGCACATCCCCCATAGTAGCAGACTTTAAAAGTTCAGATTTTGTGCTCTGTTGATTATAATACTTTGTGCAGCCTCCATAATCACATCCCCTCCCCGTTGCCATATCCACAGCTATATCCGCCCCAACTTCTGCACCTCCTACCTTCCAAAGAGTGGTTGCTTTTCTACTTGTAGACTTGCAGTTTTTGTTCTCTCAGACCTCCAATTGATTACTTGGGTATTTAGAATGATTTGATAACTATCTAGCTGTGCTTGAGGGATGAGACAAGCTTAGGGTCCCCCAACTCTTCCACTATCTTAACTCCTCTCCTGGATTCAATAATTTTTTAAGTAAAAAGTCAAAGTCCTCACCCTGAGAAGTCAAACGTTATTGACAGTCGACAGTGTCTTCTGCAGGGCAGGATGGGCACTGGGAGGTAGAAGTTGCTCCCAATCTAAGCAAAATATGCATGTGAGAGGAAAAGTGTGATCTAGGAGGCATTTGGGGTTAGTCATGCACCTCAGGATCAGTATGGCAAGGAATAATCTGTTTGAACCTCTTCCCTAATCATCCCAAAACCCTACCATAATCCTAGCAATCTTTCCAGAGGCTCCAAGAATGCAGTTTAGAGCAACATTATCTTTCCTTCCTTCATTTAATCCCTGTTTCCCACCTACTCCAACCTTTACCACCCTGCCCCCTCCCATTTGGGATGCAGCAGTAAGACCCTATGGGGAATAACTAGGAGTAGCCACACTTAAATCTCTTCCTTCTCAACCTCTGCCTGTTTTTCCTTGAGCTCACAGTCAGACTTCCCAAAGACAACTGAGGTGAGGTGGAGCTCATCTGTCTTTTCCTGACTGATTTAAACAGTGATTACAAGGAAAGCTTCAGCTACGGCTGATCAAACTTCAGGAAGGGCCAAAGCAGGTGTTTCTCCTGAGCTTGTTGTCCTCATAGCAACTAACCCTTCCTCTGTGCATGTGCCATTGCCATCCAGTTCTAACACCTATCTTTTGCCTCTCTCTTCTTTATTTATATATTTTTCAATTTATTGAAATGTAACATGCATACCATATATTTAACTCTTTTAAAATATTGTTCAGTATATTCAGTGGTGTTTAGTATAGTCACAGTTATATAATCACTACTACTACCTAATTTTAGAAAATTTTTGTTACCACATATTAGGTACATATTAGGAGTCACTCCCAATTAATTCCTCCCTCCAAACCCTGTCAACCAATAATCTACTTTCTATCTCTATGTATTTGCCTGTTCTGCACATTTCATATGAATGGAATCATACAGTGTGTGGCCTTTTGTGACTGGCTTTTTTCACTTTTTAACTATTATGAATTATTTTTATGAGGACACATTTTCATTTCGGTGTATATACTTGAGTGAAATGCAAGATCACATGGTAACTTTATTTTTAACATTTTGAGAAACAGACTGCTTTCCAAAGTTGGTGCACCATTTTTTATTCCTATGTGCAATGAATTTACTCTTTCTAGGAATTTTTCCATTTCATCTGGTTTATATAATTTGTTGGCATGCAGGGGTTGTTCATAGTATTCCCTTATAATTCTTTATATTTCTGCAAGTTCAATAGTAATGCCTGTTCTTTTATTCCTGATTTTTGTGATTAGAATCTTTTTTCCCCCCCTTGGTCACTCACGCTGTGTCAATTTTGCTGATCTTTTCAAAGAATCAATATTTGGGTTCATTAATTTTCTCCATATATTTTCTGTTCTCTATTTCATTTATTTCTATTCTAGTCTTTTATTTCCTTCCTTCTTTTGCTTTAGGTTTGGTGTGCTTTTATTTTCTATTTTTTTTTTTTTTTAAGGTGAAAAGATAGGTTGTTGATCTCAGGCCTTTATCTGTTAATATAGGTATTACAACTATAACTTTCCTTTTAAGAACTGCTTTACTGTATCTGATGTGTTTTAGTATGCTGTGTTTTCAATTACATTGATATTAAGGTATTTTTCCAATTTTTCTTGTTATTTCTTGTTTGGTTTTTCAGAGGTGTGAAGTTTTTTTTTTATTTAATTTTATTATATTATGTTAGTCACCATACATCATTAGTTTTTGATGGGGTGATGCATGATCCATTATTTTCGTATAACGCCCAGTGCTCCATGCAGTACGTGCCCTCCTTAATACACATCACTGGGCTAACCAATCTCCCCTCCCCTCTCCCCTCTAAAACCCTGTTTGTTTCTCAGAGTCCATAGTCTCTCATGGTTCATCTCTCCTTCCAATTCCCCCTCCCTCATTTATCCCTTCCTTCTCCTAATGTCCTCCATGCTATTCCTTATGTTCCACAAATAAGTGAAACCATATGATAATTGACTTTCTCTGCTTCACTTATTTCACTTAGCATAATCTCCTCCAGTCCCATCCATGTTGATGTAAAAGTTGAGTATTCATCCTTTCTGATGGCTGACTAATATTCCATTGTATATATGGACCACATCTTCTTGATCCATTCATCTGTTGAAGGGCATATTGGCTCTTTCCACAGTTTGGCTATTGCGGACATTGCTGCTATGAACATTGGGGTGCATATGGCCCTTCTTTTCACTACATCTGTGTCTTTGGGGTAAATACCCAGGAGTGCAATTGCTGGGTCATACGATAGCTCTATTTTTAAATTTTTGAGGAACCGCCACACTGTTTTCCAAAGTGGCAGTACCAACTTGCATTCCCACCAACAGTGTAAGAGGGTTCCCCTTTCTCCACAACCTCTCCAACATTTGTTGTTTCTCTCCCTGTCCATTTTTGCCATTCTAACTGGTGTGAGGTTGTATCTCAATGTGGTTTTGATTTGGATTTCCCTGATGGCTAATGATGATGAACATTTTTCAATGTGTCTGTTAGCCATTTGTATGTCTTCTTCAGAGAAGTGTCTTTCCATATCTTCTGCCCACTTTTTGACTTGATTATTTGTTTTTTGGGTGTTGAGTTTGAGAAGTTCTTTATAGATCTTGGATACCAGCCCTTTATCTGTAGAGTCATTTGCAAATATCTTCTCCCATTCTGTGGGTTGCCTCTTTGTTTTGTTGACTGTTTCCTTTGCTGTGCAGAAGCTTTTTCTCTTGATGAAGTCCCAAAAGTTCATTTTTGCTTTTGTTTCCCTAGTTTTTGGAGATGTATCTTGAAAGAATTTGCTGTGGGTGATGTCAAAGAGGTTACTGCCTATGTTCTCCTCTAGGATTTTGATGGATTCCTGTCTCACATTGAGGTCTTTCATCCACTTTGAGTTTATCTTTGTGAATGGTGTTAGAGAATGGTTGAGTTTCATTCTTCTGCATGTGGCTGTCCAATTTCCCCAGCACCATTTATTGAAGAGACTGTATTTTTTCCATTGCATGTTTCTTCCTGCTTTGTCAAAGATTATTTGACCATAGAGTTGAAGGCCCATATCTGGGTTCTCTATTCTGTTCCATTGGTCTATATGTCTGTTTTTGTGCCAGTACCATGCTATCTAGGTGATCACAGCATTGTAATATAACTTGAAATCGGGCAATGTGATGTCCCCAGCTTTGTTTTTCTTTTTCAACATTTCCTTGGCAATTCAGGGTCTTTTCTGATTCCATACAAATTTTAGGATTGTTTGTTCCAGCGCTTTGAAAAATGTCATTGTACTTTTGATTGGGATGGCACTGAAGGTATAGATTGCTCTGGGTAGCACAGAGATTTTAACAATGTTTATTCTTCTGATCCATGAGCATGGAGTATTTTTCCATCTTTCTGTATCTTCTTCAATTTCTTTCATGAGTTTTCTGTAGTTCCAAAAGTATAGATCCTTTAGCTCTTTCGTTAAGTTTATTCTGAGGTATCTTATGGTTTTTGGTGCTATTGTAAATGGAATCGTTTCTCTAATTTCTCTTTCTACAGTTGCGTTATTAGTGTATAAGAAAGCAAGTGATTTCTGTGCATTGATTTTCTATCCTGCCACATTACTGAATTGCTGTATGACTTCTAGTAATTTGGGGGTGGAGTCTTTTGGGTTTTCCACATAAAGTATCATGTCGCCTGTGAAAAAGAGAGTTTGACTTCTTCTTTGCCAATTTGAATATTGTTTATTTCTTTTTGTTGTCTGATTACTGTTGCTAGGACTTCTAGTACTATGCTGAACAATAGCGGTGAGAGTGGGCATCGTTGATGTGTTCCTGATCTTAAGGGAAAGGTTCTCAGCTTTTCCCCATTGAGGATGATATTCGCTGTGGGTTTTTCATAGATGGATTTTATGAGCTTGAGGAATGTTCCCTCTATCCTTATACTCTGAAGAGTTTTAATCAGGAAAGGATTTTTTTTTTTTTTGTGGAATGCTTTTTCTGCATCAATTTAGAGGACCATATGGTTCTTCTCCCTCCTCTTATTAATGTGTTCTATCACATTGATTGATTTGCGAATGTTGAACCACCCTAGCATCGCGGAGATAAATCCCACTTGGTCGTGGTGGATGATCCTTTTACTATATTTTTGGATCCTATTAGCTAGTATTTTGTTGAGGATTTTGGAATCCATATTCATCAGGGCTATCGGTCTGAAATTCTCTTTTTTGATGGGGTCTTTGCCAGGTTTGGGGATTAAGGTAATGGTGACCTCATAGAATGCGTTTGGTTTTCCTTCTGTTTCTGTTTTTTGAAACAGCTTCAGGAGAATAGGTATTATTTATTCTTTGAATGTTTGGTAGAATTCCCCAGGGAATCCATCAGGCCCTGGACTCTTGTTTTTTGGGAGGTTTTGGATCACTGCTTCAATCTCGTTACTGGTTATTGGCCTATTCAGGCTGTCAATTTCTTCCTGTTTCAGTCTTGGCAGCTTTTAGGTTTCCAGGAAGGCCTCCATTTCATCCAGATTGCTCAGTTTATTGGCATATAGTTGTTGATAATAATTTCTAAGAATTGTTTCTATTTCCTTGGTGTTAGTCATGATCTCTCCCCTTTCATTCATAATTTTATTAATTTGGGTCCTTTCTCTTTTCTTTTGGATAAATCTGGCCAGTGGTTTATCGATCTTATTAATTCTTTCAAAGAAACAACTTCTAGTTTCATTGATCTGATCTGCAGTGTTTCTGGTTTCTAATTCATTGATTTCTGCTCTAATTTTAATTATTTCTCTTCTATTGGATGTCTTAGGCATCGTTTGTTGCTTTTTCTCTAGTTCTTTAAGGTGTAGAGTTAGTTGGTGAATTCGGGATTTTTCTATTTTTTTGAGTGAGGCTTGGATGGCTATGTATTTCCCCCTTAGGACCGCCTTTGCAGGATCCCATAGGTTTTGGACCAATGTGTTTTCGTTCTCATTGATTTCCATGAAATGTTTAAGTTCTTCTTTGATTTTTGGTTGACCCAAACATTCATTTTTTTTTTTAAAGATTTTATTTATTTATTTGACAGAGAGAGACACAGCGAGAGAGGGAACACAAGCAGGGGGAGTGGGAGAGGGAGAAGCAGGCTTCCCGCGGAGCAGGGAGCCCGATGCGGGGCTCGATCCCAGGACCCCGGGATCATGACCTGAGCCGAAGGCAGATGCTTAACGACTGAGCCACCCAGGCGCCCCTGACCCAAACATTCTTGAGCAGAGTGGTCTTTAGCTTCCAAGTGTTTGAATTTCTGCCAATTTTTTTCTTGTGATTGAGTTCCAGTTTTAGAGCATTGCCGTCTGAGAATATGCAGGGAATAATCTCAATCTTTTGGTATCAGTTGAGACCTGATTTGTGACCCAGTATATGGTCTATTCTGGATACTGTTCCATGCAGGCTCAAGAAGAATGAGTATTCTGTTGTTTTAGGGTGGAATGTTCTGTAAATATCTATGAGGTCCATCTGGTCCAATGTATCATTCAAAGCTCTTGTTTTCTTGTTGATATTCTGCTTAGATGATCTGTCCATTGCTGAGAGTGGAGTATTAAGGTCTCCTACAATTAACGTATTGTTACCAATATGACTCTTTATTTTGGTGAACAGTTGGCTTATGTAGATGGCTGCTCCCACGTTGGGGGCATAGATATTGACAATTGTTAGATCTTCTTGTTGGATAGACCGTTTAAGAATGATATAGTGTCCTTCTGTGTCTCTAAGTACAGACTTTAGTTTAAAATCTAATTTGTCTGATATACGAATTGCTACCCAGCTTTCTTTTGAGGTCTGCTGGCATGGAATATGGATCTCCATCCCTTCACTTCCAGTCTGGATGTATCTTTAGGTTCAAAATGAGTCTCTTCTAGACAGCATATGAATGGGTCCTGTCTTTTTATCCAATCTGCAACCCTGTGCCATTTTATGGGAGTGTTTAGGCCATTCACATTGAGAGTGATTATTGAAAGATTTGAATTAATTGTCATCATGTTGTCTGTGAAAACTTTTTTTTTTTTTATATGTTGTCCCTGTAAATTTCTGTTGTATATCACTCTTGGGGTCTTTCTCCTTTCTATAACCTCCCTTAATATTTCTTGTGGGGCCAGCTTAGTGGTCACATATTCTTTCAGTTTCTGCCAGTTGTGGAAGCTCTGCATCTCTCCATCCACTCTAAATGAAAGCCTTGCTGGATAAAGTATTCTTGGCTGCATGTTCTTCTGATTTAGTACCCTGAATATGTCTTGCCAGGCCTTTCTGGCTTGCCAGGTCTCTGTGGATAGGTCTGACGTTATTCTGATGTTCCTCCCTCTGTACATAAGGAATCTCTTCCCCCTAACTGCCCTTAAGATGGTTTCCTTGGTTCAAAGATTTGCAAGTTTTACTATTTCATGCTGGGGTGTTGGCCTGTTTTCCTTGATCTTGGGAGGGGTCCTCTCTGTCTCTAGGACTCGAATGTTTGTTTTATTCCCCAGATTATGGAAGTTCTCAGCTACAATTTGCTCAAATACATCTTCTAGTCCTCTCTCTCTGTCCACTCCCTCCGGGATTCCAATTATTCTGACATTGGAATGCTTCATGGTGTCACTTATTTCTCTGATTCTATTTTCATGGATTGTGAGTTGTTTTTCCTTGGCCTTCTCTTTTCCCTTTTTATCTATTATATTGTCTTCCACGTCACTTATTCGTTCTTCTGCCTCGCTTACCCTAGCTGTTAGATTATCTAGATTGGATTGGATCTCACTGATAGCATTTTTAAGTTCTGCCAATTCTGCTTTCATTTCTGCCCTTAGAGACTCTATGTTGCCATTAATTGATTTCTCCATTGTAGCCATTGTCTTCACAATTGCTAGCCTGAATTCCATCTCTGACATCTTGGTTATATCTGCAACCATTTGTAAATCTGCACCATAAGTCATAATCTCTGAGTCTTTTCTATTTTGGGGCTCCTCCTCCTAGTCATTCTGTTGATGGGTGTTTGAGGGAATTTATAGAGTCCAAATTATTGACCAGATCCCAAGCAAGATGCACCTGTTTTCTTGGAACCTTAGGGTTGCTGTCCTCTTGTTTTCCCAGCCTGTCTTCTGGGGGAGGGGCCTGCCACGCTGTTACTCAGGCAACCCTGTTTGGGCGGAGTTGTCCTGCCCCGCTGTGGCAGGGGAAGGGCTCAGCGGAAATCAGTTTTTGGGGCTTTTGTTCTCTGGTGGCTTTCCCTGGTGGCTTTCTGTGTCTCTTCCGCGAGTCAGAGCAGAAGAAACTGTTTCCAACCCTCTGCCTCAGAGCAAAGAGACTGCAGCCTGTTCTTCAGTGAGCTCTCCAGGCCACACCGTCTCCATTTCTGTCCGTGCTGCTATAAACTGCAGCAGCCTGGGTTGTGCGACCCTCCGCAGCATCCCCAGTCTTGCCTCCAGGTCGGAGCACGTCTCTGCCCTTTGTGCTTCTAAAACCACCAGCCACTCCCAGTTCACCCGTGCGACCCCGCCACTCCAGGTTTCTGTCCCAGGGGCTGCCCTAAAGTCCTTTTTCCGCCGCTACGGGTCTGCGAGTCTGTGCCTCGTCCCCAGTGCACGAGGCTGTCGCTCACCGTCAGTGTAAGATCTCCACGGCCAGGCACCATCCCACTCCCATTTATCCTCTGATATCTGCCTGCGGAGTCAGGGCTCCCCACTTCATACCTCAAAACCAACTGCCTGCGATATTCTGCTTGTAGCTATCCAGATCTTCTTAGTTCTCAGGCTGGTTTCGTGGGTGTTCAGAGTGGTCTGGTAGATATCCAGCTCAATTTGGGGGACCAGTTGAAATAGGGTCCCCTAATCCTCCGCCATCTTTTCTTCCATGAAGTTATTTCTAATTAAACTCCATCGTGGTCATGAAACACACATAGTTTTATTTCAATTCTTTGAAATGATTGAGGCTTTTAAAAAAGATTTTATTTATTTATTTGACAGAGAGAGAAGGATATAGCAAGAGCAGGAACACAAGCAGGGGGAGTGGGAGAGGGAGAAGCAGGCTTCACGCTGAGCAGGGAGCCTGATGTGTGGCTTGATCCCAGGACCCTGGGATCATGACCTGAGCTGAAGGCAGATGTTTAATGACTGAGCCACCCAGGCGCCCAGAAATTATTAAGGCTTTTTTATGGTCTAGCATATGGTCTATCATGATGAACGTCTCATGGGCACTTGAGAAGAATGTGTTTTCTGCATCATTGGGTAAAGGATCCTATAGATTTCTGTAGCACTAGTTGATTTATAGTGTTTTTCAAGTCTTCTATTTACTTGTTAATCTTCTGCCTATTTGCTCTATACATTAGTGAAAATGGGTTATTGAAGAATCCATCTATTATTGTTGTATGGTCTATTTCTCCTTTCAATTCTGTTTTCGTTTCATGTATTTTGAGGCTGTTCTGAGGTGCATATATGTTTAGAATTGTTATCTTTTTGATGGATTTACCATTTTAGCATAAAATATCCTTTTTTACCTTGAAAAACCGCTTTTTCCTTAAAGTTTATTTTGTCTGATGAATACCAGCATCCAAGTTCCCATGTCACTGTGTGTATGTTATGTCTCTTTTCCATCATCTTTCAATTTATTAGTGTCTTTGAATCTAAAGTGTATTTCTTCGACACAGGATATCATTGGATTCTTGGATTCTGTTGTCCCTGCCGTTCATTTAGAGGTTTTAATCCATTTACATTTAATGTAACTACTGATAAAATAAGATTTACAATTGCCATTTTGCTATTTGTTTTCTTTGTGCCTTGTCCTTTTTGTTCCTCTATTTCTCCATTACTGCTTTTTGGGATGTGCTAAATATTTTCTAGTGAACAGTTTTAATTCTTTTTCTTACACTATTTTTGAGTCATTTTCTTATTGTTTCTGTGAGGATTACATTTAACATCTTAACTTTAAACAATCTAGAATGGATTAATACCCACTTCATTTCAATAGAATATTTTTTTCCAATAAAGCTCCATTTCTTCCTTTCTCCTTTGTGCTGTAACTGTCATACAGACTAATTTAAAAAATATCATCAGGTGTATGTGGGTGATAAATCACTAAATTTTACACCTGAAATTGGTGTTGAACTGTATGTTAAATAACTTGAATTTAAATAAAAACTTGAAAAAAATTATCTGCCATGAACAAAGTTTTATAACAATTGCTTTATGTAGTTGTCTCTTACATCTGCCATGAACACAGTTTTATAACTATTGCTTTATGTAGTTGTCTTTTACATCATTTGGAGAAGGAAAAGGTTACAAATAAAAATATATTTTACTGTCTTTTATATATACCTATGTAATTACCTTTATTAGTGATCTTTATTTTTTCATGCAGATTTGTAATACTCTCTGTGTCTACTTATCTCAACCTATAGAATTTCCTTTAGTATTTTCGTAGGGAAAATCTGATAAAGACAAATTCACTTAATTTTTTTTTTTCGTCTAAGAAGTCTTAATTTCTCCTTTGTTTTGAAGGATATTTTGTCTGGACATAGAATTCTTGGTTGACATATTTTCTTTTAGCACTTGGAATATGTAATCCCACTGCCTTCTGGTTTCAATGGTTTCTCATAAGAGTCAGCTGCTAATTTTATAGGGATCCCTTGTATATCACAAGTTCTTTTTTTTTCTTGCTGCTTTCATGATGCTCTCTTTTTCTCTATCTTTTGACAGTTTTAATATGATTTGGCTCACTCTGGATCCTTTGGAGTTTATCCTACTTGGAGTTTGTTGTCTTTCTTAGTTTTACAGATTGTTTTTCATGAAATTTGGGAAGACTGGTCATTTTTAATCAACTATTCTTTCTGTCCTATTCTTTCTTTCTGAGTTTTCCCCTTATAAGCATATTTGTATGTTTGATGATATCCTGCAAGTCTCTGAGGCTCTATTCATTTTTCTTCAGTCTTTCTTCTTTTTGTTTTTCAGACTAATTTTAATTGACTTATATATTGGTATCCTATGGCTGTTGTAACAAGTTACCACAAATTTTGTGACTTAATTACAAAAATTTACTGTTTTAACACCTTTGGCCAAAAACTGAAATAATGGTGTCATCAGTGCCATGCTCCTTCTAGAAGTTCTAAAGGAACACCCATTTCTTGTCCCTTCCAGCTTCTGGTGGTTGCCAAGCATTCCTTGGCTTCAGACTGTAGCACTGCAATCTCTGCTTCCATCTTCACATCTTCTGTGTGTGTATGTGTGTGTGTGCTTGTGTGTGTGTGTGCAATCTCCCTCTAAAATCTCTCTTATAAGGACATTGCAATGGCATTTAGAGCCCAAGAGGATAGTCTTATCTCAAGATCCTAAACTTAATCACATCTGCAAAACTCATTTTCCAAATAATGTAACAGTTACAGGTTCCAGGGATTAGAACATGGACACATCTTTGGGAGCCATTATTAACAATCCACACCTTCTTCAAGTTCACTGATTCATTTCTGTGTCAGCTCAAAGCTGTTATTGAGCCCCTTTATTGAATTTTTCATTTTGGTCGTTGCACTTTTCAACTCGAGAAAATATATTTTGCACCTTAAAATTTTTCAGTCTCCTTATTGATATTCTCTATTTGGTGAAGCATTGTTCACATAATTTCCTTAATAATTCCTTTAGGTAGCGCTTCCTGTAGTATTTTGAACATATAGCCTATTTAGTCTTTTTCTATTAAATCCAATATCAGAGAATTGTCCTCAGGGACAATTTCTATTAACTTCTTTTTTCCCCTATGTATGGGCTATACTTTTTCTTTTCTTTACCTCTATCACTTTTTTGTTGTTGTTGAAAAATGAACATTTTGCATGATATAATATGGCAACTCTAGATATCAGAATCCTTTCACCCCTCAGGATTTGTTGCTGTTGCTGTTTTGTTGTCATTATTATTGATGTTATAATTGTTCTTTGTTTAGTGAGTTTCCTTGACTAATTCTGTACAGTTTGTATTCACTGCTATATGAAGACACTGTAGTCTCTGCTCAGTTAGCTTAGTGGTCAGCTAAGGATTGAACAGAGATTGCCTTAAATTCTCTGAACCAGTAAGCTTGTCAGCCTTTACTGTGGGCCTCTGTATGTGCCTTGGGGCACACCTTCAATGTTCTGGCAAGCAAGTGACAACTCAGTCTTAACCTTCACTTCCTGCCTGTGCAGAGCCTCAAGGACAGCCAAGGGTAACAGCTTATGGTCTCTTCTTTCCTGGACACACATACAGGCCTGCACATGTACATGCCCTTCTAAATGCCTAGGAATATATTGGAGTTTTTCAAAGCCCACCATAGGCATTTCATTACACAAATTTTCTTATTTTGGCCAACCTTTTATTTGACCCAACTAGTATCACTGCCTCAGGCATCAGCAATATTAAAAAAATGCCAGTGATTGATTTGAACAAATGCCTTAGGGATAGAACTTTGCCTACTGAGCAGAGGCACTGAGTCAGGTAAAATAATGACAAACTCTATGAATGGTGATTTTCTGGGGAAATTCCTGACATGTAAAATGTCAACTTTCTGAGGATGGGTCTTTTTGAGGTATTCCAGACTCACTCCACTAAACTGCTTGCTTTCATAGCTACCATGTTTGTGATGCTGCTAGTTTTCAAGGCTACCACAGAGAACATGACTGACTGTGTGCCCTGGAAAGGGTATAGTCTGATCAAATGATTTCAAAAGACTCGTTTCTTTTTACCTTTTTTTTTTTTTTTAAGTAAGCTCCCCGCCCAGCATGGAGCCCAACCCAGGGCTTAAACTCATGACACTGAGATCAAGACCTGAGCTGAAATCAAGAGTTTGATGCTTAACCAACTGAGCCATCCAGATGCCCCTCAAAAGATTTGTTTCTTAAAGACCTTCAATCCAGGGTGCCTGGGTGGCTCAGTCAGTTAAGTGTCTGCCTTCAGCTCAGGTCATGATCCCACGGTCCTGGGATTGAGTCCTGCATCAGGCTACCTGCTCGGCAGGGAGTCTGCTTCTCCCTCTGCCCCTCCCCCCAACATGTGCTTGTTCTCGCTGTCTCAAAAATAAATAAATAAAATCATAAAAAACTTTAATCCACAGAAGTGTTGGCAGAACATCACCAAAGATTATGGGAACAGCAAGGTCATAATTGGCTTATCCACTTTCTCAAATATGGTGAGCTACCTGGGATATTCCATCAAGATCAGACATGCACCAAACTGCACCAAAGAAGGGATCAGAGCTCTACAGAGTATCTCTACATACAGGAGGCTTGTTCAAGCAGGGCTCACAGAAATGGAATTTCCCATTGAAAATACAACCTAATCTCTTTCCCTTTCACCAAATCCACTCACCAGTGTACGATGACCTTGAGTTAAGTGTGCAGTGTGTGTGTATATCTCTGTGTATCTGTGAGCAAAATTTTCAGATGAAATTATCATTGGGTAAGTATGAAATTATGTTTCCATAGGAAATTCAGCCTGTACTTTGTTGCTATTTGGCAAAATAAAAGATAATATTTACCTTTTCTTTGGCACAAGTGGGTGATGTGATAGCCAGTAGCAGTAGAAGCTGTTTTCAGCTAAGGAAGTCTGCTACATAGAAGAGGTTGCTGATGGATTCTATATAGATTTAGAGGGCAGAACAAGAAGGACTCATAACAAACTCAGAAAAAGCTACCAGAAGATTTCAGTTCATCTTAAGAATATAGCTTCTGAGGAGTTAAGATGGCAGAGGTGTAGTTGACCCTAATTTTGTCTGGTCCCTGGATTTCAGCTAGATAGTTATCAAATTCTGAGCACGAGCAAAATCAAGTGGAGATCTGAGAAAAGAATTGTTACAATTCTACAAATAGGAAAGTGACCACTTTTTGCAAGGTAGGAAGTGCAGAGATGTGAACCCGGGATGATATTTGGAAGATAAACCATGGAGGGAAGGGAGCCTGCTTAAGGAAAATACCAGAAATTATAAGCAGCAGAGTGCAAAAGCAAAACTTTTAGAAGTCTGCTACAGTTGGGGATGTCCCTGGCATAAAGGTGCTCAGGTGGCAAAGTGGGCCAGAATCCCAGGTGGGACAGCATGGCCTCAGGATCCCTGGGGTCACAAAAAGAATGGGGGAGCCTGAGTGCAGCAGAGTTCTCAGGCATTGGATTGGGGAAACCAGTTGAAAAGAGCCAGTCTAGGTGCAGGCTTTCTGCCCATTATTGCCATAAACTGTAAACTGCTGCACAGTCACGCAACCACTCTCCCAGCAAGGGCCCAGCCAAAAGCAGAAGTGTGATGAGAACACCCTCCATTCCTGGGGAGGAATGAAATGGGTCCAGGCCAAAGGAGTCTGAAAAGTTTGGAGGCTGGAAACTGGGTTGTGTGCCTGAGATAAAAATGTTCAGTCACAGGTTTGTTTGTTTGTTTGTTTGTTTGTTTGTTTGTTTTTAGGATTTTATTTATTTGTGAGAGAATTTTTTTGACAGCTTTGATTCATGTTTAATGAAAAATAAGTTACATGAATAGAAATGGACATAAAACAAAGAGATCTACTTGGGCAAATACGGTGACAGGTGGAACAAGGGAAAAATCATTTTATTCCTGAATTTATTCATATATTCCTATTTGTTATTACTGATCCAAAATATCTCCTTAAATCCAAAACAAAGTCATAGTTTTAGTTTTACTGCTGTTTTCATGGGAACTGACCAAAGTAATGTCCAAACAATACTTTTCCATCCCCCCTTCCATGCCCCCAGAACACACAAAGCAAAGGCAGAGATGTTTACTAGCTGGTAACGTGGCATGAAAGAAATGCAGCCTTATCAGCTTTTTATTACAACAGCAAGTTAGCACTGGCATGATGGAAACTTGGGAGAGAAGAGTGATTGCTTTTCTGTGAGAGCTCACTGAAGAGTGAGGGGAGTGAACTTTCAGCTCCTGGGCTAGAGATCGAGATGTCGCCATTTTCACCACCCCTCCCAACAGTGCTGAAAGCTTTCAGAGAGCAAAACAGCACCACATAGTGCAATCTGGAGACACTTACACTGAGCCTGGCCCTCTGGCAAGGGAGGGGCAATTCTACCCTGGCAAAGACACCTGAGATTCAGTGCAACAAGTCCCTCCCCCAGGGACAATTCCCTAGCATCAACTTTACTGATCATAAGAACTGCAAAACTTCAGCACTTGGGAAAAAGATATATAGCATTTGAGGTTTTTATTATTATTATTATTATTATTATTATTATTATTATTATTATTCAGTAGTCTCTCAGTTTTATTTTTTTCAGCTATTTATCAATTCTTAATTTTTTAAAATTTTTATCCTTATATGTTATATATATACTTTTTTATTTTTGGCTTCCATTCATTCTATTTTAATGTATTGTTGTATATATATTTCTTTCTTTCCTATTTTGGAATCCAGTTTCTTTTAACAAACAGAGCAAAATACACTCAGGATCTAGTTTGTTGTTTTGTTGTGTTTTACTTCTTGTTTGACTTTTAAAAATTTTGTTTTCTTTTGGTTTGTTTCTAATTTTCTCTTGTTATTTTTGTCTTTTTTCTCTCCTTCATCTATTCATTTCTGGACATAATGATGAGATGGAAAAACTGACCAAAAAAAAGAAAGAACAGGAAGCAGTACTCATGGCCAGGGATTTAATCAACATGGATAGAAGATGTCTGTATTAGAATTTAAAAAAAGATTATAAGGATACTAGCTGGGCTTGAAAAAGCATAGAAGACACTGGAGAATCCCTTATGTAGGAAGAAAATAACTAAAATCTAATCAGGCCAAAATTAATAATGCTTTTACTGAAATGCAATCACAAATGAAGGCCCTAACAGTGAGGAGAAGAAAGACAGAAGAGAGTCACAAGAAGATAATATGATGGAAAATAAAGAAGCTGTAAAGAACAGAGAAAGAGAACTAATGGATCATGAAGGGAGACTTCAAGAACTCAGCAATTCCATAAAGCAAATAATAGGGATCCCAGAAGTTGAAGAGTGAGAGAGAGGGACAGAAGGTTTATTTGAACAATTTATAGGTGAGAAATTCCCTAATCTGGAGAAGGAAACAGGCATTCAAGTGCAGCAGGCACAGAGAACCTCCCTCAAAATAAATAAAAATAAATCGACATCTCAACATATAGTAAGATAAAGTGAAAATCCTAAAGGCAGCTTGGGACAAGAGGTCTTAAACCTACAAGTATAGAACATGACGCTGGCATCAGACTTGTGCACAGAGACATGGCAAACCAGAAAGGACTGGCATGATATATTCAACATAATAAATGGGAAACATATGCAGCTAAGAAGACTTTATCTAGCAAGGCTGTCATTCAAAATAGAAGGAGAGATTAAGAGTTTCCAGAACAAAAAAAACTGAAGGAATTTATGAACAATAAACCAGCTCTCAAGAAATATTACAGGGAGCCGAGAGAGAGAGAGCCACAAAGTAACAAAGACCAGAAAGGAAAAGACAAAATGTAAAGGAAGAGCAACTTTACAGGTAACACAATAGAAATAAATTCATATCAGTCAATAATCAGTCTGAATGTAAATGGACTAAATTCTCCAATCAAAAGATATAGGGTATTGGGATGCCTGGGTGGCTCAGTCAGTTAAGCGTCTGCCTTTGGCTCAGGTCATGATCCTAGGGTCCTGGATCAAGCCCCGAATTGGGCTCCCTGTTTGGTGGGAAGCCTACTTCTCCCTATTCTCCCTGCTCGTGCTCTCTCTCACTATCTCTGTCTCTCTCTCAAATAAATAATAAATAAAATCTTAAAAAATATATAAAATAATAAATAAATAAATAAATAAATAAATAAATAAATAAATAATAAAGATATAGGTGTATCAGACTGGATAAAAAAAGTAAGACTAATCTATATGCTATCTAGAAGATACTCATTATAGACAAAAAGACACCACCAGACTGAAAATGAGAGTGTGGAGAACCATTAAAAGTGCTAATGGACCTCAAAAGAAAGTTAAGGTAGCAATCCTCATATCAGACAAATTAGATTTTAAACCAAAGACTGTGGTATGGGATGAAGA
This sequence comes from Phoca vitulina, assembly GCF_004348235.1. Lineage (NCBI taxonomy): Eukaryota > Metazoa > Chordata > Mammalia > Carnivora > Phocidae > Phoca > Phoca vitulina. The sequence goes on along the minus strand of NW_022589780.1, from coordinate 6,466,575 downwards.
GGGACTCTATATCATACTTAAAGGTCTATCCAACAAGAAGATCAAACAATTATACATATTTATGGTCCTAATATGGGAGCAGCCAATTATATCAACCAATTAATAAGCAAATTCAAGAAACACATTGATAACAATACAATATTAACAGGGGACTTGAACACCCCACTCAGAGCAATGGACAGATCATCTAAGCAGAAGATCAACAAAGAAACAAGGGATTTGAATGACACACTGGACCAGATGGACTTCACAGATATATAGAGAGCATTTGATCCTAAAGCAACAGAATACACATTCTTTTCGAGACCACAGGGAACATGCTACAGAATAAATAACATACTGGGTCACAAATTATGTCTCAATCAATACCAAAAGACTATTATTATTCCCTGCATATTTTCAGACCACAATGCTTTGAAACTTGAACTCAGTCACAAGAGGAAATTGGAAAGAACATAAGCACTTGGAGGCTAAAAAGCATGCTACTAAAGAAAGAATGGGTCAGGCTAAAATTAACAAGTCAGGAAATGACAGATGTTGGCGGGGATGCAGAGAAAGGGAAACCCTCCTACACTGTTGGTGGGAATGCAAGCTGGTGCAGCCACTCTGGAAAACAGTATGGAGGTTCCTCAAAAAGTTGAAAATAGAGCTACCATATGATCCAGCAATTACTACTGGGTATTTATCCCAAAGATACAAAAGTAGGGATCTGAAAGGGTACGTGCACCCTGATGTTTATAGCAGCAATGTCCACAATAGCCAAACTGTGGAAAGAGCCAAGATGTCCATCGACAGATGAATGGATAAAGAAGATGTGGTATATATATATATGTATATACAATGGAATATTATGCAGCCATCAAAAAGAATGAGATCTTGCCATTTGCAACAACATGGATGGAACTGGAGGGTATTATGCTGAGCGAAATAAGTCAAACAGAGAAAGACATGTATCATATGACCTCACTGATATGAGGAATTCTTAATCTCAGGAAACAAACTGAGGGTTGCTGGAGTGGGGGGTGGGGTGGGAGGGATGGAGTGACTGGGTGATAGACACTGGGGAGGGTATGTGCTCTGGTAAGCACTGTGAATTGTGCAAGACTGTTGAATCTCAGATCTGTACCTCTGAAACAAATAATGCAATATATGATAAGGAAAAAAAAAAAGAAGAAGATAGTAGGAGGGGAAGAATGAAGAGGGGGAAATCGGAGGGGTAGACGAACCATGAGAGACGATGGACTCTAAAAAACAAACTGAGGGTTCTAGAGGGGAGGGGGTGGGAGGATGGGTTAGCCTGGTGATGGGTATTGAGGAGGGCACGTTCTGCATGGAGCACTGGGTGTTATGCACAAACAATGAATCATGGAACACTATATCTAAAACTAATGATGTAATGTATGGGGATTAACATAACAATAAAAAAATAAAAAAAATGACAACAGTAAAAAAAAAAAAAAACCTTTGGGATAGAGCAAAGACAGTCCTAAGAGGGAAGTACATTGCAATACAAGCCTCTCTCAGATACAGAAACTAAACTTACACCTAAGGAGCTGGAGAAAGAACAACAAATAAAGCCTAAGTCAAGCAGGAGAAGAGAAAGTATATTAATTAGAGGAGAAATCAATGAAATAGAAACCAGAACAGTAGAACAGAATAAGGAAACTAGAAGCTGGTTCTCTGAACGAATTAGGATTGATAAAACCCTAGAAAAAGTTTTCAAAAAGAAAAGAGAAAGGACCCAAATTAATAAAATCATGAATGAAAGAGGAGAGATCACAACCAACACTGAATAAATAGAATCAATTTTAAGAGCATATTATGAGCAAATATATGCCAAAAATTAGGCAATTTGGAACAAATGGATGCATTTCTAGAAACTTATAAACTACCAACTCTGAAACAGGAAGAAATAGAAGATCTGAACAGACACATAAGAAACAAGGGAATTGAAGCACTAATTAAAAACCTACCAAAGGGAGGCCTGGGTGGCTCAGATGGTTAAGCGTCTGCTTTTGGCTCAGGTCATGATCCCAGGGTCCTGGGATTGAGTCCCGCATTGGGCTCCTTGCTCAGCAGTGAGCCTGCTTCTCCCTCTGCCTGCCACTACCCCTGCTTATGCATGCTCTCTCTCTGGCATATAAATAAAATCTTAAAAAATAATAATAATAAAAATAAATAAAAAATAGAAACCTACCAAAAAACAAGAGTCCAGGGCCAGATGGCTTCCCAGGGGAATTCTACCAAACATTTAAAGAAGAAATAATACCTATTCTACTGAAGCTGTTTCCAAAAATAGAAATGGAAGGAGAACTTCCAAACTCGTCTATGAGGCCAGAATTATCTTGATCCCAAAACCAGACCAAGACTCCATCAAAAAGAAGAATTACAGACCAATATCTATGATGAACATGGATGCCAAAATTCTCACCAAGTTACTAGCCAGTAGGATCCAATAGTACATTAAAAGGATTATTCATCATGACCAAATGGGATGTATTCCTGGGATGGAAGGGTGGTTCAACATTCACAAATAAATCAATGGGATACATCACATTAATAAAAGAAAGAACAAGAAGCATATGAATCTCTCAATTGATGCAGAAAAAGCATTTGACAAAATACAGCATCCTTTCTTGATTAAAATTCCCCACAGTGTAGCGAGAGAGGGAACATACCTCAATATCATAAAAAGTATCTGTGAAAAGCACACAGTGAATATTATTCTCAATGGGAAAAAACTGAGAGCTTTTCCCTTAAGGTCAGGAACACAAAAGGGATGCCCACTCTCACTACTCTTGTTCAACATAGTACTAGATGTCCTAGCCTCAACAATCATACAACAAAAAGAAATAAAAGGCATTCAAATTTGCAAAGAAGTCAAACTCTCTGTCTTTGCAGATGACATGATATTTCATGTGGAAAACCCAAAAGATTCCACCACAAAATTGCTAGAACTCATATAAAAATCCTGCAATGTGGCAGGATATAAAATCAATGCACACAAACCAGTTGCATTTCTATGCATTGCAATGAAACAGAAGAAAGAGAAATTAAGGAATCAATCCCATTTATAATTGAACCAAAAACCATAAGATACCTAGGAATAAACCTAACTGAAGAGGTAAAGGATGTGTACTCCAAAAACTATAGAACACTTATGAAAGAAATTCAGGAAGAAACAAAGAAATGGAAAAACATTACATGTTAAGGGATTGGAAGAAAAATATGTTAAAATATCTATGCTACCCAGAGCAATCTACACATTCAATGCAATCCTTATCAAAATAACATCAACATTTTTCACAGAGCTGGAACAAAGAATTCTAAAATTTAGATGGAACCAGAAAAGACCAGAATAGCCAAAGGAATGTTGAAAAAGAAAGCCAATGCTGGCGGCATCACAATGCCTGACTTCAAACTATATTACAAAGCTGTGATCATCAAGACAGCATGGTACTCGCACAAAAACAGACAAATAGATCAATGGAACAGAATAGAGAGCCCAGAAATGGACCCTCAATTCTATGGTCAACTAATTTTTGACAAAACAGGAAAAAATATCCAATGGAAAAAAAAATCTCTTCACAAATGGTGATGGGAAAACTGGACAGCCACATGCAGAAGAATAAAACTGGACCATTCTCTTATACCATACAGAAAGATAAACTCTAAATGGATGAAAGACCTAAAAGACAGGAATCCATCAAAATCCTAGAGAAGAACACAGGCAGTAACCTCTTCGACATCAGCCACAGCACCGTCTTCTAAGACACACATCTAAAGGTAAGGGAAGCAAAAGCAAAAATGAACTATTGGGACTTCATCAAAATAAAAAACTTCTGAGGAGGGGGAAAAGATGGTGGAGGAGTAGGGGACCCTATTTCAACTGGTCCACGGAATGGAGCTGGATATCTACCAGACCACTCTGAGCACCCACGAAACCAGACTGAGATGTAAGAAGATCTGGATCTCTACAAACAGAATATTGCAGGCAGTTGGTTTTGAGGTATGAAGTGGGGAGCCATGATTCTGCGGGCAGATATCAGAGGATAAACGGCAGGGGGAGGGTGCCTGGCCGTGGGGAACCTACACCGCCAGTGAGCGACAGCCACGAGTGCTGCAGACAGGGCACAGACTCGCAGACTGGTAGCGGCAGGGAAAGGACTTTAGGGCAGCCCCCGGGATGGAAACCCTGAGCGGCAGGGTCGCGCGCACGCGAACTGGGAGCAGCTGGTGGTTTTAGAAGCACAAAGGGCAGAGATGTGCCCCGACCTGGAGGCAGGACTGGGAGTGCGGCAGAGGGGTGCACAACCCAGTGCAGTTTATAGCAGCACGGACAGAAACGGAGACAGTGTGGCCTGGAGAGCTCACTGAAGAACAGACTGCTGTCTCTCTGCTCTGAGGCAGAGGGTTGGAAACGGTCTCTTCTGCTCTGACTCGCGGAAGAGATGCGGAAAGCCGCCAGGGAAAGCCGCCAGAGAACAAAAGCCCCCAAAACTGATTCCCGCTGAGCCCATCCCTGCCACAGGGGAGCAGGGCAACTTTGCCCAAACAGGGTGGCCTGAGTAACAGCATGGCAGGCCCCTCCCCCAAAAGACAGGCTGGGAAAACAAGAAGCCAGCAACCCTAAGGTCCCAAGAAAACAGGTGCATCTTGCTAGGGTTCTGGTCAATAATTTGGACTCTATACATTCCCTCAAACAACTATTAACAAAATGACTAAGAGGAGGAGACCCCAAAATAAAAAAGACACAGAGATTATGACTTATGCTGCAGATTCACAAATGGATGCAGATATAACCAAGATGTCGGAGATGGAATTCAGGCTAGCACTTGTGAAGACAATGGCTACAATGGAGAAATCAATTAATGGCAACATAGAGTCTCTAAGGGCAGAAATGAAAGGTGAATTGGCAGAACTTAAAAATGCTATCAGTGAGATCCAATCCAATCTAGATAATCTAACAGCTAGGGTAACTGAGGCAAAAGAGTGAATAAGTGACCTGGAAGACAATATAATAGATAAAAAGGGAAAAGAGGAGGCCAGGGAAAAAATAACTCAGAATCCATGAAAATAGAATCAGAGAAATAAGTGACACCATGAAGGGTTCCAATGTCAGAATAATTGGAATCCTAGAGGGAGTGGACAGAGAGAGAGGACTAGATGTATTTGAGCAAATCGTAGCTGAGAACTTCCCTAATCTGGGGAATGAAACAAACATTTGAGTCCTAGAGGCAGAGAGGACCCCTCCCAAGATCAAGGAAAACAGGCCAACACCCCGGCATGTAGCAGTAAAACTCGCAAATCTTAGAACCAAAGACACCATCTTAAGGGCAGTTAGGGGGAAGAGATTCCTTATGTACAGAGGGAGGAACATCAGAATAACGTCAGACCTATCCACAGAGACCTGGCAAGCCAGAAAGGCCTGGCAAGACATATTCAAGGTACTAAATGAGAAGAACATGCAGTCAAGAATACTTTATCCGGCAAGGCTGTCATTTAGAATGGATGGAGAGATGCAGAGCTTCCACGACTGGCAGAAACTGAAAAAATATGTGACCACTAAGCTGGCCCTGGAAGAAATATTAAGGGGGGTTCTATAAAAGGAGAAAGACCGCAAGAGTGATATACAAGAGAAATTTACAGGGACAATCTATAAAAACAACGTCTTCACAGGCAACATGATGACAATTACTTCATATCTTTCAATAATCACTCTCAACGTGAATGGCCTAAACACTCCCATAAAGCAGCACAGGGTTGCAGATTGGATAAAAAGACAGGACCCATCCATGTGCTGTCTACAAGAGACTCATTTTGAACCTAAAGATACATTCAGATGGAAGTGAAGGGATGGAGATCCATCTTCCATGCCAGCGGACCTCAAAAGAAAGCTGGGGTAGCAATTCGTATATCAGACAAATTAGATTTTAAACTAAAGTCTGTACTTAGAGACACAGAAGGACACTATATCATTCTTAAAGGGTCTATCCAACAAGAAGATCTAACAATTGTAAATATCTATGCCCCCAACATGGGAGGAGCCATCTACATAAGCCAACTGTTCACCAAAATAAAGAGTCATATTGATAACAATACATTAATTGTAGGAGACCTCAATACTCCACTCTCAGCAATGGACAGATCAATTAAGCAGAAAATCAACAAGGAAACAAGAGCTTTGAATGATACATTGGACCAGATGGACCTCATAGATATTTACAGAACATTCCACCCTAAAACAACAGAATACTCGTTCTTCTCAAGCGCGCATGGAACTTTCTCCAGAATAGACCACATACTGGGTCACAAATCAGGTCTCAACTGATACCAAAAGATTGAGATTATTTCCTGCATATTCTCAGACCACAGTGCTCTAAAACTGGAACTCAATCACAAGAAAAAAATTGGCAGAAATTCAAACACTTGGAAGCTAAAGACCACTCTGCTCAAGAATGTTTGAGTCAACCAGGAAATCAAAGAAGAACTTAAACAATTCATGGAAATCAATGAGAACAAAAACACATCAGTCCAAAACCTATGGGATCCTGCAAAGGCAGTCCTAAGGGGGAAATACATAGCCATCCAAGCCTCACTCTAAAAAATAGAAAAATCCCGAATTCACCAACTAACTCTACAACTTAACGAACTAGAGAAAAAGCAACAAACGATGCCTAAGGCACACATTATAAGAAAAATAATTAAAATTAGAGCAGGAATCAATGAGTTAGAAACCAGAAACACAGTAGATCAGATCAACGAAACTAGAAGTTGGTTCTTTGAAAGAATTAAAAAGATCGATAAACCACTGGCCAGACTTATCCGAAAGAAAAGAGAAAGGACCCAAATTAATAAAATTATGAATGAAAGGGGAGAGATCACGACTAACACCAAGGAAATAGAAACAATTCTTAGAAATTATTATCAACAACTATATGCCAATAAACTGAGCAATCTGGATGAAATGGAGGCCTTCCTGGAAACCTATAAGCTGCCAAGACTGAAACAGGAAGAAATTGACAACCTGAATAGGCCAATAACCAGTAACGAGATTGAAGCAGTGATCCAAAACCTCCCAAAAAACAAGAGTCCAGGGCCTGATGGATTCTCTGGGGAATTCTACCGAACATTCAAAGAAGAAATAATACCTATTCTCCTGAAGCTGTTTCAAAAAATAGAAACAGAAGGAAAACTTCCAAACTCATTCTATGAGGCCAGCATTACCTTAATCCCCAAACCAGGCAAAGACCCCATCAAAAAGGAGAATTTCAGACCCATATCCCTGATGAATATGGATTCCAAAATCCTCAACAAAATCCTAGCTAATAGGATCCAGCAATACATGAAAAGGATCATCCACCACGACCAAGTGGGATTTATCCCCGCGATGCAAGGGTGGTTCAACATTCACAAATCATTCAGTGTGATAGAACACATTAACAAGAGGAGGGAGAAGAACCATATGGTCCTCTCAATTGATGCAGAAAAAGCATTCGACAAAATACAACATCCTTTCCTGATTTTTTTTTTTTTTTTAAAGATTTTATTTTATTTATTTATTCATGAGAGACAGAGAGAGAGAGAGAGGCAGAGGGAGAAGCAGGCTCCCCGCTGAGCAGGGAGCCCGATGCGGGACTCGATCCCAGGACCCTGGGATCATGACCTGAGCCGAAGGCAGACGTTTAACCATCTGAGCCACCCAGGCGCCCAACATCCTTTCCTGATTAAAACTCTCCAGAGTATAGGGATAGAGGGAACATTCTACAAGTTCATAAAATCCATCTATGAAAAACCCACAGCGAATATCATCCTCAATGGGGAAAAGCTGAGAGCCTTTCCCTTAAGATCAGGAACACGTCAAGGATGCCCACTCTCGCCACTATTGTTCAACATAGTACTAGAAGTCCTAGCCACAGCAATCAGACAACAAAAAGAAATAATCGGTATTCAAATTGGCAAAGAAGAAGTCCAACTCTCTCTTTGTGCAGATGACATGATACTTTATGTGGAAAACCCAAAGGTCTCCACCCCCAAATTACTAGAAGTCATACAGCAATTCAGTAATGTGGCAGGATACAAAATCAATGCACAGAAATCAGTTGCTTTCTTATACACTAACAACGCAACTGTAGAAAGAGAAATTAGAGAAACGATTCCATTTGCAATAGCACCAAAAACCATAAGATACCTCAGAATAAACTTAACCAAAGAGGTAAAGGATCTATACTCTAGGAACTACAGAACACTCATGAAAGAAATTGAAGAAGACACACAAATATGGAAAAATATTCCATGCTCATGGATGGGAAGAATAAACATTGTTAAAATGTCTATGCTACCTAGAGCAATCTATAACTTCGGTGCCATCCCGATAAAAATTTCAATGACATTTTTCAAAGTGCTGGAACAAACAATCCTAAAATTTGTATGGAATCAGAAAAGACCCGAATAGCCAAGGAAGTGTTGGAAAAGAAAAACAAAGCTGCGGGCATCATGCTGCCTGATTTCAAGCTATATTACAATGCTGTGATCACCAAGACAGCATGGTACTGGCACAAAAACAGACACATAGACCAATGGAACAGAATAGAGAGCCCAGATATGGACCCTCAACTCTATGGTCAAATAATCTTTGACAAAGGAGGAAAAAACATGCAATGGAAGAAAGACAGTCTCTTCAATAAATGGTGCTGGGGAAATTGGACAGCCATATGCAGAAGAATAAAACTCAACCATTCTCTAACACCATTCACAAAGATAAACTCAAAGTGGATGAAAGACCTCAATGTGAGACAGGAATCCATCAAAATCCTAGAGGAGAACATAGGCAGTAACCTCTTTGACATCACCCACAGCAACTTCTTTCAAGATACATCTCCAAAAGCTAGCGAAACAAAAGCAAAAATGAACTTTTGGGACTTCATCAAGAGAAAAAGCTTCTGGACAGCAAAGGAAACGGTCAACAAAACAAAGAGGCAACCCAGAGAATGGGAGAAGATATTTGCAAATGACTCTACAGATAAAGGGCTGGTACCAAAGATCTATAAAGAACTTCTCAAACTCAACACCCAAAAAACAAATAATCAAGTCAAAAAGTGGGCAGAAGATAAGAAAAGACACTTCTCTGAAGAAGACATACACATGGCTAACAGACACATGAAAAAATGTTCTTCATCTTTAGCCATCAGGGAAATTCAAATCAAAACCACACTGAGATACCACCTCACACCAGTTAGAATGGCAAAATGGACAGGGCAAGAAACAACAAATGTTGGAGAGGTTGTGGAGAAAGGGGAACCCTCTTACACTGTTGGTGGGAATGCAAGTTGGTACAGGCACTTTGGAAAACAGTGTGGCGGTTCCTCAAAAATTTAAAAATAGTGCTACCCTATGACCCAGCAATTGCACTGCTGGGTATTTACCCCAAAGACAAAGATGTAGTGAAAAGAAGGGCCATATGCACCCCACTTTCATAGCAGCAATGTCTGCAATAGCCAAACTGTGGAAAGAGCCGAGCTGCCCTTCAACAGATGAATGGATCAAGAAAATGTGGTCCATATATACAATGGAATATTACTCAGCCATGAAAATGGATGAATACCCAACTTTTACATCAACATGGATGGGACTGGAGGAGATTATGCTAAGTGAAATAAGTGAAGCAGAGATAGTCATTTATCATATGGTTTCACTTATTTGTGGAATATAAGGAATAGCATGGAGGATATTAGGAGAAGGAAGGGAAAAATGGGGTGGGGGAAATTGGAGGGAGAGGTGAACCATGAGAGACTATGGACTCTGAGAAACAAACAGGGTTTTAGAGGGGAGGGGGGAGGGGGAATTGGTTGGCCCTGTGATGGCTATTGAGGAGGGCACGTACTGCATGGAGCACTGGGTGTTGTATGAAAACAATGGATCGTGGATCACCACATCAAAAACCAATGATGTATTGTATGGTGAGTAACATAACATAATAAAATAAAATTTAAAAAAAGATAAAAAAACTTCTACAGAGCAAAGGAAACAGTCAACAAAACTTAAAGGCAACTTATGGAACTGGAAAAGATATTTGCAAATGACATAACAGATAAAGGGCTGATATCCAAGATTTATAAAGAATGTCTCAAACTCAACACCCAAAAACCAAATAATCCAGTCATGAAATTGGCAGAAGACATGAACAGACAGTTCTCCAAAGAAGACATATAAATGGCCAACAGACACACGAAAAAATGTTCCACACCACCTGCCATTTGAAATACAAATCAAAACCACAATGAGATACCACCTTACACCAGTTAGAGTGGCTAAAATTAACAAGACAGGGAACAACAAATTTTGCTGAGGATCTGGAGAAAGGGGAACTCTCTTACACAGTTAAGGGGAATGCAAGCTGGCACAGCCACTCTGGAAAACAGTGTGGAGGCTCCTCAAGAAGTTAAAAATAGAGCTACCCTAGGACCCAGCAATTGCACTACTGGGTATTTACCGCAAAGATACAGATGTAGTGAAAAGAAGGGGCACATGCACCTCAATGTCCATAGTACCAATGTCCACAATAGCCAAATTGTAGAAGGAGCCAAGATGTCCTTTGACAGATGAATGGATAAAGAAGCTGTGGTTCATATATACGATGGAATATTACTCAGTCATCAGAAAGGATGAATACCTACAGTTTGCATCGCCATGAATGGAACTGGAGGGTATTATGCTGAGTCAAGCAGAGAAAGGCAATTATCATATGGTTTCACTCATATGTTGAATATAAGGAATAGTGCAGAGGACAATAGGGGAAGGGAGGGAATACTGAATGGGAAAAATCAGAGAGGGAAACAAACGATGGGAGACTCCTGACTCTGGGAAAAAAAAAAACTGAGGGTTGTGTAAATGGAGTTGGGTGGCAGAATGGGGTAACTGGGTGATGGGTGTTAAGAGGGCAGGTGAGGTTTGAGCACTGGGTGTTTCATGCAACTGATGAATCATTGAACATTATATAAAAACTAATGATGTATTATATGTTGGCTAAATGAATTTAAATTAAAAAAAACTCTATCAAAATACCATCATCATTTTTCACAGAGCTGGAATAAACAATCATATAATTTGTATGGAAACAGAAAAGACTCTGAATAAGAAAAGTAATGTTGAAAAGGAAAACCAAAGCTGTACGCATCAGAATTCCCCACTTCAAGCTGTGTATCAAAGTTTTAATCATAAAGAGTGTATGGTACTGGGATAAAGACTGACCCATAGATCAATGGAATATAATTGATAACCCAGACATGGACCCTGAACTCTATGGTCAACTAATCTTTGAGAAAGCAGGAAAGAGTATCCAATGGAAAAAAGATAGTCTCTTCAACAAATGGTGCTGTGAAAATTAGACAGCCACACACAGAAGAATGAAACTAGACCATTGCACACTGTACAGCAAAATAAACTCAAAATGGATTAAAGAATTAAATGTGAGACAGTAATCCATCAAAATCCTAGAGGAGAACATGGGCAGCAACCTCTTTGACCTCCACAGGAGCAATTTTTTGCTAGACATGTCTCAAAATTCGAGAGAAACAAAAGGAAAAATGAACTATTGGGACTTCATCTAAATAAAAAGCTTTTGCACAGCAAAGAAACAATCAACAAAACTAAAAGGCAACCTATGGAATAGGAGAAGGTATTTACAAATGATATATCAGATAAAGAGATATTATCCAAGATCTGTAAAGAACTTATGAAACTCAACACCCCCAAAACAAATAATCCAGTCAAAAAATGGGCCGAAGACATGAACAGACATTTTTCCAAAGAAGACATACAAATGGCCAACAGACACATGAAAAAATGGTCAATATCTCTCCGCATCAGGGAAATCCAAGTCAAAACCACAATGAGATACCACCTCACACCAATCAGAATTGCTAAAGTTAAGAACTCAGGAAACAACAGATGTTGATGAAGATGGGAAGAAAGGAGATCCCTCTTACAGTTTTTGGGGAATATAAACTTGTACAGCCACTTTGTAAAACAGTATAGATGTTCTTCAAAAAGTTAAAAATAGAGCTATACCACGACCCAGCAACCGCAGTACTAGGTATTTATCCAAATGATAGAATCATAGTAATTCAAAGAGGCACCTGCCCCCCCCCAGTGTTTATAGCAGCAATGTCCACAATAGCCAAAATATGGAAATTGCCCAGTTGTCTATTGACAGATGAATGGATAAAGAAGATGTTACATATCTATCTATCTATTTATATCTATCTATCTATCTATCTATCTATCATCTATCTATCTATCTATCTGGAATGTTACTCAGCCATCAAAAAATGAAATCTTGCCATTTGCATGGACATCAGTGGAAGTAGAGGGTATTATGCTAAACGAAATAAGTCAGTCAGAGAAAGACAAATACCACATGATTTCACTCATGTGAAATTTCAGAAACAAAACAGATTAACACAGGGGAAAGGAAGGAAAAATAAAATAAGATGAAAATAGGAAGGCAAACTGTAAGAGATGCTGAACTCTAGGAAACAGACTGAGGGTTGCTGGAGGAGAGGTTGGTGGGGGGAAGGCATAACTGGTGATGGGCATTAAGGAGGGTGTTGATGTAACGAACCCTGGGTGTTATAGGCATCTGATGAATCACTAAATTCTACCCGTGAAACCAAGAATACAGTATACGTTAACTAAATTGAATTTAAATAATTTATATTTTAAAAAAAGAATAGTTAAAATTAACAACTGAGGAAAAAACAGATGTTGGCAAGGATGTGGAGAATGGAGAACACTCTTACACTGTTGGGAGGAATGCAAACTGGTGCAGCGACTCTGGAAAACAGTATGGAGGTTCCTCAGAAAGGTAAATTGGAACTACTGTATGACCCACAAGTTGCACTCCCTGGTATTTATCCAAAGGATACAAAAATAGTGATTCAAAGAGGCAAATGCACCACAATGTTTATAACAGCACTATCCACAGTAGCCAAAATATGGAAACAGCACAAATATCCACCAATGGTTGAATGGATAAAGAAGATGTGGTATATATATGTTGGAATATTAGCCATAAAAAGAAGGAAATCTTGCCATTTGTAATGACATGAATGGAACTAGAGTGTATTATGCTAATCAAAATAAGTCAGAGAAAGACAAATACCATATGATTTCACTCATATGTGGAATTTAAGAAACAAAACAGATCAAAATAGGGGAAAGGAAGGAAAAATAAAATAAGATAAAATTAGAGAGGGAGGCAAATCATAAGAGACTCCCAGGAATAAGGAAGAAACTCATGGTTGCTGGAGGGGTCATGGGTCAGGGGATGTAATAAATGGGTGATAGGCATTAAGGAGGGCACTTGTAATGAGCATTGGGTGTTATACGCAAGTGATAAATCACTAAATTCTACCCCTGAAACTAACACTACACTCTATGTTAATTAACTTGAATTTAAGTCAAATCTTGAAATTAAAAAAAAATGAAATATGGAAGGAAAACATAAATCTTCAGATTAAAAATAAATTCATCCCCACTGTGTCAAAAATGTAAAGAGGTCCCCAGACTGGGTTATTCCAAGATTGGAAGACGTGAGTTCTAGTTATGGCTCTAGTTGCTCTTAACTTGCTTTGTGCCTTTGATGAAGTCAGTTCCCCTCTCTGGGTCTCATCTTTAAAATGTGGATGATAATAATACATGCAGGACTAACAGTACAGGGTATTAACATAAGCATCAAATGAGAATATTGAAAAGGTGCTGGAAGTGTAAATGATTTTACCAGTGCAGTTAACTTCCTTTACTCTCCTCCTCCTCAATCTTTTCTCTTTCTTTTTTTCTCTTTTTTTAAAAGATTTTATTTATTTATCTGAGAGTGAGAGAGAGAGAGAGAGATCATGAGCAGGGGGGAAGGGTAGAGGGAGCAGGGAGTCTGATGTGGTACTTAATCCCAAGACTCTGGGATCATGACCTGAGCTGAAGGCAGACGCTTAACTGATGGAGCCACTCAGATGTCTCCAAACTTGTACATCCCCATTGTCTTCTTATTTCACTCTATTTTTATTCCTTCTCTTTCCTTCTTTTCCTTTAAGCAGGTCTCAGACTTCCTGTCAGCAGTGTAGTTAGGCAGAAGGAACACAGCCTTAGAGGAAAAGGGACCTGGGTCTGACTCCTGGCTGTGCCTTTTTCTTAGCTGTTGGGCAATTACTTTACCTCTTTGAGTCACAGTTTTATCATTTATAAAATGGGCACAAATAGCACCTTCCTTGCAAGGTTGTTGGAAAATGTGGTAGATTGTCTGCATATATGGCCAACAATTCCTCCCATCTCTGACAAGCATGTAGCCCTTCCCATTAGGATATTCCCCACTTCTTAAATCTGGGTAGCTGTGTGACTTGTTTAGACCAATAAGAGTACAGCAGCAGTGTTGCTATATCACTTCTGGTCTTATGCCACAAAAGGCTTTGTTTTTTACCCTTTGGAAGCCTGTCATCATGTAAAAAATATCTGACTACTCAGATGAGAGGCCAAGTGGAGGAGAGGCTGTGGAGGATAAAATACTAACAAAGGAGGTGGGAAGCCCAGGCAGCCCAGCTGAGGTGCCAGATATGAGAGTGCAGACATCATGGATCCTCCAGACTTTGCCAAGCTGCCTGAGGCAACACCACATGGAATATAAATAAGCTATTCCCAGCAAATCTTGTACAAATTGCAGGTCATGAGCAAATAAATTGTTGTTTTAAGCCACTAAGTTTTGGGGTGGTTTGTTTCACAACAATAGATAAATGAACCAAAGAAACTAAATGAGGTAGTAGCACTCCACCCAGTGGTTAGCAGGTGTAGGTGCTCAACACATGATTGTTCCTTCCCATTCAGGAGTGTCTCTGGGAAATGGCTGATCTAGTTAGTGGTGCTACAACTGATGTTTAGAATTGACGAATCTGACCTCCAGTGTGCAAGGATGCAGAGCAATAACCACTCCTCATATACTTACAGGGACCTACTGAGGCCTATACAGGTTAAGATATACCCCAAGTCACACAGCTGAGTGTCCTCCCTTTGCCCACAGTGAGCCTGGGCCACCTGAAAAGCAGGCTTGTAGATGAACAAAGTCTGGGGTGATGAAGTAATATCAGGTAAGAAAAATAGTATTTCTTTGACCAGTCATTCAATCTACTTGAAGGAAATTAACACTTATTGAGTGCTTAACTATGTACCTAGCATTGCTTACAATAGCCTCAGAAGAGGGTATTATTATTTTCCCCATTTTCCAGATGAGGACACTGAGGCACAGAGGCATTTTTGTGAGCTATTGGGTTATTGGGAAGCACTGGGACTATTTAATGTACAGGATGTTAATTAGGGAGGTCTTGGGATTAACACCTGTAGAGGAGAAGCATTAGAGGAGGCAGGGTTGAGCAGAGGGTGCTGATGAACCGCAATGCAGTCTTAATGGAAACCTCAGTCCACCCTATAGAGAGCTCTGAAACTAGGATGGTCTTTCACTGTTGTTCCCTATAGTATTTCTATAGGGAACTAGGCCTTTGTATTCCTGCATCAGTCACTGGATTCCTAGTCCCTAATTTCTAGTTTAGAGTTACTTCAACTACTCCATCATCAAACCATCCCAAAAGGGAGAAAGGCTTAAAGAAAAAAAAAAAAAAATGATCGTAGAGAAAAGTAGAAAAAAATGGGCTCAAGAACCAAATCTGGATTCAAATCTTGAAATTTCCCTTACCAGTTATTTAACTCTGGGAAAGTTATTTAATTTCTCTGAGCTTTGTTTTACCTTTTTGGAAAATGTAATAAAAATACTTAGCTTGAAAGATTGTTTTGAAAATCAAATACAATCATGTACATAAAGCATCTTGCAGAGACCTGGCACAGAGTAATTACTGAATAAATGGCAATTATAATAATAATAAATTACTGTGCACTGGTATGTTTGGTTTCCTCATTTGTAGGGTTGAGTGAATAAAAGTGAAGAGCTACCCAGAAGGGGAAAAATCACTATATCTTTTCTATTACTTGGTACTTATAGGCACTCATCAGCATTCACTCCAATGAACAAATGTTTATTTAAAAGAATTTGTACAGACATAACACTCTCACTTTCAAAGAGCAGAGGAACTTTTTATATTATGAATAAAAAACACTGTGGCAAATTAAAACTACAGTTAAGAAAAGAAAGGAAAATATCCCCTTTCCCAACCAGGGACTGAGACTTGGATCTAAAGCCAACCCCCATCTCTGTCCTTTAAGTCTAAGAGTGACTTGACTAGAGATCTGATTTTGGTAGAGAGGAGAACTGTAGGGCCTGGGGAGTCCAGTGCCTTTTCTTCTGTAAGGGAAGGCCATCAACAGAATCTATAGGAAAGGGGGTGGCCAGCAGCTGACCTGAGCTGAGGCTACCTTATAGAAGAGGGTGGACCCAAGAGAGGGAGAGATGAATGGAGGGGAAGTCCCACACTCTTACATATGTAAAATGGTTGGCATTCACTTGACTCTCAACTCACGCCTCTAACCCCTAAGATATATCATTGAGTAAGTGCCAGAATAATGGTTTTGAACAAAAATGGTTTTGGACACTTGGCAACACAGATGTCAGCCTGGGGCTCCTCTCATCCTAAGGTAGCCCCTACAGTAGAGCCCAATGATTTAGGCAGCAAGTTATTTAGGATTTGCGGTGTGGGTGTGGCTCTCTGATTTCACTGTGGGGAACTTCTGCCACTGATTTGAAAAATGAGAGTTATGGGGATCTCAGGATCTCTAGACACACAACCTGTACCTGAGAACTTTAGCATATCTGGGAGACTGGCATGGGAGTGAACTCCATAATAACAGCCAGGCCTCCCAAATGAAGATGAAAAGGTGGGCTTGCCCAACTTACCTCTGGCCCTTGCTTAGAGGAGATGAAATGAAGGGGCACGTGAGGAAGATATATACACCAAGTTTACTGGAAAGTCCAGCAAGAAGACTGTTGTCCCTTCAGAGCCTAAGGCAAAAGTACAGGGAAGGGGCACACTGAAGCCTTCACCTGAAACAAGGGCCTCCTCCAGCCCTCAGCCCTTAGGCCCCAGGCATCAGACACAAGAGGCAGAGAATCACATCTGGGCCTTCTGCCCTTCCTTCAGCTTCAAACAAGGGCAGGGGTTGAAATGTGGGTGGGAGAGAAGGGATCATCAGATACACTGTCATTAGCACCTGAACCATATCTCTTCTTAAGTCAGAAACCCCAAGAGAAGAAAAAAATAAGAGCAAAGTGAGAGGGGTTGTGCTTTCATCACATTAAATAGGAAACTCAGTAGAGGTGGGGTAGGGTGGTTTCAAATCAGGACATTAATCACTCTGGCCAAGGGGAGAGGTTATGAGTAGCAGAGCTCCATGGGTTCTCCATCTCTTCATTCATCCTGCTTCCGTTTTGGCTTTTTGGGGTTCCGGGATCGACTCTTGGCTTTGCACAGAGGGCATATAGGTGCATTCCGATGAATTTGCTGATGACATGACAAGCAGGCCTGGTGGGAGGACACAGGACAAAGAAAGTTAGTGATCAGATTCTTCTAGCCTATGGTTCAGCCTTCTGATCCCCAAGGGTCCAGAAAGCAATTGTGATTTCCCAACAGGAAGAGGTTACTAGTACTTCTCAACAAGTAGAGAGACCAGTGCCAGATGTAAGGGAAGTAAAGGCTATAAGGGGATGAGGGTCAAAGAGGGTTATTGAGGAAAAATATCCAGAATTTGGAAATAAGGCAAAATGAGAATTACATATCATTTTAACATTATATTGGAGCATAGTCCAACAGGCTCTATTAAGGATTATTTAATTCTTTAGGATAGGTATCAGTAAACGTTCTCTACAAATGCCAAAAGAGTAAATATTTTAGACTTTTCAGGTTATATGATGTTAGTTGCAACTACTCAAATATAATTGTTCTACATGAAAGAAGTTACAGATAATACATAAACAAAAAAGCATGTGTGTATACCAGTAAAACTTTATTTACAAGCAAGTCAGACTTGGCCTGTGGGTTCTAGTTTGCTGACCCCTGCTCTAGGAGAATGTCCCTTTGTTTGACTATTTACTATTGATTAGGGCCCAAACTGTGATTTATGCTAATCAGCTACAAATGGTTGTTGCCCAGTAGAGATGCAGATTATTTCTGTTCCAAGGAAAAGATAATCACAAAGGTTACAGTTTATTGCCCTGTAGGACATCAACCAGTTCTGTATTTAATTTTGCAAACTTATTTCAGCATTCCTTTCCTTTTCTTACTATATAGTTATCTGTTTCTCAAATGCTTTTGGAACCAGTTTTGTAATCCCGCTGACTCCCTCATTAACAACACATGCTCACTATATATTTGCACAAGTCTTGTTTCTAACTTTTTAAAATTATGCTTTAGCAGAATCTGCCAACCTTCCTGCATTGTAGCCCCTCGGGGAATATAAAACAATAAAATCAGCTGGTCTGCTATAGCACATATACACCAACCCTTCCTCTGTGTCCCAAGCAAAGTCTGTTTTAGAAAGGCACAAATAGGTAACTACAAAGCCCCAGTCCTAGCCTTCCATGGGGCTGCTTGAAGATACCTTGCTTCCTCCACAACCCCTACCCAGCTCACTTACCTTCATAGGTGGGGGCTGCTGCCTAAAGGTGGCTGTCTGCCGAGTGTCCTGCTTTCTAGCCACTTGGAGTTGCTGGGCAGCAGCAGCGGCAGCGGCCAGAGACTCAGGGATGGGGGGCTCCTGAGGCTCCGTCTGCCACTCTGCTTTCTGCTTCTCAAAGTAACTTTGGAGATGAAAGACATTAGCTGGATCATTCTGAAAGCAAGGAGAACCTTGCCCCTCTTAAAGACTCCATGACACAGGACCAAAGGGGTTGGGCTGTGGCTCACTATAGAAAGTTCCTGCACCCTCCCCAGCACAAGGTTCTTCTCCTTGGGTACCTGGGCCACTGTCTGCTGGGAAGGGTAATCCTCCTCCTCCTTGGCTCTGACACACCCAGAGAATCAAGACTCCCAGGGCTAGCAAAGTCCTTAAAGGGCATTTGCCTGCTGTTCATCCCATGTACCCTTGCAATATTCCCATTAAGTGTCCTCAGGCCTCTGTTGACATACTTCTAGGAATATGAAGCTCACCACTTCCACAGGCAACCTGCTTTACTTTAAGGAAGTGTGCTTCCTTCTACTGAACTGAACTGTCTCTGTAAGGTGAGTGTAGTTCTTAATTCTGGGTCTTAAGATGAAGTTCCAGGCTAGCCCCTGGAGACCATGAAAGCCCAGCCTTCTATGTTTTCAAAGGTTTCTAGACACCCCTGCTAGACCTTGACTTGGGAATTGACCTCTTAAGAGTCTCACTCACACACACACACACACACACACACACACACACACACACACAGGGTCATAGACACAGTCTTATGTTGTCAAAATTGCACAGAGAATTTTAAAAACTAGCTGGTAATACTAGTCTAACCATCCTTATTTTAATACACAGAGACTTGCCCAAAGTCATACAATGAGTCAGTTACTGACAGGCCTGAAGCTAGGACTGGGTACTATGACTTTTAAACCAGGCTTTATGCATGTATATGCGCCTCTGTATGTGTGTGTGTGTGTGTGTGTGTGTGTGTGTGTGTGTTGTGTGTGTTGTGTGTATGTTGCAGGGACAGGGAATAGGCAGCTTACTCCAAGGAGAGCTTCTCCTCCTCTTCACATAGGTCAGGGAGCCTCTGCAGGCCTAGAGTCATACGTAGGGCATCCACATGTTCCTTCAGTGGCTTATACTCATCATGTAGCCGCCGGGTAGACTCTAGCAACTTATTTAAGTCATTCTCAGATTGTTTGATGGTGTTTTCCATCTGGAACACAGAGTGAGGTAGGTACAGAGAAAAGACACCATCATTCTCTGCAAAGCTAAGTGGATAAAATAACCCAGGCTCCAGATCCAGACCAATCTATGGCCAAGTCCTTCATTCACCATGTATTCTATGTGACTCTTGTCAAGCCTCAGTTTTTTTTCATCTTTATGATGGTGATAATAATAGTTCCTACCTCATATAATCTTATGAATTTTCAGTGATTGAATTCATATAAAGCTCTCAGTACAAGGGCTACCACAGAGAAAAGGTTCAATAAATGGTAGTTATTATTCAAATATAGCACCTTAAAGCTAGAATGGCCCTTAGAGTTCATTTAGTCCACCCCACCATTTTACAGATCAGAGTTGAGACTCAGAAAGAAGAAACTTAAGAAACTTCCCCAGAGAAATACTTCTTAGGGGCAAAGCATAGACAAAGACTCGGGGCTGAAGCTTCCAAGGCTGGTGGCTTTTCTCTTAGATCAGTGGTTTTCAAAATGTAGTCACCAGATCAGCATCATTAGCATCACCCGGAAACTCATTAGGAATGCAAATTCTCAGGCATGGCCCCAGACATATAAAAATCAGAAATTCTGGTGTAGAGTCCAATAATCTGTTTTAAGAACCTCTTCAGGTGACTTTTATTCAAGTTTAAGTTAGACATCCACTGGCTTAGATTCTCAGTCCCTCTGTGGCTAATATTTTGTTATTTGTATTGGCTTTGTATCCTTTGTTAGCTGGCAGCAGCTCATGAAACCCTGGAATCCTGTGATCTTGTGACACAGAAAATACCAAGTACCTACTGTCTAAATCACATTCCTATTTCTTTTAAGATCCTAGGCTTGGCAATATCAGGAAATAAGTATTGTCATAGAAATGAGTTTCCCAAAAATAGAAACAACTCCTTCAAATGTAATTTTTAAAAAAATGTTTCTCATTGTCCTAGGCTCTAAGGATTGGAAAGGACTTTGTAAGTCAGCACCTCCAACTTTCCTCCTGGTGCATCAATACTGCAGCCCAGACAGGTGATCATTCAGGCTCTCCTTGAATAACTCCAAAAATTGGGGAACTTATCAACTTAGCAGGCAGTTCACTTACCCTGTTCCAAGTATCTCCAAAAGAGAGACTCTAAAAAGGGAGCTACACTTCAGTAGGCTGGCAGGGATTGTTTAGCCTACTTGGAAGTTTTAGAGCCCTTTGAGCTAGACCCCAGAGGCTGTCTGCTCTGCTTTACCCCAAGGCTAGCTCTCAACTCCCAGACTCCCAGGATGAGAGCACATCAGTGCTCTGAGGTGACTGAATCCCTGTCATAGTAAAGAGAGAGAAAATGAGGCCCAGGAGAAAAAGGGACTTGTCCAGTCATATACAGTCAATCAGTGACAGTGCCAGAGCTAGATCTCAGAACTCTTGGATTCTTCCATTCCACCACAGCCTGATGCTTACTTCCCCAAGTTGGCCACAGCCACATCTCAAGAGAGGCCACAGTACTCACTACTGTCTAGTCCTCAAAGGGCCCATAGGTAGGCTTTGGGAAGCCAGCCACGTACCACATTGATATCAGCATGGATCAGTCGGAGTTCCTCCACATGGGCCATCTTCTCCTGTAGCAGCAGGTCCATCTCCTGCTTGTATTCCTTCAGGTGCCTCTCCTCTGATTCAAGGGCCTCAAACTCAGCTTTCAAACGTGCCTTGATCTTCTCCATCTGCATGGTCTTGTTCCTACAATTACCAAAAAGCAAGAAACAGACCAGCAGGAAAAGGGAGGAAAATGGGAATGGAGTAGAGATTTAGGCTCTGAGCCAAGGTTATTTTTCTAAGCCATCTTTCTAAGCTTTTCTTTCTCCAGGCAGATCCAACCTGAAGCCATCTCCCCAAAAGTAGAAGATCCTTTATTCTAAGATTGAAGCTCAGTGGGTATCAAAAGGGGATAATTTTATTTCCTTATGGGACATTTGCAAACGTGGAGGTTTTTGCTATTAGACTGATTCAAGAGAGAGCACGACTGGTATGTAGTGGACATGGGTCAGAGATGCTAAATAGCCTCTCAATGCACAGGAAAGTCCCACACCACAAATAATTCCCACCCAAGATGCCAACTATGACCTTTGAGAAACTCTTAAAGGAGCACTGTCCATTAAATTTTCTACAATGATGGAAATTTTCTATACCTATACTTTCCCATACCCTAGGCACATGTAGCTACTGGGTAGTTGAAATGTGGCTAGTGCAGCTGAAGAACTGAATTTTGATTTTTTAAAAATTTTAATTAATTTAACTTTAAACCATCACATGTGGTTAATTGGACAGCACAACTCTACAGGGTCCACTCCTTGGTTCCAGAAGAGGAAGAGTAATGGAAGAACTATAGCTTATTTCTTTTCCTAAAAAATAAAACCTGCATCTGGCTGTTAAATCCCAGTTGTATACTCTCTGGTTCAGTAATCTCACACCTATGAATTTATTCTAAGGACATAATTAAGGGAAACAAAAAGTTAACACACAGGAATGTTCATTCTGGACTATGAGCAAAATGGCAATATTTAGGAAGCTATTAAAAGGAATCACTATGAAGACTTGTGACATGGAAAATGTTGAAGATATGATACTCAATGAAAAAGTATATACACTTGGGTTGCATTTTTCAAAATATACATGCACAAAATATACTGGCACAGTTTCAAAGACCTTTAAGACCATTTGAAGCCTGCCTAAATGAAAGAGCCACAAAGCTTTGGAAGGAGGCCCCTCTAGAGCACATTGTTGTCCTCCCACTGGCTTTCTGTACTCTCTGGTTTTCAGGTACTGCCTAGCTGTTATCCATCACTCAGATTTGGCATTTCTTTTCTTCTGCATCAGTATCTGGCTTTCACCTTTGCTCCAGCCCATCCCATGGGTGCTCTTGCTCTACACCCTAGACCCTGGTCTCGCTTTAGCCTGTTTCTGTCTTTAGTCTCTCTCTCCTCTGGCTCCTGCCTTAAGAGGTGACCCTCAGTGGCACAGAACCACAAAGAGAATTGTGTTAGGTAGATAGGACAACGGGAGAAATTTTTCTTTCTTTATTCAAAACTTTCTTTCTTTCTTTATTCAAAACAATTCTTTTCATGTTATTATATTTTGTTACCTTAGAAAAGGGTAAAAATGATGGGTGTTATTACCCCATTTGTAAAAAAAAAAAAAAAAAAAAAAAAAGGAAATTGAGATTCCGGGTAGTAACTTGCCCAAGACCACAGAACTAGTAAATGGGATGTTGGCATTTGAATGCAGGGCTCTCTAACACTACCCACTATTCCACACTGCCTGAGTGGGGTTGCCCAGACTAAAGAGCATAAACATATTGAGGGTTCTTGGTATACCTATTCCACTGTCTTGCAGAGGATGAAACTGACTTGTATTGGCCAATTAATTATTTAAAGCCCCTCCTATCTAGACTTCCATTTTCCTCCTCTAGATTACATGCAGAGCAATCTGAACTTTACCTATCCTTATCCCAATTTACAGATGAGAAACTAATAAGATTCAAAGTGATACAGTATATCACACTAAGTCACAGAGCCAGTTTGTGGCAGTGCTCACCCTACAACCCATTTCTGTATTAAGCAGAGCAACATTACTAAAGGAACACAAGTTTAGATTCAGACCTGGGTATAAATCCGGGTTCTGCCCTTGACTGGCTATTTGTTTTTGGACAATAATAATAACAGCTGTTTTACGCAACTGATGAATTATTGTACACTACATCTGAAACTCATGATATACTATATGTTGGCTAACTGAATTTAAATTAAAAAAAAAGAAAAAAGGGGAGGCAAGATGGCAGCAGAGTAGGGGACCTCGTTTCATCTGGTCCCTCACATTTAGCTGGATATCTATGAAAACATTCTGAACACACACAAATTCAGCCTGAGATGTAAGAAAATATATCAGGAACTCTACAAGCAGAAAAATGACTGCTTTTTGCAAGGTAGGAAGTGGAAAACCATGAATCTTTGGGAAATATTGGAAGATAAAGGGACGGGAGAGGGAGCCTCCATAAGCTGGCTACTGGAAAGTGATATAACACCAGAGCACAAAATCAGAACCCTTAGAAATCTGCTCCAGTGAGAGACATCCTTTTCTGAAAGAGGCACAGGGGATGAAAAGAGCAGAATTCTAGGTGCATCACTGTGGTCTCAGGATCCCAGGAGACACAGAAAAATGGGGGTGCCTGATCCAATAGAGTGCCCAAGCAGTGGAGTGGGCAAATTGGTGATGGTCAGTGAGCCCAGGAAGGACTCCCAGCTCCAGTGGCTATAAACTGCAAGCCAGGTGAGTAGGGAGACTGCTGTCTTCCTGAGCACCCTGAAAAGGACTGGAATGTGTGGGCCATTTAACATCCCCTGGGAGTGATGAAATGGCTGAGCCCATGACTGAGCAACAACTCTCAGGGTGGTGGTGGCCCCAGAAAGGACAGTAGGATGGCACCCAGCCGTAACCTGGGAACAGTGGAGCAGGGTGCACACGCGAGCCGATAACAGCTCACAGTTGCAAAGGCACAAAGCGAAGTGTCATTTGTGGGCCCCAGGGAGTCCTCCTGGGAGAATTGCAGTGGGGGCAAACCATGAGAGTTTGCGAGTTTGGTGAACACAGAAGTGGAGATGGTTTGACCTGGAGGGTTTACTGAAGAAGGGGGACCACAATCTTGCAGCTCTGGGCCAGAGATCCCAGCACAGCTATTTTTGCTTTGACCCTCTGAAAAGGTGCAGAAAGCCACCAGGGAACAAAAGCCACATAGAGGACCAGCTAACCTTAAGCCCATTCCCCTGACAAGGGGTGGGGCAACTCTGCCCAGGCAAGACACCTGACAGGCAAAACAGCAGGTCTCTCACCTAGAAGACAGACTAGAAGAACAGGTGAATGACAAGCTTATATATCTCACAGGACTGTAAAACTCCAGAGCCAGAGGAAAACAATATATTGATCTCCAGGTGTTTCCTCCTGAATCGTTTATCCTTCAGTCTAAAATTTTACATTTCTTCTTTTTTTTAATCTTTTTCCCATTGTGACTATATTCTTATTTCACCAACTTATGTTTTTATGTTTTTATTTTTTAAAAGATTTTATTCACTTGCTTGACACAGAGAGAGAGAGAGAGACAGAGAGACAGAGGGAGGGAGAGAGTACAAGCAGAGGGAGTAGCAGAGGGGGAGGGAGAAGCAGGCTCTCCACTGAGCAGGAAGCCCGATGTGGGGCTAGATCCCAGGACCCTGGGATCATGACCTGAGCCAAAGGCAGATGCTTAACCAACTGAGCCACCCAGGCACCCCCCAACTTATGCTTTTAAGTTGTTTTTTAACTTTTTTCCCCCTCACATCTACATTTTATAGATTTATGCCTCACTCTAGTCCTTTTTTCACTTTACCATATATATATATATATATATATATATATGAACATTGCTTTCCTTGCAATTTTGGGATGTAGTGTTCTCTAACACACAACCAAAATCCAATCAGGAAAAAGATCACCTTGCTTTGTCCACCCTGTGAGATTATAGTCTCCCCCTCCTTTTTTATTGTTTTGGTTCATCCTGGGTTTATTTGCTTTTCTGTGGTGGCTTCCAACCACTCCAGACTTTTTCTAGGTTGAATTTTGCTTGGTTCTTGGTTGATATTTTGGAATCTGTTCATTCGCTCACCCATCCTCCCCTAGGCAGAATGACTAGAAGGAGGAACTCACAATAAAGAACCAGAGGCAGTGTTCTCTGCAACAGAGCTAATTGATATGGATATAAGCAAGATGTCAGAGATAGAATTCAGGATAGCAATCACAAAGTTAATAGCTGGGCTTGAAAAAAGCATAAATGAAAATACAGAATCTCTAAGCGTGGAAATGAGATCTAATCAGGCTGAACTTAAAAATGCTATGAATGAGATGCAGTCTAAATTAGATGCTCTAATAGCTAGGGTAAATGAAGCAGAAGAGAGAATAAGTGATCTAGAGGACAGGCTGATGGAAAGGAAGTTGAGGAAAAGAGAGAAAGACAACTAATGGCCCATGAAGAAAGGCTTCAAGAATTTAATAATGTGTTGAAACAAACCAATGTCCAAATTATCGGGATCTCAAAGTGGGTGGAGAGAGAGAGGGCTAGAAGGTCTATTTGAGCAAATCATTACTGAGAACTTCCCTAATCTGGGGAAGGAAACAAGCATTCATGTCCAAGAGGCAGAGAGGACCCCTCCCAAATCAATAAAAACAGACCAACACCCTGGCATATAACAGAGAAACTTGCAAATCTTAGAGCAAAGGAACCTATCTGGAGAGGAGCTAAAGGTAAGTGATTTCTTAAGTATAGAGGGAGGAACATCAGAATAACATCAGACATATCCATAAAGATCTGGCAAACCAGAAAGGGCTGCTAAGACATATTCAGGGTACTAAATGAGAAAAACATGCAGCCAAGAATACTTTATCCAGCAAGGCTGTCATTCAGAATGGAAGGAGAGATAAAGAGTTTCCAGGACAGTCAGAAACTGAAAGAATATGTGACCACCAAGCCATCCCTGCAAGAAATATTAATGGGGATTCTATAAAAGAAGAAAGACCCGAAGAGTAATATAGACCAGAAATTTACAGAGACAATCTACAGAAACAAGGACTTTACAGGCAGTATGATGGCACTAAATTTATATCTTTTAATAGTTACCCTCAACATGAACAGGCTGAATGCTCCCATCAAATGGCATAGGGTTTCAGATCAGATAAAAAAGCAGGACCAATCTATATGCTGTCTACAAGAGACTCATTTTGAACCTAAAGACACCTCCAGGTTGAAAGTGAGGAGATGGAGAACAATTTATCATGCCAACAGACCTCCAAAGAAAGCTGGGGTAGGAATCCATATATCAGACAAATTAGATTTTAAACCAAAGACTGTAGTAAGAGATGTAGAGGGACACTATATCGTACTTAAAGGGTCTATCCAACAAGAAAATATAACAATTGTAAATATCTATGCCCCCAACATGGGAGCAGCCAACTACATAAACCAACTATTAACCAAAATAAAGAATCAAATTTATAATAATACATTAATACCAGGAGACTTCAACACTCCACTCAGCAATGGACAGATCACCCAGGCAGAAGAGTAACAAAGAACTAAGAGCTTTCAAGCATACATTGGGCCAGTTGGACTTTGTAGATATATACAGTACATTCTATCCTAAAACAACAGAATACTCATTCCTCTCAGGTGCACACAGAACTTTCTCCAGAATAGCTCACATATTGGGTCACAAATCAGGTCTCAACAAATATCAAAAGATTGAGATTATTCCCTGCATATTTTCAGACCACAATGCATTGAAACTGGAACTCACTCACAAGGAAAACTTTGGAAGGAATACAAACACTTGGAGGTTAAAAAGCATCATGCTAAAGAATGAATGGGTCAAACAGGAAATTAAAGAGGAAGTTAAACAGTTGATGGAAACCAATGAGAATGAAAACACATTGGTTCAGAACCTATGGGATACTGCAAAGGCGGTCCTTAGAGGGAAGTACATAGCCATCCAAGCCGCTCTCAAAAAATTGGAAAAATTCCAAATGCACAAGCTAACCTTACACCTAAGGGATCTGGAGAAAGAACAGCAGATAAAGCTTAAAACAAGCAGGAGAAGAGAAATAATAAAGATTAGAGCAGAAATCAATAAAATAGAAACTAGAAGAACAGTAGAACAGAAAAACGAAACTGGAAGCTGGTTCCTTGAAACAATAAGATCGATAAACCTATGGCCAGACTTATCCAAAAGAAAATAGAAAAGACCCAAATTAATAAAATCATGAATGAAAGTGGAGAGATCACAACTAATACCAAGGAAATAGAAATAATTATTAGAACTTATTACCAACAGCTATAGGACAAAAAACTAGGCAATCTGGAAGAAATGGATGCAATCCTGGACACGTATAAACTACCAAGACTGAAACAGGAAAAAAAAAGACAATCTGGATAGACCATAACTAGTAATGAAATTGAAGCAGTAATCAACAAACTCCCAAAAAACAAGAGTCCAGGGCCAGATGGCTTCTCAGGGGTATTCTACCAAACATTTAAAGAAGAAATCATACTTATACTACTGAAGTTGTTCCAAAAAATAGAAATAGAAGAAAAGCTTACAGACTCATTCTATGAGGTCAGAATTATCCTGATCCCAAAACCAGAGAAAGACCGCATCAGAAAAGAGAATTACAGACCAATATCCCTGATGAACATAGATGTGAAAATAATCAACAAAATCCTAGCCAATAGGATCCAACAGTACATTAAAAGGATTATTCACCACGACCAGGTGGGATTTATTCCTGGGATGCAAGGGTGGTTCGACATTCACAAATCAATCAACGAGATAGATCCCATTAACAAAAGAGGAAACAAGAGCCATATGATCCTCTCAATTGATACAGAAAAAGCATTTGACAAAATACAGCATCCTTTCCTGATTAAAACTCTTCAAAATATAGGGATAGAGGGAACATACCTCAATATCATAAAAGGCATCAATGAAAAGCCCACAGCAAATATCATTCTCAATGGGGAAAAACTGAGAGCTTTTCCCTTAAGGTCAGGAACACGACAGGGATGCCCACTCTTACCACTACTGCTCAACATAGTACTAGATGTCCTAACTTAAGCAATCAGACAATAAAAAGAAATAAAAGGCTTTCAAATTGGCAAAGAAGTCAAACTCTCACTCTTTGCAGATGACATGATACTTTATGTGGAGAACCCAAAAAACTCCACCTAAAAATTGCTAGAACTCATACAGCAATTCAGCAAATGTGGCTGGATATAAACTCAATGCACAGAAATCAGTTGCATTTCTATACATTAACAATGTGACTGAAGAAAGATAAACTAAGGAATCGATTCCTTTTATAATAGAATCAAAAACCATAAGATACCTAAGAACAAACCTAACCAAAGAGGTAAAGGATCTTTACTACAG
Organism: Phoca vitulina; assembly: GCF_004348235.1. Lineage (NCBI taxonomy): Eukaryota > Metazoa > Chordata > Mammalia > Carnivora > Phocidae > Phoca > Phoca vitulina. The sequence continues at coordinate 6,437,731 of NW_022589780.1, read as the reverse complement.
AAACTACAGAAGAGTTATGGAAGAAACTGGGGAAGACACAAAAAGATGGGAAAACATTCCATGCTCATGGATTGGAAGAATAAACATTGGGAAAAGGTCTATGCTGCCCAGAGCAATCTACACTTTCAATGCAATCCCTATCAAAATACCATCAACATTTTTCACAGACCTGGAAGAAACAATCCTAGCATTTGTATGGAGCCAGGAATGACCTCGAATTGCCAGGGGAATGTTGAAAAAGAAAAATAAAGCTAGGGGCATCACAATGCCTGACTTCAAGTTATATTACAAAGCTATGATCATCAAGACAGCATGGTACTGGCACAAAAACAGACACATAGATCAGTGGATAAGAATAGAGAACCCAGAAATGGACCCTCAACTCTGTGGTCAACTAATTTTTGACAAAGCAGGGAAGAATATCCAATGGAAAAAAAACATTCTCTTCAATAAACTGTGCTGGGAAAATTGGACAGCCTCATGCAGAAGAATGAAACATGTCCGTTCTCTTATACCATACACAAAGATAAACTCAAAATGGATGAAAGGCCTCAATGTGAGACAGGAATCCATCAAAATTCTAGAGAAGAACACAGGCAATCACCTCCTCAACATCGGCCACAGCAACTTCTTGCAATACACGTCTCTAAAGGCAAGGGAAGCAAAAACAAAAATGAACTATTGGGACTTCATCAAGATAAAAAGCTTCTGCACAGCAAATGAAACAGTCAACACAACTAAGAGGCAACCCACGGAATGGGAGAAGATATTTGCAAATGACATAACAGTTAAAGGGCTGATATCCAAGATTTATAAAGAACGTCTCAAACCCAACACCTAAAAAACAAATAATCCAGTCATGAAATGGGCAGAAGTCATGAATAGACACTTTTCTAAGGAAGACATACAAATAGCTAACAGAGACATGAAAAGATGCTCCAGATCACTTGCCATCAGGGAAATACAAATCAAAACCACAATGAGATACCACCTGACACCAATCAGAATGTCTAAAATTTACAAGACAGGGAACAACAAATGTTGGCAAGGATGTGGAGATAGAGGATGTCACTGTTGGTGGGAATGCAAGCTGGTAGAGCCACTCTCAAAAAAAATCATGGCGGTTCCTCAAGAAGTTAAAAATAGAGCTCCGCTATGACCCAGCAATCACATTATTGGGTACTTAACCCCAAAGATACAGATGTAGTGAAAAGGGGCACATGTACCCCAATGTTCATAGCAGCAATATCCACAATAGCCAAAATGTGGAAGGAGCCAAGATGTTCTTCCACAGATGAATGGATAAAGAAGATGTGGTTCGGTCGGGGGGAAAGATGGCAGAGGAGTAGGGGACCCTATTTCAGCTGGTCCCCGGAATTGAGCTGGATATCTACCAGACGACTCTGAGCACCCAAGAAACCAGCCTGAGATGTAAGAAGATCTGGATCTCTACAAACAGAATATCGCAGGTGGTTGGGTTTGAGGTACGAAGCGGAGAGCCATGATTCTGCGGGCAGATATCGGAGGATAAACGGCAGCGGGAGGGTGACTGGCTGTGGGGATCCGACACTGCCGGTGAGTGACAGCCTCGCGCGCTGCGGACGGGCACAGACTTGCAGACAGGTAGCGTCGGGGAAAGGACTTTAGGGCAGACCCAGGGACGGAAACCCAGAGCTGCGGGGTCACGCACACGCGAACTGCAGCCCCCCGGGACGGAAACTGGAGGCGCGGAGTCGCGCGCACATGAACTGCAGCCCCCTGGACGGAAACCAGGAGCGCCGGGGTGGTGCGGGTGAACTGCAGCCCCCGGGGTGCAAATCCGGAGCGACGGAGTCGCGCGCACGCAAACTGTAGCCCCGGGGACAGAAACCCGGAGCGACGGAGTCGCGCAAACGCGAACTGCAGCCCCCTGGTCAGAAACCGAACTGGCGGAGTCGCAAGCGCGAATTGGGAGCGGCTGGCGGTTTTAGAAGCACAAAGAGCAGAGACATGCCCCAACCTGGAGGCAGCACTGGGAGTGCTGCAGAGGGGCGCACAACCCAGGACGCTACAGTTTATAGCAGCACGGACAGAAACGGAGACAGTGTAGCCTGGAGGGCTCACTGAAGAACAGACTGTGGTCTCTCTGCTCTGAGGCAGAGGGTTGGAAACGGTCTCTTCTGCTCTGACTCGTGGAAGAGACGTGGAAAGCCACCAGGGAAAGGCGCCAGAGAACAAAAGCCCCAAAGACTGATTCCCACTGAGCCCATCCCCCACCACAGGGGTGCAGGGCAACTCCACCCAAAGAGGGTTGCCTAAGTAACAGCGCGGCAGGCCCCTCCCAGGGAAGATAGGCTGGGAAAACAAGAGGCCAGCAACCCTAAGGTCCCAAGAAAACAGGTGCATCTTGCTTGGGTTCTGATCAATAATTTGGACTCTATACATTTCCTCAAACACCCATCAACAGAATGACTAGGAGGAGGAGCCCCTGAAACAGAAAAGAATCAGAGATTATGACTTATGCTGCAGATTTACAAATGGATGCAGATATAACCAAGTTGTCGGAGATGGAATTCAGGCTAGCAATTGTGAAGACAATGGCTACAATGGAGAAATCAATTAATGGCAACATAGAGTCTCTAAGGGCAGAAATAAAAGGTGAATTGGCAGAACTTAAAAATGCTATCAGTGAGATCCAATACAATCTAGATAATCTAAAAGCTAGGGTAACTGAGACAGAAGAGAGAATAAGTGACCTGGAAGACAATATAATAGATAAAAAGGGAAAAGAGGAGGCCAGGAAAAAACAACTCAGAATCCATGAAAATAGAATCAGAGAAATAAGTGACACCATGAAGAGTTCCAATGTCAGAATTATTGGAATCCCGGAGGGAGTGGACAGAGAGAGAGGACTAGAAGATGTATTTGAGCAAATCGTAGCTGAGAACTTCCATAATCTGGGGAATGAAACAAACATTCGACTCCTAGAGGCAGAGAGGACCCCTCCCAAGATCAAGGAAAACAGGCCAACACCCTGGCATGTAATAGTAAAACTTGCAAATCTTAGAACCAAGGAAACCATCTTAAGGGCAGTTAGGGGGAAGAGATTCCTTATGTACAGAGGGAGGAAAATCAGAATAACGTCAGACCTATCCACAGAGACCTGGCAAGCCAGAAAGGCCTGGCAAGACATATTCAGGGTACTAAATCAGAAGAACATGCAGCCAAAAATACTTTATCCAGCAAGGCTTTCATTTAGAATGGATGGAGAGATACAGAGCTTCCACGACTGGCAGAAGCTGAAAGAATATGTGACCACTAAGCCAGCCCTACAAGAAATATTAAGGGGGGTTCTATAAAAGGAGAAATACCCCAAGAGTGATATGCAACAGAAATTTACAGGGACAATCTATAAAAACAACGTCTTCACAGGCAACATGATGGCAATTAATTCATATCTTTCAGTAGTCACTCTCAATGTGAATGGCCTAAACGCTCCCATAAAATGGCACAGGGTTGCAGATTGGATAAAAAGACAGGACCCATCCATATGCTGTCTACAAGAGACTCATTTTGAACCTAAAGGTACATTCAGACTGAAAGTGAAGAGATGGAGATCCATCTTCCATGCCAGCGGACCTCAAAAGAAAGCTGGGGTAGCAATTCGTATATCAGACAAATTAGATTTTAAACTAAAGTCTGTATTTAGAGACACAGAAGGACACCATATCATTCTTTTTTTTTTTAAGATTTTTTATTTATTTAACAGAGAGAGACACAGTGAGCTAGGGAACACAAGTAGGGGGAGTGGGAGAGGGAGAAGCAGGCTTCCCGCCGAGCAGGGAGCCCAATGCGGGGCTCAATCCCAGGACCCTGGGACCATGACCCGAGCCGAAGGCAGATGCTTAATGACTGAGCCACTCAGGCTCCCCAGGACACTGTATCATTCTTAAAGGGTCTATCCAACAAGAAGATCTAACAATTGTAAATATCTATGCCCCCAACATGGGAGCAGCAATCTATATAAGCCAACTGTTAACCAAAATAAGGAGTCATATTGGTAACAATACATTAATTGTAGGAGACCTCAATACTCCACTCTCAGCAATGGACAGATCATCTAAGCAGAAAATCAACAAGGAAACAAGAGCTTTGAATGATACATTGGACCAGATGGACCTCATAGATATTTACAGAACATTCCACCCTAAAACAACAGAATACTCATTCTTCTCGAGCCTGCATGGAACAGTCTCCAGAATAGACCACATACTGGGTCACAAATCAGGTCTCAACTGATACCAAAGATTGAGATTATTCCCTGCATATTCTCAGACCACAATGGTCTAAAACTGAAACTCAATCACAAGAAAAAAATTGGCAGAAATTCAAACACTAGGAAGCTAAAGACCACTCTGTTCAAGAATGTTTGGGTCAACCAGGAAATCAAAGAATAACTTAAACAATTCACGGAAATCAATGAGTACAAAAACACATCGGTCCAAAACCTATGGGATACTGCAAAGTCAGTCCTAAGGGGGAAATACATAGCCATCCAAGCCTCATTCAAAAAAACAGAAAAATCCCGAATTCACCAACTAACTCTACACCATAAGAACTAGAGAAAAAGCAACAAATGACGCCTAAGCCACGCATTACAAGAGAAATAATTAAAATTAGAGCAGAAATCAATGAATTAGAAACCAGAAACACAGTAGATCAGATCAACGAAACTAGAAGTTGGTTCTTTGAAAGAATTAATAAGATTGATAAACCACTGGCCAGACTTATCCAAAAGAAAAGAGAAAGGACCCAAATTAATAAAATTATGAATGAAAGGGGAGAGATCACGACTAACACCAAGGAAATAGAAACAATTCTTAGAAATTATTATCAACAACTATATGCCAATAAACTGAGCAATCTGGATGAAATGGAGGCCTTCCTGGAAACCTAAAAGCTGCCAAGACTGAAACAGGAAGAAACTGACAACTTGAATAGGCCAATAACCAGTAACAAGATTGAAGCAGTGATCCAAAACCTCCCAAAAAACAAGAGTCCAGGGCCTGATGGATTCCAGGGGGAATTCTACCAAACATTCAAAGAAGAAATAATACCTATTGTACTGAAGCTGTTTCAAAAAATAGAAACAGAAGGAAAACTTCCAAACTCATTCTATGAGGTCAGCATTACCTTAATCCCCAAACCAGGCAAAGACCCTATCAAAAAGGAGAATTTCAGACCCATATCCCTGATGAATATGGATTCCAAAATCCTCAACAAATCCTAGTTAATAGGATCCAACAATACATTAAAAGGATCATCCACCACGACCACGTGGGATTTATTCCCGCGATGCAAGGGTGGTTCAACATTCGCAAATCAATCAGTGTGATAGAACACATTAATAAGAGGAGGGAGAAGAACCATATGGTCCTCTCAATTGATGCAGAAAAAGCATTTGACAAAATACAACATCCTTTCCTGATTAAAACTCTCCAGAGTATAGGGATAGAGGGAACATTCCTCAACTCATAAAATCCATCTATGAAAAACCCACAGCGAATATCATCCTCAATGGGGAAAAGCTGAGAACCTTTCCCTTAAGATCAGGAACACATCAAGGGTGCCCACTCTCACCACTATTGTTCAACATAGTACTAGAAGTCCTAGCAACAGCAATATGACAACAAAAAGAAATAAAAGGTATTCAAATTGGCAAAGAAGAAGTCCAACTCTCTCTTTTCACTGACGACATGATACTTTATGTGGAAAACCCAAAAGACTCCACCCTCAAATTACTAGAACTCATCCAGCAATTCAGTAATGTGGCAGGATACAAAATCAATGCACAGAAATCAGTTGCTTTCTTATACACTAACAACGCAACTGTAGAAAGAGAAATTAGAGAAACGATTCCATTTGCAATAGCACCAAAAACCATAAGATACCTCAGAATAAACCTAACCAAAGAGGTAAAGGATCTGTACTCTAGGAGTTACAAAACACTCATGAAAGAAATTGAAGAAGACACAAAAAGATGGAAAAATACTCCATGCTCATGGATCAGAAGAATAAATATTGTTAAAATGTCTATGCTACCCAGAGCAATCTATACCTTCATTGCCATCCTGATCAAAAGTCCAATGACATTTTTCAAAGTGCTGGAACAAACAATCCTAAAATTTGTATGGAATCAGAAAAGACCCCGAATCGCCAAGGAAATGTTGAAAAAGAAAAACAAAGCTGGGGACATCACGTTGCCCGATTTCAAGCTATATTACAAACTGTGATCACCAAGACAGCATGGTACTGGCACAAAAACAGACATGCAGACCAATGGAACAGAATAGAGAACCCAGATATGGACCCTCAAGTGTATGGTCAAATAATCTTTGACAAAGCAGGAAAAAACATGCAATGGAAAAAAGACAGTCTCTTCAATAAATGGTGCTGGGAAAATTGGACAGCCACATGCAGAAGAATGAAATTGACCATTCTCTAACACCACTCACAAGGATAAAAGTGGATGAAAGACGTCAATGTGAGACAGGAATCCATCAAAATCCTAGAGGAGAACATAGGCAGTAACCTCTTTGACATCGCCCACAGCAACTTCTTTCAAGATACATCTCCAAAAGCTAGTGAAACAAAAGCAAAAATGAACTTTTGGGACTTCATCAAGGTAAAAAGCTTCTCGACAGCAAAGGAAACAGTCAACAAAACAAAGATGCAACCCAGAGAATGGGAGAAGATATTTGCAAATGACTCTACAGATAAAGGACTGGTATCCAAGATCTATAAAGAACTTCTTAAACTCAACACCCAAAAAACAAATAATCAAGTCAAAAAGTGGGCAGATGATATGAAAAGACACTTCTCTGAAGAAGACATACAAATGGCTAACAGACACATGAAAAAATGTTCATCATCATTAGCTATCAGGGAATTCCAAATCAAAACCACATTGAGATACCACCTTACAGCAGTTAGAATGGCAAAAATGGACAGGGAAAGAAACAGCATATGTTGGAGAGGTTGTGGAGAAAGGGGAACCCTCTTACACTGTTGGTGGGAATGCAAGTTGGTACAGCCACTTTGGAAAACAGTGTGGAGGTGCCTCAAAAATTTAAAAATAGAGCTACCTTATGACCCAGCAATTGCACTGCTGGGTATTTACCCCAAAGACAGAGAGGTAGTGAAAAGAAGGGCCATATGCACCCCAATGTTCATAGCAGCAATGTCCACAATAGCCAAACTGTGGAAAGAGCCAAGATGCCCTTCAACAGATGAATGGATAAAGAAGATGTGGTCCATATATACAATGGAATATTACTCAGCCATCAGAAAAGATGAATACCCAACTTTTACATCAACATGGATGGGACTGGAGGAGATTATGCTAAGTGAAATAAGTCAAGCAAGGAAAGTCAATTATCATATGGGTTCACTTCTTTGTGGAACATAAGGAATAACATGGAGGACATTAGGAGAAGGAAGGGAAAAATGGGGGGAGGAATTGGAGGGAGAGATGAACCATGAGAGACTATGGACCTGAGAAACAAACAGGGTTTTAGAGGGGAGGGGGGAGGGGGGATTGGTTAGCCCGGTGATGGGTATTGAGGAGGGCACGTACTGCATGGAGCACTGGGTGTTATACGAAAACAATGGATCGTGGATCACTACATCAAAAACTAATGATGTATTGTATGGTGACTAACATAACATAATGAAATTAAAAAAAAAAAAGAAAATGTGGTTCATATATACAATGGAATATTGCTCAGACATCAGAAAGGATGAAAACCTATCATTTGCATCAACATGGGTGGAACTGAAGGGTATTATGCTAAGTGAAATAAGTCAAGCAGAGAAAGACAATTATCATATGGATTCACTAATATGTGGAATATAAGGAATAGCACAACAGAGCATAGGGGAAAGGAAGGAAAAATGAATGGGAAGAAATCAGCGAGGGAGAGAAACCATGAGCAACTCTGGAGTCTGGGAAACAAATTTTGAGGGTTACAGAAGGGAGGGGGATAGGAGATGGGGTAACTGGGTGATGGGCATTAGAAGGGCACATGATCTAATGAGCACTGTGTGTTATGCAACTAAGGAATCATTGTATACTACATCAAAAACTAATGATGTACTATATGTTGGCTAATTGAACTTAATAAAAATAAAGAAAAAAGAGAAATTAATAATAATAACAGCTATATTTATAGTTTATATTTATTGAGCATCTATTATGCCAATTACATAGGATTTATATATAAAGTCCATTTATTCAGCAGATATTTTAGGGACATTTATCATGCACCATGCACTGTACCACTTGCTAGGGACAGGGCAATGAATAGAATAGTCTGTGGACAGGTTGCTTCATCTAATGACTAAAATGGACCCTGAACACTGGTTTCCAGGATCTATAAAGAATTTATCAAACTCAACACCCCCCCGAAAACCAAATAATCCAGTCAAGTAATGGGCAGAAGACATGAACAGACACTTCTCCAAAGAAGACATACAAATGCCCAACAGACACATGAAAAAATGCCCCACATCACTGGTCATCAGGGAAATGCAAATCAAAACCACAATGAGATACCACCTTACACCAGTTAGAGTGGCTAAATTTAACAAGACAGGAAACAACAAATTTTGGTGAGGATGTGGAGAAAGAGGAACCCTCTTACACTGTTGGTTGGAATGCAAGCTGGTACAGCCACTCTGGAAAACAATATGGAGGTTCCTCAGGATGTTAAAAGTAGAGCTATCATACAACCCAGCAATTGCACTTTACCCCCAAGATACAGATTTAGTGAAACAGAGGGGCACTTGCACCCCAATATTCATAGCAGCAATGTCCACAATAGCCAAACTGTGGAAGGAACGAAGATATCTTTCAACAGATGAATGGATACAGAAGATGTGGTTTATATATACCATGGAATATTACTCAGTCATCAGAAAGGTTGAATACCTCCCATTTACATCGACATGGATGGAACTGGAGGGTATTATGGTAATGAAATAAGTCAATCAGAGAAAGACAATTATCATATGGTTTCACACATATGTGGAATATAAGAAATAGCACAGAGGATCATAGGGGAAGGGAGGGAAAACTGAATGGGAAGAATTTATAAAGTGAGACAAACCATGGGAGTCTCTTGACTCTGGGAAACAAACTGAGGGTTTCTGAAGGGGAGGTGGGTGGGGGGATGGGCAACTGGGTGATGGGCATTAAGGAGGGCATGTGATGTGATGAACTCTGGGTGTTTCACACAACTGATGAATTACTGAACACTACATCTGAAACTGTTGATGTAGTATATGTTGGCTAATTGAATTTAAATTAAAAATAACTAGAAGGTTAAAGTCTATATTATCAGGAAGAGCATTTAAGGTAGTAATGTAGAAAGGTATGGCAGACACAGAGTGAAAAACTGTGATCTCAGAATTTCCTCTACAATAAAATTTTAAGAATGGCCAAAAAAAAAAAAAAAAGGAAAAAAGGACCCTGTACAGGTTTTTTTTTTTTTTTTTTTTAATTTAAATTCCTGAACGCATTGTTTTATGAAAAACTATGTGATGAGTAGTAGGGATGAGATGTAGAATGCAATAGAAAAACACAACAAAGGGATCTAACATAGTCTGAGGGACATTTTAGAGTAAAGAGGGCAGTCAGGGGATGCTTCCCTGAGAATCTGTGGATGTGACATTAAGCTAAGACCTGGAAAATGAGTAGGATGTAGCTGGTGAGTGCAGGTAGTCACAGAGGAAAGCAGTCCAGGCAGAAAGAACAGCACGGGTAATGTCCTTGGAGCAGAAAAGAATATGGCACATCACAGGAATTAAACAAAGGTCAGTGTGGCTGGAGCATTTACTATAAGAGGGAGGAGGCCTGAGATGAAATTAGGGAGGATGCCAGAATGTGGCCTGGAGATTGAGATGAGGATTTAGGACTTTTATCTTTAGGGAGAGGGGGAATCATTGTAGTATTTCAAGCATCAAGAGAGTGACATAAATCTAATTATCTCACTTCTCTCGGTCTTAGCTTCCTCATTAGTAAGACAGGAATAAGAATAGCACCTACTTTACTGGTTATGTGGTGAGGGTTAAATGAGATAAGACATGTAAAGTCCCCAAGCAGAATATGTGGCACTTGGTGAGCAGTCAACAAATTATAGTACCCTTCTCTCCCCACTCTGCCCAACTCTTCTGCTATGGTTATCTCCCACAGTTGTTTTAACTTTGTTATAAAAAGTCTACAATGAGTAGGGTCTGTGTGTGTGCGTGTGCATGTGTGTGCATGTGTGTACATGTACTAGCATGAGCAGCAAGACATATTAGCAGTTACTAAGATTACAATAATAATTATTAGCATAAGCCACCTCATAATTTCAATATAAATAATTTTATAGAACTGGGCTGAGCCTTCCTAATTTGTACCCAATTCAATTAAGATGCCAACGACTACTAAATGAAATCAGGGTGAGAGGACTCTCACTAACACTTCATAGAAACCAGCATGGTACATCTTTCTCTGCTTGGATGAGTGCTTTTTACGTTATCCTCTCCTTCCTTCCTCCATGCTTAATTCTGCTTATAGAACCTCATGTTTTAAGGCAGGAGAGACACTATGGTCCCAGATTAAATCAAAATAAAGCAAAGACTTTTCACCCGATTGGTTCATAGTCAAGTGCTCCCTCTAATTGGAAAATCAAAGGCACAGTCTTCCTTAAAGCATCAGTGTTATTTCCTCTCTCTGAGAAGGAGGGCTGTCACCAGCAAAATGGCAGCTTCATCCTTTGGGTATGAGGCCCAGGGAAGCCACAATGTCTGCCTGTAACCATGGTGCTTTGGAGGATTCTTCAATTGTCCACTGTGGCAAGAAATAGGAAGGACTAGAAACCTTGATTAAGGGGCAGAAGGCCCAAGACTCCTGGTTAGAGGAGGGAAACAGTTATGAAAATGGGTTTCAGAAACAGCCTCTCTTTAATGCTATTTCTTTTTTTTTTAAAGATTTATTTATTTATTTATTTATTTATTACTTGAGAGTGAGAGAGAGAGAGCACAGAGGGAGAGTGAGAAGCAGACTTCCCGCTGAGCAGAGAGCTCATCACAGCCTGATCCCAGGACCCTGAGATCATGACCTGAGCCGAAGGCAGACATTTAACTGACTGAGCCACCCAGGCACCCCTCTTTAATGCTATTTCTGATGTCAGTTTCTGTGGGGGGAGTCTGGCCCATGCTTTAGTGGAGGGAACTGAGGCTTTGGTGGTATACTACTGTTACCTCTCAGCAGTGGTATACCAAGGGCAGGAAAGTGGAAACAGTCCACCCTGGGTGCAGAAAATAAAAGGTACATTGTGTGTAGATATTTAAAAAATAATCATAGAACCAACTAAAGTTGGTCTGCTCTTTATTATCACAATGCACTGACAATTCTAAACAATGCCCACTAAAGGACATCTGTGCTGATTCTATGTATTGGCAATTATGAATAAAGCTGCTATGAATATCAATGTAGAAGTTTTAGTGTGACCATAGTTTTCATTTCTTTAGAATAAATGACCAAGACTGAAATTGCTGGGTTGTATCGTAATTACATGTTTACTTTTTCTAGAAACTGCCAATCTGTTTTCCAGAGTGGCTGTACCATTTCACATGCTCACCAATAATGCATGAGTGATCCAGTTCCTCTACCTCGTTAGCCATTTTACTTGAGCTGTTTTAGTAGGCATGTGGTGATACCTCAAAGTGATTTAAAAAAAAAAAAAAAGATTTTATTAATTTGACAGAGAGAGGGAACACAAGCAGGGGGAGTGGGAGAGGGAGAAGCAGGCTTCCCACTGAGCAGGGAGCCCGATGTGGGGCTCGATTCCAGGACCCTGGGATCATGAACTGAGCCGAAGGCAGATGCTTAATGACTGAGCCACCCAGGTCCCCCCCCACAAAGTGATCTTAATTTGCAGTCCCCTAATGGCTAGTGATGTTGAACATCTTTTCATGTACTTATTTGTCAACTGTATATCTTTTTCCATAAAATGGCTATGTATGTCTTTGGTCCATTTTTAATTGGATTATTTGCTTTCTAATAGTTGAGTTTTGAGAGTCTTTATATATCCTAGACATGAGTCCTTTGTCAGATATGTGGTTTGCAAATATGTTCTCCCAGTCAGTGGCTTGTTTTTCATCATCTTAATCAGATTTTTAGCAGAACATTAAAAAAAATTTATGAAGTCCAATTTATCAAAGTTTTCTTTTATGGATAATGCTTTGGTGTCAGGTCTAAGGCTCTTCACCAAGCTCTAGGTTTTGCAGATTTTCCCTTATATTATCATTTAAAATTTTTATAGTTACATTTATATCTACAATTCACTCTGAGTTAATTTTTGTATAAAGTGTGAGGTTTAGGCTGTGATTCCCCCCACCTTTTTTTTTTCTTTTTTGCTTATGGATATCCAATTGCTCCAGCACCATTTGTTGTAAAGACTGTCCTGCCTATGTTGAATTACTTTGCATCTCTGTCAAAAATCAGTTAGCCATACTTTTGTGGGTCAATTTCTCAATTCTCAATGTTGTTCCATTTATCTATGTGTCTGTCCCTTTGCCAATACCACATAACCTTGATTACTGTAGCTATATAAGTTTATTAGATCTAGGACTTTTTTGGGTTTCTGTTGTTTTCAATTTATTGGGATTTCCTACATAGACAACTACGTTATCTGCAAACAAGGACAGTTTTATTTCTTCCTTTTCATTTGTAGGTATTTTATTTATTTTTTTTGACTAATTGTCCTGTCTAGAGCCTCTAGTGCTATATTGACTAGCAGTGCTGAGAATGGACATCCCTGCTTTCTTCCTGGTCTTGGGGGGATAACATTATACTTCTTTCACAATCAAGTATAATGTTAGCTACCTGGAAAGTTTTTATAGGTACACTTTATCAAGTTGAGAAAATTCTCCCCTGTTCCTAGTTTTCTAAGAGATATTATCATAAATGTGTTGAGTTTTGTCAAATGCTTTATCTGTATCAATTGACATGATCATGTGACTTTTCTTTTTTAGTCCATTAATATGACAAGTAACATTGACTTTTTTAGTAGCAAACCAGCCTTGCATCTCTGGAATAAATCCCACTTAATTATGGTGTATGATGCTTGTTATATATTGCTGAAATCTATTTGTTAATATTTTTATAAAGGTTTTTATGTCTTTATTCTTATGATTTTATTAATGCAGAGAACACTCTGTTTTCCATTCTTTTAAATTTGTTAGGGATTATTTTGTATCCCAGGATATGGCCTATGTGTCGTGGTATATATTCCATGGGCACTTGAATATATAACTTGTCTTTGGGATAAGTGTTCTATAAATGTTAAGTAGATCTTGTTGCTGATGGTGTTGTGGAGTTCTATACCCTTGCTGATTTTCTGTCTAGTTCTACCAAACGATAGAGGAATGTTAAAGTCTCCAACTATAATTGGATTTATCTATTTTTTTCCTTTGGTTCTGTCAGATTTGCTTCATATATTTGGCAGTTCTTTTGTCTGGTGTACACCCACTTAGGATTACTATGTCTTCTTGGTGGATTGACACTTTTATCATTATGTAATGTGCCTCTATGTACCTAGTAACATTCTTTGCTCTGAAGTCTACTTTATCTGATATTAATATTTCATCCTATTTTCCTGATTAATGAACCCACTGTATATCTTCTTCCATTCTATGCACTTTCAACATACATATATCTATATATTTGAAGTGAGTTTCTTGTAGATAGCATATAAATGGGTCACATTTTTTAATTCTCTTGGCTAATCAGTATCTAATTATTTAAGCCATTTATATTTAGTGTACTTATTGATAAATTAGGGCTTAAGTGTACCAATTCATTTTTGTTTACCATTTGATCTTTTATTTGATTCTGTCTTTTTTTAGCTGCTGTCCTGTGGTTAATTAATTTTATTTCAGAAATATATTTTGTCTATAGCGTTTTTAAGTGTATCTCTTTCTATAGTTTTTTAGTGGTTGCTCTAGATATTACATTTCATAATTTTGTATTCTATTGTGTCATCATTTTATTGGTATGATAGTAGAAACATTACCTACCTTTATGCCCCTTTACCTTCCACTTTTTATAATTATCTAAAATATTTCTTCTACATACATTGAAAACCATGTTAGCACTACATTATTGCTTTCACCATCAGAACTGATTTAGAAAACTAAACAGGAGAAGGAAAATGTATTGTATTTTAATCATATTTTTATTCTTTGTTTTCTTTCTTTCTGATATTTCATGTTTTCTTCTTTTATTTCCTTCTTTTAAAAGGAAATTCCTTTATTTTAGGGTAGATATAGATATTTTTGCTACATATAAAATTTGGCGTTTGGTTATGGACTGTATTGTGTCTCTCAAAAATTCCCATGTTGAAGCCCTAACCCCCAATGTGAGTGCATTTAGTTTGAGGTCCTTTAGAGAGGAAATTAAGGTTAAATGAGGTAATAAATGTGGTACCCTAATCCAATTGGATTGGTGCTCTTATAAGAAAAGAGACACCAGAGATTGCTGTCTCTCTGAATGCACAGAGGAAAGGCCATGTGAAGACACAGCAACAAGGTGGCCAATTACAAGTCAGAAAGAGAGCCCTCACCAGAAAGCTAGTTTGCTGCACTTTGACCATAACTGCCTCCATAAGTAAGAAAATAAATGTCTGCTGTATAAGTCACCCAGTCTGTGATATTTTGTTGTAGAAGACTGAGCAGCTTTTGGTACTTTGAAGTGGGGTGTTACCTTAATACCTAAAAATGTGGAAGTAGCTTTGGAACTGGGTGATGAGTAGAGGCTGGACATGTTTGGGGTGCATGCTAAAAAAGCCTATATTGTGGACGCCTGGGTGGCTCAGTTGGTTAAGTGACTGCCTTCGGCTCAGGTCATGATCCTGGAGTCCCTGGATTGAGTCCTGCATCGGGCTCCCTGCTCGGCAGGGAGTCTGCTTCTCCCTCTGACCCTCCCCCCCCATGTGCTCTCTCTCTCTCTCTCTCTCTCATTCTCTCTCTCAAATAAATAAATAAATAAAATCTTAAAAAAATAAAATAAATAAAAAAGCCTATATTGCATCAAAGGGATTGTTGATAGAAATATGGACATTAAAGGTGTTTCTGAGGAATTCTCACAGAGAAAAGAAGAACATGCTTTTGGAAACTAGAGGAAAGGTAATCCATGTTATAAAGTGGCAAAGAATTTGGCTGAATTTTGTTCTATTGTTTTGTGAAAGGTAGTAAATGTGAGCAATGACATTGGGTTTTTAGCTGAAGAGATTTTTATTTTATTTTATTTTATTTTTTAAAGATTTTATTTATTTATTTCAGAGAGAGAATGAGAGAGAGAGAGCATGAGAGGGGGGAGGGTCAGAGGGAGAAGCAGACTCCCTGCCGAGCAGGGAGCCCGATGCGGGACTCGATCCCGGGACTCCAGGATCATGACCTGAGCTGAAGGCAGTTGCTTAACCAACTGAGCCACCCAGGCGCCCTAGCTGAAGAGATTTTTAAAGAAAATGTTGAAGGTAAGGCTTGGCTTCTCCTTGTTGCTTACAGTTAAATGCAAGAGGAGAAGGAGAAACTGAAAGAATCATTAAGCAAAAAGGAACCAGAACTTGAAGATTTAGAAAACTCTAATTCTATCTATATTGCAAAATATGATAAAACATGTTATGGAAAGAACACCAAGGATGTGGCTGGAAATCACTCTATGAGGAGATTACTTATCATTTTAATCAGGTATCTCAGCAGACTTCAGGAATAGAAATATGACACTGTCAGTATGGACCAAGGAAAGGAGAAATATAAAATAAAATTTTTGGAACTCTGGGATTCTACAGGAAAGAACAACAGAGTTATTTGGCTCAAACATGCTTTATCTTTCAAGTAAAGGGAAGAATTATGCTGAATATAATTCAAAGATCATCAGGGCTGCCACTCCCACCATAGGCCCAGACCTAACAGACCCAGGGGGCAAGGCTGTTTACTCCTCAGTTTCAATGGGTGGGTTCCCCTCCTCAGTTTCAATAGGCCAGGATGCCTCTGACTAGTGCCTCAGGAAAAAGGTGACTGCAAAGAGCTGTCAGGGTGTGGCTGCCACAAGGAGTTGTAGGGGTGATGCTGCTCAAATTGTCTAGCCAAAGAAGTTGATTCTTGAACCTTAAAAATGTAATGGAATTTAACATGCTAGGTTTTTGTACTTCATTGGGACCCATCAATCTGATCTTTCTGATTTCTCCTTCTTAAAAAGGGAATGTCTATCCTATACCTGCCCTACCACTATACTTGGGAAACAGATAATTTGTCTGCTTTCACAGATGGAGAGGAATTTTGATTCTGGATGAATCATACCACAAGTCTCACCCAAACCTAATTTAGATGATATTTAGATGAGATTATGGGCTCGGCATACATGCTGCAATGGATTAAGACATTTGGAGTTATAGGAAGGAATGAATGACCTTTGCACATGAGAAGAATGTGCCTGGGCGAGCATACAGTGGAAAGTAAAGAATGCATTGGTCCTTCTAAAATACATATATTCAAACCTTAACCTCCAAAGTGACAGTATTTGGAGAGAAGATTTTTAGGGAAGCATAAGGTTAAATAAGGTCTTAACAGTGGGGCACAAATCCAATAGTATTGGTGGACTTATACATAGAGGCAGGGATATATGAGCTGTTTTTATGCCCACACAAAAACAGGATAAACTCAAAGTGGATAAAAGATCTAAATGTGAGACCTGAAACCATAAAACTTCTAAGAAAGAACACGAGCAATAACCTCTTGGACATCAGCCTTTGCAACATATTTATGGATATGTTTCCTCAGGCAAGGAAAACAAAAGCAAAAAATAATCTATTGGGACAATACTAAAATAAAAAGCAAAGGAAACCATCAATGAAATGAAAAGGCAAACTACTAAATGAAGGAAGATATTTGAAAATGATATATTTGATAAGAGGTTAATATCCAAAATATATAAAGAACTTATACAAATCAAGAGACACATAAAAAAACAAGTAATCTGATTAAAAATGGGCAGAGAATCTGAATAGCTAGAATAAAAAAGAAAAGAAATAAGTACTTGGTGAGAATGTGGAGAAAAAGGAACCCTCATACATTGTTGTTGGTGATGTAAATTGGTACACCCACAGTGAAAAACAGTTTGTAGTTCCCCCCCAAAAATTAAAAATAGTAATAACATATGATCCAATAATTCCACTACTGGGTATTTACACAAAGAACAAAATCACTAATTCAAAAAGATATATGAACCTCTGTATTTATTGAGTTTTATTTACAACATCAAGAAATGGGAGCAATGCAAGTGTCTACCAATAGATGAATGCATAAAGAAAATGTGGTATAGAAATATATAATGGAATATTAATCAGTCATAAAAAGAATGAGATCTTGCCATTGTAACATATGGATGGACTTAGAGGGCATTCAGCTAAGTAGAATAACTCAGACAAAGACAAATACCATATGATTCCACTCATAAGTGGGATCAAAAAATAAAACAAATAAACAAAAAACAGAAACTATTGAAAATGGAGAACAAACTGGTGGGTACCACTGAAAAGGTGGAGGGGGAAGCTGGGTGAAATAGATAAAGGGTATTAAAAAGTACAAAGTCTAGTTATAAAATAAATAAGTCATGGAGATGAAAAGTACAGCACAACAAATATAGTCAATAATATTGTAATAATGTAGTATGGTGACAGATGGTAACAACAATTACAGTAGTGAACAATTAGTAATGTACAGAATGGTTGAATTACTCTTTTATATACCTGAGGCTAATATAACATTATAGGTCCATTATACTTCAGTAATAAATTTTAAAAGCAACACTGACATATTGTCATAAAGATACACAAATGGAACTATGAAGCAAAACAGAAAGTCCAGAAGCAAACCTACAAATATATGGACAACTGATTTCTTTTTTTTTTTTTTTTTTTTTTTTTTTTAAAGATTTTATTTATTTATTTGAGAGAGAGAGAATGAGAGAGAGCACATGAGAGGGGGGAGGGTCAGAGGGAGAAGCAGACTCCCTGCCGAGCAGGGAGCCTGATGCGGGACTCGATCCAGGGACTCCAGGATCATGACCTGAGCCGAAGGCAGTCGCTTAACCAACTGAGCCACCCAGGCACCCTATGGACAACTGATTTCTGACAAAGGTGTAAAAACAATGCCGTGGAGAAAGAATGTCCTTTCAACAACTGGTCCTGATACAACTACAACTGTATATTCACATGCAGAATATAAATAAATAAATAAACAAACAAACAAATAAATAAATTTGACTTACATTCTGCATCATATACACAATTAAATGGAAATGGATCATAGGCCTATGTGTAAAACCTAAAAAAATAAACTTTCTGGAAGAAAACTCAGAAGAAAATATTTGCGACATAAACATAGGAGAAAATTTTTGTGAATTTTTCTTAGGCAAAGACTTATTTTACAAAAATGCAACCCATAAAAGAAAATACTAGAGATTTAGACTTCTTCATCACTATTAAGAAATTCTGCAATTCAAAAGACAGTTAAGAGAATGAAAAGACAAGTCACAGATTGGGAAACCATCTTTGTGATGCATGTATCTAAAGGACTTGTATCCTGAATATAAAAAAAAAAAAAATTAATAATAAGTAAACAAACAACTCAATTGAAAAATAGGCCAAAGGTATGAATAGGCATTTCACCAGAGAAGATATATGGGTGGCAAATAATCCCATGAAGGAGATGCTCAACACAATTGGTCATTAGAGAAATGCAAATTAACTATAGTAAACTACAAAGAATTACTACTTCACACCACTATGGTGGCTAAAATGTCCTTTTTTAGACACCCAACTAACAAGTGTCAGGGATACAGAACAAGTGCAATCTTCATACACTACTTCTAGTGATGGAAAGTGCCACAATACTTTGGAAAACAGTTTCCAATGCCATAAAATGTTACATGTATGCTTATCATAGGACCCAGAAATTCCACTCCTAGGAATCTAACCAGGAGAAATTAAAATGTATTTCCATGCAAATAATCAACAAAACTAAAAGGCAACCTATGGAATGGGAGAAGATATTTGCAAATGACATAACTAATAAGGGGCAGTATCCAAATATATAAAGAATTATAAATGTCAACACCCAAAAAAACGAATAAACCAATTAAAAAATGGGCAGAAGACATGAATAGATATTTTTCCAAAGAAGACATCAGAATGGCCAACAGACACATGAAAAGATGTTCAACACATCACTCATTATCAGGGAAATACAAATCAAAACTACAATGAAATATGACCTCGCACCTGTCAGAATGACTAAAATCAACAACACAAGAAACAACAGGTGTTGGAGAGTATGTGGAGAAATGAGAACCCTCTTGCACTGTTGGTGGGAATGCAAAGTGGTGCAGCCACTCTGGAAAACAGTATGGAGGTTCTTCAGAAAGTGAAAAATAGAACTACCTTATGATCCAGCAATTACACTACTAGGTATTTACCCCAAAATATAAAAATACTAATTCAAAGGAATAATGCACCCCAGTGTTTATAGAAGCATTATGTACAATAGCCAAATTATGGAAATATCCCAAGTGTCCATCAACTGATGAATGGATGGATCCACACGTGCGTGCACGCGTGTGTGTGCACACACACACACACACACACACACACACACACACACACAATGGAATATTACTCAGCCATCAAAAAGAATCAAATCTTGCCATTTGTAACAACATGGATGGAGCTAGAGTATATTATACTAATGAAATAAGTAGTCAGAGAAAGACAAATACCATATAATTTCACTAATATGTGGAATTTAAAAAACAAAACAAACAAGCAAAGGGGAAAAAAGAGAGAGGTAAATCAAGAAACAGATTCTTTGTGGAGATTAGAGAGAGAGAGAGGGAGAAGAGAAGAGCACAGGGGATCACACAAGGAAAACACTTCTCCAAAGCCATTGACTGGGAAAACAAGAGGGGTTGATTTTTTGGTTTTTTTCAACCAGCAGAGCTCAAAGACTGGAGTTTTAGAGGTCCATGGTGTAGCTAGTATATAGCACTGAGGACACTGCAGTGCTCCTGTAGAGAAGGCAGTCAGGTTGTAACCCAGGGGGCAGATGGCACCACATCAGGATATCCTGGGACACACTGGGAGAGACAGTTCCCCCTTCTTGGAGCACATCTGAGAGAGCTGGCATTGCCTCTCTGGGGACAAAGGAGCTAGCGGGGGACATTACCCTCCCCTGCCCCTCAGCATAGGCACAGAGACATCTGCTAAGGGTGGCTAACCCAGACACTAGCCGCTTAGCAAAACAACTTGCTTTGCTCCAAATTCCACGTGCCTGAGCTCTGGTGCAACTGCTTTTTTGGGTCAAATCTGCATCAATCCCAGCATGGTAAGACCCTCCCCCAGAAGACCAGAATGGGTCCCCACCATGCCAGGTCTCTAAACTTTGGAGTTTTAAAACTCAGCTGGCCTGGATGGGATAACCTCACTGCACTTCTCCAGACCAGCAAGTGACCTGGATACAGACAGTGTGTAAGCAGTGATCTGAAAAATGCTTAGGATGCATGAGGGAAATTTATTCACTCCTCTAGGAGGGCTTCCCTGACAGCAGTGAACATGAATTACCCTCTCTGAAGACAAAGAAGCTGGCTGGTGCCATTTCCCTCCCCTGCCCCTTAGCATAATTTAACTTCAATAAATAGCACAGGGCCAACACTGGAGGCCTAAATTTCTTAAATGAAGCCTTGCCTCCCCTGTGCTTTGCTGGTACTGCTTTTCTCAAGCAAGTGTGGCTGAGAACCAGTGTACTGGGACCCTCCCCCAGAAGACCAGCACAAACCCAGTACACACCATGTCTACTGACCATAAAGTTCTGCAAAGCTTCAGCACTGGTGGAAATAGTATCAGGTCTTTTATAACAAGCAGACCAGAGCACTCCTAAGTTAAAACTCGTCACACTCGGGCCAAGGTACAAACACTCCCCACTGCAGGTAAGAAAAAGCTCTGTAGAGGACTGACTTGATAGAGCAGCCATAACACAGAACCAGAGTGCACGCGGCATA
The DNA here is from genome assembly GCF_004348235.1 of Phoca vitulina. Lineage (NCBI taxonomy): Eukaryota > Metazoa > Chordata > Mammalia > Carnivora > Phocidae > Phoca > Phoca vitulina. Next base: position 6,416,589 of record NW_022589780.1, on the reverse strand, counting down.
CACAAGAGACAATTCCTGAAGCACCAGGCTCTGGACATTATATGACCTCTTCTTCATAAAGCCATTACTCTCAGGAGCAGGAAACATAACAGGCTTTCCTAGCACAGAGAAGATGACCAAGACCTAGACAAAATGCCAAATAGAGAAATTTATCCCAAAAGGAAGAACAAGAAAAGCTCATGGCCAGGGATCTAATTGAAAGAGATATAGGTAATAGTCCTGATTCAGAATTTAAAGCAACAATTATAAGGATAATAGCTGGGCTTCAGAAAAGCATAGATGACGTCAGGGAGATCCATACCACAGAGATAAAGGAGCCAAAAATGAATCAGCCTGAAATGAAAAATGCAATAACCAAGATCCAAAACCAACTGGATATAATGAACTCAAGAATGGAACAAACAGAGGAACAAATAAGTGATACAGAAAATAGAATTATGGAAAATAATGAAGCTGATCAAAAGAGGGAAAGAAAAATCTTGGATCAGGGGGCGGAGCAAGATGGCGGAGGAGTAGGAGACCTGGATTTCGTCTCCTCTCAGGAATTCAGCTGGATAGGGATCAAACCATTCTGAACACCTACAAACTCAACAGGAGATCGAAGAAAAGAATAGCAACAACTCTCTGAACAGAAAAGCGACCACTTTCTGGAAGGTAGGACTTGCGGAGAAGTGAATCCGAGGCGATATTCGGGAGGATAGACGGGGGGGGAGGGGCCTCCGTCAGCCGCTTCTGGCAAGTGATAGAGCCACGGAGCACAAAATCGGAACTTTTAGAAGTCTGCTCCGCTGAGGGACGTCACTCTGGTGGCGAAGTGGGGGGTGGAACCCTCGCGGGACAGTGTGGTCTCAGGACCCTCGGGGTCACAGAAAGACCGGGGGTGCCTGAGTGCGGCAGAGCTCCCAGGTATCGGAGCAGGGAAGCCGGCTGCAGAGACGGAGCCTGGGCGCGGGCTCTCAGCTCGGGGTTGCTATAAACCGTGATCCGCGGCACAGTCGGGCCACTGCTCCTCCAGCAGGGACCCAACAAGCGGCAGATCCGGGGAGACTCACCTTCTTCCCCCAGGAGGAGAGGTGCGGGAGCGCACTGCGGGGATCTGCTGGGTTTGGAGACTCCACCCGGGGTCGGGTGCCAGATAGAAAGGCGCGGTCACAGGCCGGGTGAGCGTGGAGTGCGGCCGGAGACCGGGGAGACGGGAGTGACTGACTGCTTTTCTCTGGGGGCTCGCTGAGGAGCGGGACCCCGAGTTCTCGGCTCCGCCGGGGCGGAGACTGGGAGGCCGCCATTTTCACTCTCCGCCTCCAAAGCTGTACGGAAAGCTTGCAGGGAACAAAAGCTCCGGAGAGCAAACCTGAGCAGATTACTTAGCCTGGACCGGCAAGGGCGGGGCAATTTTGCCTCCGGCAAAGACATTTGGGAACCACGGCAACAGGCCCCTCCCCCAGAAGATCAGCGAGAACAGCCAGCCAAGACCAAGTTTACCGATCAATGAGAACGGCAGAACTCCAGCGCTAGGGGAATACTGCACATAGAATTCATGGCTTTTTTACCATGATTCTTTAGTCTTTCAAAGTTAATTATTTTTTTTAACTGTCTTTTTTTCTTTTTTCCTTTTTTCTTTTTTTTTGAATTTTTCTTTTTCCCTTTTTCAACCAACATCTTATCAATCCCTTTTTAAAAAAAAAAACATTTTTATTTTTCATTTTTAAAGTCATATTCTATCCCTTCATAGTAGTTACCCGTATTTTTGGCATATATATATATAAGTTGTTCTCTCTTTAAAATCTTGAGATAGTTTCTTCTAACAGATCAAAATATACTCTAAATCTCTAGTGTATGGTTTTTTTCTACTCCCCTGCCTGATCACATTCTCTCCCTTTTTTCTTTCTTTTTTTTTTTAATCCTATTCTTTCTTTTTTCAAACAACTTATCAAATCCTTTTTAAAAATTTTTATAATTTCCATCCTACAGTCATATTCCATCCCTTCATCATATCAACCCTTATTTTTGTACATATATAAGTTTTTCTTTCTTTAAAATTTTGGGAGGGACTTTCTTTTAACAGACCAAAATACACCCAAAATCTAGTGTGTGGCACTAATCTATAATCCAGCCTGATCATATTTGATCACATTCTGTTTTTGTTTTGTTTTGTTTTGTCCTGCTTTTGTTTGTTTTTATCTTTATCTTTTTCTTTTTTTCTTTCTTTTTCTTTTTTCTCTCTTTCCCTTTCTTTTCCCACTGCTTCAGGTCTTTTCTGATTTGTTTAGAGTATATTTTATGGGGACCTTGTTACCCTGCTAGCATTTTGTTCTCTCATTAATCTATTCTCCTCTGCACAAAATGACAAGACGGAAAAAATCACCTCAACAAAAAGAACAAGAGGTAGTACCGACTGCCAGGGACCTACTCAATACGGACATTAGTACGATGTCGGATCTAGAGTTCAGAATCATCACTTTAAAGATACTAGCTGGGCTTGAAAAAAACATGGAAGTTATTAGAGAAACCCTTTCTGGAGAAGTAAAAGAACTAAAATCTAACCAAGTAGAAATCAAAAAGGCTATCAATGAGGTGCAATCAAATATGGGGGCGCTAACTGCTAGGATAAATGAGGCAGAAGAAAGAATCAGTGAGATAGAAGACCAAATGATGGAAAATAAAGAAGCTGAGAAAAAGAGAGATAAACAACTACTGGATCACGAGGGCAGAATTCGAGAGATAAACGATACCATAAGACGAAACAACATTAGAATAATTGGGATCCCAGAAGAAGAAGAAAGAGAGAGAGGGGCAGAAGGTATAATGGAGCAAATTATAGCAGAGAACTTCCCTAATTTGGGGAAGGAAACAGGCATCAAAATCCAGGAAGCACAGAGAACCCCTCTCAAAATCAATAAAAATAGGTCAACACCCCGACATCTAATAGTAAAACTTACGAGTCTCAGAGACAAAGAGAAAATCCTGAAAGCAGCTCGGGAGAAGAGATATGTAACCTACAATGGTAGAAACATTAGATTGGCAACAGACTTATCCACAGAGACCTGGCAGGCCAGAAAGGACTGGCAGGACATATTCAGAGCACTAAATGAGAAAAATATGCAGCCAAGAATACTATATCCAGCTAGGCTGTCATTGAAAATTGAAGGAGAGAGAAAAAGCTTCCAGGACAAACAAAAACTAAAGGAATTTGCAAACACGAAACCAGCCCTACAACAAATATTGGAAGGGGTCCTCTAAGCAAAGAGAGAGCCTAAAAGCAACATAGACCAGAAAGGAACACAAACAATATACAGTAACAGTCACTTTACAGGCAATACAATGGCACTGAATTCCTATCTTTCAATAGTTACCCTGAATGTAAATGGGCTAAATGCCCCAATCAAAAGACACAGGCTATCAGATTGGATTAAAAAACAAGACCCATCGATATGCTGTCTGCAAGAGACTCATTTTAGACCCAAAGACACCCCCAGATTGAAAGTGAGGGGGTGGAAAACCATTTACCATGCTAATGGACACCAAAAGAAAGCTGGGGTGGCAATCCTTATATCAGACAAATTAGATTTTAAACCAAAGACTGTAATAAGAGATGAGGAAGGACACTATATCGTACTTAAAGGGTCTATCCAACAAGAAGATCTAACAATTGTAAATATCTATGCCCCTAACATGGGAACAGCCAATTATATAAGGCAATTAATAACAAAAGCAAAGAAACACATCGACAACAATACAATAATAGTGGGGGACTTTAACACCCCCCTCACTGAAATGGACAGATCGTCTAAGCAAAAGATCAACAAGGAAATAAAGACTTTAAATGACACACTGGACCAAATGGACTTCACAGACATATTCAGAACATTGCATCCCAAAGCAACGGAATACACATTCTTCTCTAGTGCCCATGGAACATTCTCCAGTATAGATCACATCCTAGGTCATAAATCAGGTCTCAACCGGTACCAGAAGATTGGGATCATCCCCTGCATATTTTCAGACCACAATGCTTTGAAACTAGAACTCAATCACAAGAGGAAAGTCGGAAAGAACTCAAATACATGGAGGCTAAAGAGCATCCTACTGAAGAATGAATGGGTCAACCAGGAAATTAAAGAAGAATTTAAAAAATTCATGGAAACCAATGAAAATGAAAACACAACTATTCAAAATCTTTGGGATACAGCAAAGGCAGTCCTAAGAGGAAAGTATATAGCAATACAAGCCTTTCTCAAGAAACAAGAAAGGTCTCAAGTACACAACCTAACCCTACACCTAAAGGAGCTGGAGAAAGAACAGCAAATAAAGCCTAAACCCAGCAGGAGAAGAGAAATAATAAAGATCAGAGCAGAAATCAATGAAATAGAAACCAAAAGAACAGTAGAACAGATCAACGAAACTAGGAGCTGGTTCTTTGAAAGAATTAACAAGATTGATAAGCCCCTGGCCAGACTTATCAAAAAGAAAAGAGAAATGACCCAAATCAACAAAATCATGAATGAAAGAGGAGAAATCACAACCAACACCAAAGAAATACAAACAATTATAAGAACATATTATGAGCAACTCTATGCCAGCAAATTAGATAACCTGGAAGTAATGGATGCATTCCTAGAGATGTATCAACTACCAAAACTGAACCAGGAAGAAATAGAACACCTGAACAGACCTATAACCACTAAGGAAATAGAAGCAGTCATCAAAAATCTCCCAAAACACAAAAGCCCAGGGCCAGATGGCTTCCCAGGGGAATTCTACCAAACATTTCAAGAAGAATTAATACCTATCCTTCTGAAACTGTTCCAAAAAATAGAAATGGAAGGAAAACTTCCAAACTCATTTTATGAGGCCAGCATTACCTTGATCCCAAAACCAGACAAAGACCCCATCAAAAAGGAGAATTACAGACCAATATCCCTGATGAACATGGATGCAAAAATTCTCACCAAAATACTAGCCAATAGGATCCAACAGTACATTAAAAGGATTATTCACCACGACCAAATTGGATTTATCCCTGGGCTGCAAGGTTGGTTCAACATCTGCAAATCAATCAACGTGATACAATACATTAACAAAAGAAAGAACAAGAATCATATGATCCTGTCAATAGATGCAGAAAAAGCATTTGACAAAGTACAGCATCCTTTCTTGATCAAAACTCTTCAGAGTATAGGCATAGAGGGTACATACCTCAATATCATAAAAGCCATCTATGAAAAACCTACAGTGAATATCATTCTAAATGGGGAAAAACTGAGAGCTTTCCGCCTAAGGTCAGGAACGCGGCAGGGATGTCCACTATCACCACTGCTATTCAACATAGTATTAAAAGTCCTAGCCACAGCAATCAGACAACAAAATGAAATAAAAGGCATCCAAATCAGCAAAGAAGAAGTCAAACTCTCACTCTTTGCAGAAGATATGATACTTTATGTGGAAAACCCCAAAGACTCCACCCCAAAACTGCTAGAACTCATACAGGAATTCAGTCAAGTGGCAGGATATAAAATCAATGCACAGAAGTCAGTGGCATTCCTATACACCAACAAGACAGAAGAAAGAGAAATTAAGGAGTTGATCCCATTTACAATTGCACCCAAAACCATAAGATACCTAGGAATAAATCTAACCAAAGAGGCAAAGGATCTGTACTCAGAAAACTATAAAATACTCATGAAAGAAATTGAGGAAGACATAAAGAAATGGAAAAACGTTCCATGCTCATGGATTGGAAGAACAAATATTGTGAAGATGTCAATCCTACCTAGAGCAATCTACACATTCAATGCAATCCCCATCAAAATACCATCCACTTTCTTCAAAGAAATGGAACAAATAATCCTAAAATTTGTATGGAACCAGAAAAGACCCCGCATAGCCAGAGGAATGTTGAAAAAGAAAAGCAAAGCTGGCGGCATCACAATTCCGGACTTCCAGCTCTACTACAAAGCTGTCATCATCAAGACAGTATGGTACTGGCACAAAAACAGACACACAGATCAATGGAACAGAATAGAGAGCCCAGAAATGGACCCTCAACTCTATGGTCAACTAATCTTTGACAAAGCAGGAAAGAATGTCCAATGGAAAAAAGACAGTCTCTTCAACAAATGGTGTTGGGAAAATTGGACAGCCACATGCAGAAGAATGAAACTGGACCATTTCCTTACACCACACACAAAAATAGACTCCAAATGGTTGAAAGACCTCAATGTGAGACAGGAGTCCATCAAAATCCTAAAGGAGAACACAGGCAGCAACCTCTTCGACCTCAGCCGCAGCAACTTCTTCCTAGAAACATCGCCAAAGGCAAGGGAAGCAAGGGCAAAAATGAACTATTGGGACTTCATCAAGATAAAAAGCTTTTGCAAAGCAAAGGAAACAGTCAACAAAACCAAAAGACAACTGACAGAATGGGAGAAGATATTTGCAAATGACATATCAGATAAAGGGCTAGTATCCAAAATCTATAAAGAACTCATCAAACTCAACACCAAAAGAACAAAGAATCCAATCAAGAAATGGGCAGAAGACATGAACAGACATTTCTCCAAAGAAGACATCCAAATGGCCAACAGACACATGAAAAAGTGTTCAATATCGCTCGGCATCAGGGAAATCCAAATCAAAACCTCAATGAGATACCACCTCACACCAGTCAGAATGGCTAAAATTAACAAGTCAGGAAAGGACAGATGTTGGCGGGGATGCGGAGAAAGGGGAACCCTCCTACACTGTTGGTGGGAATGCAAGCTGGTGCAGCCACTCTGGAAAACAGTATGGAGGTTCCTCAAAAAGTTGAAAATAGAGCTACCATATGATCCAGCAATTGCACTACTGGGTATTTACCCCAAAGATACAAAAGTAGGGACCCGAAAGGCTACGTGCACCCCGATGTTTATAGCAGCAATGTCCACAATAGCCAAACTGTGGAAAGAGCCAAGATGTCCATCAACAGATGAATGGATAAAGAAGATGTGGTATATATATACAATGGAATATTATGCAGCCATCAAAAGGAATGAGATCTTGCCATTTGCAACGACGTGGATGGAACTGGAGGGTATTATGCTGAGCGAAATAAGTCAAACAGAGAAAGACATGTATCATATGACCTCACTGATATGAGGAATTCTTAATCTCAGGAAACAAACTGAGGGTTGCTGGAGTGGGGGGTGGGGTGGGAGGGATGGGGTGACTGGGTGATGGACACTGGGGAGGGTATGTGCTCTGGTAAGCGCTGTGAATTGTGCAAGACTGTTGAATCTCAGATCTGTACCTCTGAAACAAATAATGCAATATATGTTAAGAAAGAAAAAAAGAAGAAGAAGAATGTAGCAGGAGGGGAAGAATGAAGGGGGGGAATCGGAGGGGGAGAAGAACCATGAGAGACAATGGACTCTGAAAAACAAACTGAGGGTTCTAGAGGGGAGGGGGTTGGGAGGATGGGTTAGCCTGGTGATGGGTATTGAGGAGGGCACGTTCTGCATGGAGCACTGGGTGTTATGCACAAACAATGAATCATGGAACACTATATCTAAAACTAATGATGTAATGTATGGGGATTAACATAACAATAAAAAATTTTAAATAAAAAAAAAAATCTTGGATCAGGAAAGTAGACTTACTGAACTCCATAACTACATGAAATGTAATAGCATTCACATCATAGGAATCCCAGAAAAAGAACAGAGAGAAAACGGGGTAGAAGGTTTATGTGAGGAAATTATAGCTGAACACTTCCCTAATCTGGAGAATGAACAGATTTCCAAATCCAGGAAGCACACAGAACTCTCACCAAAATCAAGAAAAGCAGGCCAACACCAAGATGTATTGTAGTGAAATTTGCAAAATATAGAGATTTAAAAACAACAACTACAACAAAAAACAGTCAAGACAAAGAAACAAAAAAACCAAGACTAAAAGCAGCAAGGGAAAAGAAGTCCGTAACTTACAAAGGAAGACAAATAAGGTTAACAGCAGAACTCTTCATAGAAACATGGCAGGTCAGAAGAAAGCTATCTAGCAAGGCTTTCATTAACAATAAAAGGAGAGATCATGAATTTTCCAGACAAACAAAAACTAAAGGAGTTTATGACCATTAAAATAGCCCTTCAAGAAATATTAATGGGGACTTGTTGAGTAGGAAAAAGACTAGAAAGGAACAGAGAAAATCTCAAGAAATAATGACAAAACAAGCAATAAAATGGCACTAAATTCACTTCTATCACTAATTATTCTGAATGTAAATGGACTAAGTGCTCCAATCAAAAGACATAGGGTGTCAGAATGGATACAAAACCAAGACCCATTTTACATGTTGGCTACAAGAGACTCATTTAAGACCTAAAGACACCTGCAGATTAAAAGTGAGGGGATGGAGAAATATTTATCATGCTCATGGATGTTAAAAGAAAGCTGGAGTAGCTATACTTATATCAGACAAACTAGATTTTAAACTGAAGACTGTAACAAGAGATGATGAAGCGGGGGAGCACCTGGGTGGCTCAGTGGGTTTGGCATGTGGCTCTTGATTTCAGCTCGGGTCATGATCTCAGGGTCGTGGGATCAAGCTGTGGGCTCTGAGCTCAGTTGGGAAAATGCTTGAGATTCTCTGCCTCTCCCTCTGCCCCTTCCCCCCATACACTCTCAGTCTCTCAAATAAATAAATAAATAAATAAATAAATAAATAAATGTTTTAAAAAAGAGATGAAGAAGGACACTATATCATAATAAAGGGGTCTATGCAACAAGAAGATCTAACAATTATAAATTGTTATCCCCTTGACTTGGGAGCACCCAATATACAAAGCAATTAACAACAAACATAAAGGAACACATTGATAATAATACAGTGATTCTAGGGGAATTTAACATCCCACTTACATCAATGGACAGATCATCTAAGCAGAAAATCAGCAAGAAAACAATGACTGAATGACACACTGGACCAGATGGACAGAAAAGATATATTCAGAACATTTCATCCTAAAGCAGCAGGACACATACTTGTGAAATGCACATGGGACATTCCTTAGAATAGATCAAATACTAGGTCACAAATCAGGCCTCAACAAGTACAAAAAATTGAGATCATACCATGTATATTTTCAGACCACAATGCTATGAAACTTGAAGTCAACCACAAGAAAACATTTAGAAAGACCACAAATACATGGAGGATAAAGAACATCTTACTGGAGAATGAATGGGTCATTCAAAAACCAGGAAATTAAAGAAGAAATACAAAAAATACATGGAAACAAATGAAAGTAAAAACAGGATGGTCCAAAATCTTTTGGATGCAGCCAAGGTGGAAATAAGAGGGAAGTATATAGTAATACAGGCCTACCTCAATAAGTAAGGTAAATCTCAAATAAGCAAACTAACCTTACACCTAAAGGAGCTAGAAAAAGAAAAACAAATGAAGCCTAAACCAAGCAGAGGAAGGGAAATAATAACGACTGGAGCAGAAATAAAAGATGTAGAAACAACAACAACAACAACAACAGAAACCAGTAGAACAAATCAATGAAACCAGGAGCTGCTTCTTTGACAAAACTAATAAAATTGATAAACTCCTAGCCAGGCCTATCAAAAAGAAAAGGGAAAAGACCAAACAAATAAAATCATGAATGAAAAAGGAGAGATCACAATCAACATCACAAAAATACAAACAATTATAAGATAATATTATGAAAACTTATATGCCAACAAATTGGGCAATCGGGAAGAAATGGATAAATTCCAAGAAACATATAAACCATCAAAACTGAAAAAGGAAGAAACAGAAAAGCTGAAAAGACAAATAATCAGCAAAGAATTTGAATCACACATCAATATCTCCCAACAAAGATAAGTCCAGGGCCACATGACTTCCCTGGCAAATTCTACCAAACAGTTATTTTTTAAAAGATTTTATTTATTTATTTGAGAGAGAGAGAGAGCGAGAGAGAGAGAGCAAGAGAGAAAGTATGAGCAGTGAGGAGGGACAGAGGGGGAGGAAGAAGCAGACTCCCAACTGAGCAGGGAGCCCGATGCCAGGCTTGATCCCAGGACGCTGAGATCATGACCTCAGCCGAACGCAGATGCTTAACTGACTCAGCAACCCAGGCGCCCCTTCTAACAAACATTTAAAGAAGAATTAATACCTATTCTTCTGAAACTGTTCCAAAAAACAGAAATGGAAGGAAAACTTCCAAACTCATTCAATGAGGCCAGTATTACCTTGATTCCAAAATGTGACAAAGACCCCACTTAAAAGGAGTATTACAGACCAATATCCCCGATAAACATGGGTATAAAAATTCTCAATAAAATACTAACAAAATACTAGCAAATCAAATACAACAGTACATTAAGAGAATTATTCACCATGACCGAGTGGGATTTATTCATGGGCTGCAGGAGCGGTTCAATATTTGCAAATCAATCATTGTGATATACCACATTAATAAAAGAAAGAATAAGAATACTCTCAATGCAGAAAAAGCATTTGACAAAGTATAGCATCCATTCTTGTTAAAAAACCCTCGGCAAAGTAGGGATAGAGGAAACATATCTCAACATCATAAAGTCCATATATGAAAGACCCACAGCTAATATCATCCTCAATGGGGAAAAACTGAGAGCTTTTCCTTTATGGTCAGGAACAAAACCAGAATGTCCACTATCACCACTGTTATTTAACATAGTACTGGAAATCCTAGCCTCAGCAATCAGACAACAAAAAGAAAAAAAAGGCATTCAAATTGGAAAAGAAGAAGTCAAACTCTCACTCTTCACAGATGATATGATATTTTGTGTGGAAAACAAAAAGACTCCACCCCAAAATTGCTAGAACAGATACACAAATTAAGTAAAGTTGCAGGATACAAAAACAATGTACAAAAATCTGTTGCATTTATATACGCCAATAATGAAGCAGCAGAAAGAGAAACCAAGGAATTGATCCCATTTACAATTAAAGCCCAAACCATAAGATACCTAGGAATAAACCTAACCAAGGAGGTAAAAAGATTTGTACTCTGAAAACTATAGAACACTTATGAAAGAAATGAAGATGACACAAAGAAATGGGAAAACATTCCATGCCCATCGACTGGAAAAATAAATATTGTTAAAATGTCTATACTACCCAAAGCAATCTACACATTCAATATAATCTCTATCAAAATACCACAGCATTTTTCAGAGCTAGAACAAATAATCCTAAAATTTGTATGTAACTGCAAAAGACCCTGAAGAGCCAAAGCAATCTTGCAAAAGAAAGGAAGCATCACAGTTCCAGACTTCAAACTATATTACAAAGGTATGGTCGTCAAGACAGTATGGTACTGGCACAAAAACAGACACATAGATCAATGGAACAGAGTAGAACACCCAGAAATGTACCCACAACTATATGGTCAACTCATCTCTGGCAAAGCAGGAAAGAATATCCAATGGAATAAAAGACAGTCTCTTCAACAAATGGTGTTGGGAAAACTGGACAGCGACATGCAGAAGAATGAAACTGGACCACTTTCTTATACCATACACAAAAATAAATTCAAAACGGATGAAAGACATAAATGTGAGACAGGAATCCATCAAAATCCTTGAGGAGAACACAGGTAGCAACCTCTTTGACATTGGCTGTCACAACTTCTCACTAGACATGTCTCTTGATGGAAGGGAAACAAAAAAAAATTTAACTATTGGGACTTCATCATGATAAAAAACTTCTGCGTAGTGAAGGAAATAATCAACAAAACTAAAAGGCAACTTTCAGAATGGGAGAAGATATTTTGAAGTGACATATCTGATAAAGGGTTAGTATTCAAAATCTATAAAGAACTTATCAAACTAAACACCCAAGAAACAAATAACCCAGTTAAGAAATGGACAAAAGATATGAAGAGACATTTCTCCAAAGAAGACATCCAGATGGCCAACAGACACATGCAAAGATGTTCAACACATCACTCATCATCAGGGAAACACAAATCAAAGCTACAATGACATATCACCTAACACATGTCAGAATGGCTAAAATTAACAACAGAAAAAAAAATTAGGTGTTGCCGAGGATGTGGAGAAATGGGAACCCTCTCGAACTGATGGTGAAAATGCAAAGTGGTGAAGCCACTCTGGAAAACAGCATGGAGACTCCTTAAAAAGTGAAAAACGGAGCTACTCTACGACCCAGCAATTGCAATACTAGGTATTTACCCAAACAGCCCCCTGATGTTTATAGCAACATTACCTACAAAAGCCAAATTATAGAACAGATCAAGTGCCCATTGACTGATGAATGGATAAATAAGTTATGGTATATATAGACAATGGAATATTGCTCATGCATAAAAAAGAATGAAATCTTGCTATTTGCAATGACATGAATGGAACTACAGAGTATTATGCTAAGTGAAACAAGTCAGTCAAGAAAGATGAATACCTAATGATTTCACTCATATGTGGAATTTAAGAAACAAAATAAATGAAGAAAGAGGGAAAAAAGAGCGAGACAAACCAAGAAATAGACTCTTAACCATAGAGGACAAAGTGATGGTTATCAGAGGGGAGGTGAGTGGGAGGGATGGGTTAAATAGGTGATGGGGATTAAGGAGTATACTTGTGATGAACACTGGGTGTTGTATGGAAGTGTTGAATCGCTATATTTTACACCTAAAACTAGTGTTATACTGTATGGTAACTAACTGGAATTTGAATAAAATCTTAAAAATAAAACGTATTTCCATGCAATGACTTATATGCCTATGTTCAGAGAAACATATTCATAGAAGCTGAAAGGTGGACACAATCCAAATGCTCATTAATTGGTCAGCAAATGAACAAAATGTGGTGTACCCATACAATGAAAAACTATTTGTCAATAAAAAGGAAAGAAACAGTGGCATATGCTACAATGTGTATAAGCCTCAAAACCAACATGCTAAGTTATATGCAAAGTCCTGTAATGGCAAATCTGTAGAGACAGAAAGTGCATTACTGGTTGCCTGGAGCTGTGGGTGGGAATGGAGATCAATTTAAACTGGGCATAAGGGCTTTTTATGGGATGATGGAAATGTTCTAAAATTGTATTGAGGTGATAGTTGTACAACTCTGTAAATTTACTAAAAGCCACTGAATTGTACACATAAAATGGATGTTTTCTACAGTATGTAAATTACAACTCAATAGAGCTGTTAAACGTATATCCTCCAATGAATTCTTACTGTACTCAGAATTAAATTTAATGCACAACACCGTCTAAACCCAAATTCTAAGCTCTTTCTACTCTGTTCCTGTTTCTCCAGGAAAATAAATGACACACCAGAAGGCTTGTGTAGAGGAAATAGATTTTTAATGGAGTTGGACAATGGAGGTACCCAGGAGGACTAGGGAGGGGGTTAATGATGAAACAAAAAATGCAGATATGTTACCCTTGTGATTAATTGCCTTTACTATGCTCTTCACATTCAGTATCTAATGCCCCACTTTCTATGCTCTGTCCAGTAACTGGATAGTTTGGGCTAAGATTAAATTTAAGGAAAATGTCCCTCCTTTCTCTAACCTACAGAGTAGACATCATGCTAGTTTCTTTCTCTTCACATTTTCTTTTTTTTTTTTTTAAAGATTTTATTTATTTATTTGACAGAGAGAGACATAGCGAGAGAGGGAACACAAGCAGGGGGAGTGGGAGAGGGAGAAGCAGGCTTCCCGCGGAGCAGGGAGCCCGATGCGGGGCTTGATCCCAGGACGCTGGGATCATGACCTGAGCCGAAAGCAGACGCTTAACGACTGAGCCACCCAGGCGCCCCTCTCTTCACATTTTCTATCAATCAAGTGGACAAAGAAAGTTTATTAAGCAAGTACCATTTACTCCAACAGTGTGCTGGATCTTGTGGGTGACTGATGAGTAGACCTCTTCCTTCAAATAAAAAATTGTGACCCAATATAGAAAATAGAACAAATTGTAACTGTTACGGCTGAAATGGAAGTGGGACCCCCAGAGTCCTTATTCCCTCTTCAAATCCAACTCTGCCTGACTCTATTAGAGTGGCCCGTGATATACCTCCATGGAACTCCCAGGGCTCCTCAGAGAATATTTCAAAGCTACCAATCAAATTCATCCTCTTCATTTCAGAGATGATGAAACAGATGTCCAAAAAGAGCAAAGAACTAGCCCAAGAGAATGCAGCTATGGTCCTCTGGGTCCTCTAAATGTACAGACTTACACATGAAGCAATTTAAAATCCAGATAATTATACACACAAGAGCTTTCTGGAGACTGTCACAATTTCATACTTCTCCTGTAAACTCCCCGTCATCCATCACACTGCTTTGGCCATAAGCAGGGCTCAGCAGTTACATTTGGAGTGACAATATGAAACCAAATAGGTAGTAAGTTTAGGGTATTGACTGTAATTTAAGTAGCCTCAGAGAAAGAAAGACATTACCATGGGGGGGGGGGGGATTTGATTCATTCAGTCAACATTTATTAAGAGTCTATAAGTGCCAGGAACTGAGAAGAAATTGAGTGTTCAGAAAAGTTCTGTTTAATAATAGTAGGTGTGTGTATGTGTGTGTGTCTCCTATGTTCCAGCAATTGTGCTAGGCATTTTATATGTCATCTAATTTAATCCCCATCATGATAATATCAATAGGTATGTTTAGCTTCATTTTTACAGATGAAAATTCTGAGGCTGAGAGAAGTGGCTTGCCAAAGATCACAAAGCCAGTAAGTGGAGACTCTATTGTGGTGAGCCTAATCAACCTTGCCACCATACCAAGGAACTTTCCTCATATGATAGATCTCAAGCGACAGAAAATAAACAAATGGAGGCGAATTCTTGTCCTGGTGTAGTCACCAATTTTCAGGGTGAAACAGGGCATATCATGGAACCTCCTGGAACCTTGGAAATTCCACCTGAGAAGTAGAACTCAGTGTAGCCTTGCACAGAGGTCTTAGATGACTCCATGAGGTAGAACCTGTGGCATATTTGGCCTTACAAGTGAGGAAAGCATCCAAGTCATTAAAGATGTGATTTTATGTGGAAAGCTTTATAATGAAATCCTCCCAAGAGGCTAAAGTGCACCAGGTTTGACCACAGAATCACAGGAAAACAACAATATACTTCCTTAGGGTTACCCACAATCACTGGGGTCATAGTCTTTCTTAACTGTTGAACCAGGATATCTGACCTTCCTAGGCCACAGCTATCCAGACAGAATCCTGAGTCAAAACAAAAACCACTCAGCTGGCTGACTTCTTTCCAATGGCTTTTTGCTGGCTAACATGGAGTAGGAAGTGTAGAGAGGAGGGGAGGTTCTAGGGCAATGGAATATTCATTCCTGGGCCAAACTTGGCAAGCTCATCTGTCATCCAGCTTCAGAGGTGACTTAGTCCCAATACTCACACAATAAGCAGGGTAGGACAGCTGGGACGTGTAGAACTTGAGGATGGGCTGATCAAGTGAAGCCACTGGGTAGTGAAGATGGATGGAAAACTGCACAGATTTGTTGATGAGCTACGAAAATGGTGAGAAGTGGACAGATTCAGAATATATTATATAGGTATAACCTACTAGGTCTTACTAATGCAGTGGTTTTCCAAGTGTGATCCCTGAAAATAGTAGTAACACTATTGCCTGGGAACTTGTTAGAAATGCATATGCATAGGCCCCACCCCGATCTACTGAATCAGAAACTGGAGATGGGACCCAGCAATCTATTTCAATGGTCCTCCAGGTAGAGCCTGATGCAAAACCAGTGTGCTAATGTTTGATTAATCACTACGCTATTGTTTCAAAAAGAAAGAGGGAGGGATGAAGAATGATTCCAGATTTGGCGTTGGGGAGACATTTACTACTGATGGGGTAGACTAGGAAAGGAGAATGTTGCTGTGGGAGTGGAATTGAAAGTTCTGTTGGAGGTTGTTTGAGATGCCAGTGACACATCCAATGGGGTTGGTTAAGTGGGAAGTTGGATATATGAGTCTGGAACTCAGGGGAGAGATCACAGCTATTCACCTTAATTCTAAGATCCTTGAGAACATGTCTAATTTACCTTAATGGTCCCCACAGAATATACCAGTCCAGTGTAGGGCCCAGAACAGGTGGTTGGTAAATGTCATTGAATGAAGAAAGGGGAGCAAGCTTTTCCTGCTTTCTCTAGTAGCTAGAACACTCCCTAAGTATCAAGTGTTCCTCCATTTAATATTTATTTGCTCATCTGGGAAAACAGCTACTCTGAGAAAAGCAGATACCTTAGAACAGTTGAGTTTAAAGACTTTCTTACAGCTCACTGACAAATGTCAACTCCTTCCCATTCTCTTTCCTGTGATCAGCATTGTTTGGCTTGACTTACCCATATCTAAATTCCAGAGGTACCAGATCTCCTGTAACTGGCAGTTGAGTGAGCACTGAGGCTGTGTAATTTCTCAAGCTAGGTGACAGAGGAGCCTGCTGAAGCTGCCAGAGCAATGACTGAATGAAGGGAGAAAGGAAAGGAGATACATGCCAATTCAAAACTTGATAAGACAGAATAACCTGAGTGCAATAATAAATCTTCCTGTGGGAGCCCAAAAAGGTAGTGATCCATTTGGACTGGCGAATTTGGAAGGTTTTGGACAAGAAGTGGGGTTTGTTCTGGGTCTTCCTTGAAGAATGATTAGGAATTACAGGCTTGGAATGAGGGAAGGGTGTTCAAGGAGGGATTGACATTGGCAAAGGCCTGGGGGAATAAAAGTGTATAAGAGAGCAAGGAACGTTCATGTAGATAAAGGAGAGGTTGAATGAAAAGGAGTAGTAGCAGGTAAGATTGGAAATGTGGGTCTGGGCCAGACATGTGGGGCAGAGGGGCATGAATGCAACAAATGTATGCAAATATCTGTCCAGTAGACATACAGTAAGAAATGACCTACAGCAAGAAATGATTTTCATAGTGTGACCCAATACACACATACATAGATAAAAACTTGAAACAAAAGTTTCTGAAAAGAATACTTACCATTTCTTATGTATATATGATGATATTTTCTATCATATTTTGTTATTTTAAAAAATGTTTTACAGGACTGGGACAAGATGGTGGAAGAGTAGGGGACCTCATTTCATCTGGTCCCTTGAATTTAGCTAGATATCTATTAAATCATTCTGAACACCTATGAATTCAACCTAAGATGTAAGAAAAGGATTGCTGGAATTCTACAAATAGAAAAGCAACCACTTTTTGCAAGGTAGGAGGTGCGGAGAAGAGAATCACGGAGGATATATTGGAAGATAAAGGGTGGGGGGGAGGGATCCTCCATAAGACAGTTACCAGAAAGTGATATAGCCCCTGAGTGCAAAATCAGAACTTTTAGAAGTCTGCTCCAGTGAGAGATGTCCCTGCCTGAAAGGTGCTCAGGTGGCGAAGCAGGGCAGAATTCTAGGTGGGACAGTGTGGTCTTAGGATTCTCAGGGTAACAGAAAGAATGGGGGTGCCTGAGCTGGGAGAGTTCCCAAGCATTGGAGCAGGGAAATCGGCTCTGGTCAGCAAGTCCAGGAGTGGGCTGTCATCTCGGTTTGCCATAAACCACAAGCTGTGGCATGATCAGGTGACCGTTCCCCATGTGGTGGCCCTGCAAAGGGCAGAAACGTGGCAACCCTCCTCCTTCCCCTGGGAGTGGGGGCAGGGAGCACCAATGATTGGGCAACTGCTCTCAGTGTGAGGGCCCTGCAAGTGGCAGGCCCTCTGTGACCCTCCCTCCCCCGGGAGGATCAGTGAGGGTACGCACAGCAGTAGTCTGCAGAGTTTAGTGCACACAAAAGTGAAGACTGCTTTTCCCTGAGGGTTTACTGAAGAGAGGGGGCCCTGATCTTTCAGCTCTGGGGCTGGAGATTGGGGTGCCACCATTTTTGTTTTCATCCCTAAAGCAGCTCAGAAAGCCTTCAGGGAACAAAAGCCACATAAAGCAACCTGGAGCAGCTTACACTGAGCATAGTCCCTGGAAAGGAGCAATGCAACTCCGCCCAGGCAAACACACCTGAGATTCAGTGCAGCAGGCCCCTCCCCCAGAAGACCAGCTGGAACATCAGGCAAATACCAAGGTTACAGAGCACACAGAACTGCAAAACTCCAGCGTTAGGGGAAAATAGTATACAGAATTTGATATTTTTTCCCCATGATTCTTTTATCTTTCAGTTTAAATTTTTCCTTTTCTTTTTTTTCTTTACAAGTTTCTTATTTTATCAGCACTTAGTTTTTAAGTCTTTTTTAATTTTTTTATTTTTTAAAAATATTTTATTTATTTACTTGACAGAGAGAGACACAGTGAGAGAGGGAACACAAGCAGGGGGAGTGGGAGAGGGGGGAGAAGCAAGCTTCCCGCGGAGCAGGGAGCCTGAGGCGGGGCTTGATCCCAGGACCCTGGGATCATGACCTGAGCCAAAGGCAGCCATTTAACGACTGGGCCACCCAGGCGCCCCTTTAAGTCTTTTTTTAAAATTTCAGTTTTACCTTTACATTTTATAGATATATTCTTCATATTTGGCTTCCTATCAATGTATTCAAATTATATATATATATATATAAAATATGTATATATGTATATATATATATATATTTTTTGCTTTCTTTACAATTTTGGGATTTAATGTCTTCTAACAAACAGAACAAAATACATGATGTGATGATTGCTGGGTGTTATATGCAATTAATGAATCATTGAACACTACATCAAAAACTAATGATGTACTATATGTTGGCTAATTGAATTTAAATAAAAAAAATACATGTAGGAGCAAGTGGATCACCCTGTTTTGTCCACCTGGGAGATTATATTCCCTCTTTTTTTCCTTTTTTTTTCTTTCTCTTTTCTTTTTTGGCCTCACCTCTTCAGATTTGTCTGATATGTATTTTGCTTGGGTCATGGTTGATAATTTTGATTTTGTTCTCTCATACATCCAGTCTACTCTGGGCAAAATGACTAGAAGGAGGAATTCACAACAAAAGAAAGAACCAGAGGTAATACTCTCTGCCACAGATCTAATTGATATGAATATAAGGAGGGGTGGGATAGGTGTGCCCATGACCAGGCAACAGCTCTCAGGGTAGTGGTCCTGTAAACAACAGTACGGAGACACTCAGCTGGGGGGGGGGGGGCAGAGTGGGAATGTGCACTATCCCAGGACCGCTCTTAGCACCAGGGCCCTACAAAGGGCAGTAATGCAAGGCCCTCAGACAACCCCTGGGAAGATTGCTGTGGGCATGCACCGCACATTCTATGGAGTTTGACACAAAAGAAAGTGAAGACCTTTTATCCCAGAGGGTTTACTAAATAAAGGGGACTGTGATCTTTCAACTCTGGGGCTGGAGAATGGGGCATGGCCATTTTTATTTTGATCCTCTAAACAGGCAAAGAAAGCCTTCAGGGGACAAAAGCCAGGCAGAGCACCAGCTCCTATTGACCCCACCCCCCCCCCCCCCCCCAGCAAAAGGGTGGTGCAAAGCTGTCCAGGCAAAGACACATGAGAAGTACCACAGCAGGTCCCTCCTTCAGAAGACCAACTGGAAGAACACACGCACAACAAATTTACGGATCCCACAAGACTGTAAAAATCAAGCGCTAGGGGAAAACAGCATATAGAACTTGTGGAATTTCTCATGATCCGTTTATCTCTCAGTCTAAAATTTTCCATTTCTTTTTTTTTTTCACTTTTCAACTAGTTTCTAATTTTGTCAACACTTTGTTTCTAAGTTGCTTTTTAACTTTTATTTCTTACATCCACAGTTTATAGATATATGCTTCATTTTTGGCTGTTTTTCGATCTATTCAATTTTATATATACATATATATATAGGTTTCTTTGCAATATTGGGATTTTTAGTGTCTTCTAACACACAGACCAAAACTCATTCAGGAATAAGTGGATCACCCTGCTTTTTCCACCCTGTGAGATTATATTCTTTCTCCCCACCAACTTTATTTTTGTTTCTTTTTTTTTAATGTTTTGTTTTTATTTGCTTTTCTGTTTTGGTTTCTGACCGCTTCAGATTTGTCTAGTGAATATTTTGCTTGGGTCATGGTTGATATTTTTGATTCTGTTCACTCACTCATCCATTCTTCTCTGGGCAAAATGACTAGAAGGAGGAATTTGCAATAAAAGAAAGAAGTGGAGGTAATATTCTCTGCCACACACCTAACTGATATGGATATAAGATGTCAGAGGTGAAGTTCAGGATAACAATTATAAAGTTAATAGCTGGGCTTGGAAAAAGCATTAAAAGACACTAGAGAATATCATAGTGCAGAAATTAGATCTAATCAGGCTGAAATTAAAAATGCTATAACTGAGATGCAGTCTAAATTGGATGCTCTAACAGCTAGGGTGACTGAGGCAGAAGAGAGAGTAAGTAATCTAGAACACAGGTTGATGGAAAGAAAGGAAATTGAAGAAAAGAGAGAAAAACTACTAATAGCCCATGAAAACAGACTTTGAGAAATCAATGATGCCATGAAATATACCAATGTTAAATTAACTGGGGTGCCAGAGGGTGAAGACAGAGGCCAGAAGTTATATTTGAGCAAATTATAGGTGAGAACTTCCCTAATATGGGGAAGGAAATAGGCATTTATGTCCAACAGGTAGAGAGGACCCCTCCCCAAATCAATAAAAATAGATCAACATCCTGACGTACAATAGTGAGGCATATTTCAGGGAAATTTGCAAATTCCAGAGAAAAAGAGAAACTCCTAGAGCAGCTCGAGATATAAGTCTCCTTACCTACAGAGAGAGGAACATCAGAATAATATCAGACCTATTCACAGAGACCTGGCAGGACAGAAAGGGCTGGCATGATATAGTCAGGGTACTAGTAATGAGAAGAACATGCAGCTAAGAATACTTTATGCAGCAAGGCTGTCATTCAGAATAGAAGGAGAGATAAATAGCTTCCAGGACAGACAGAAACTGAAGGAATATGAGACCACCAATCCCGCCCTCAAGAAATATTAAGGGGGATCCTGTAGTCGAATTGAGAGCCCAAGAGTAACACAGACCAGAAAGAAACAGACAAGCTACAGAAACAGGGACTTTATAGGTAATACAATGGCAATAAATTCATATTTTTCAATAGTTATTCTTAATGTAAATGGGCTAAATGTTCCAATCAAAAGACACAGGGTATCACAC
The DNA here is from genome assembly GCF_004348235.1 of Phoca vitulina. Lineage (NCBI taxonomy): Eukaryota > Metazoa > Chordata > Mammalia > Carnivora > Phocidae > Phoca > Phoca vitulina. The sequence continues at coordinate 6,395,422 of NW_022589780.1, read as the reverse complement.
TGGATAAAAAAGCAAGACCTATCTATATGCTGTCTATAAGAGACTTATTTTAGACCGAAAGTCACCTCCAGACTGAAAGTGAGGTGGTGGAGAACCATTTATCATGCTAATGGACCTCAAAAGAAAGGTGGGATAGCAATCCTCATATCAGACAAATTAGATTTTAAACAAAAGACTGGAGAAAGGGATGAAGAGAGATACTATATCATATTTAAAGGGTTTATCCAACCAGAAGACCTAACATTTGTAAATATTTATGCCCCCAACATGGGAACAGCCAATTATATAAACCAATTAAAAACCAAAGTAAATAAATATATTGATAAGAATAAATTAATAGTAAGGGACTTCAACACCCCACTCACAGCAATGGACAGCTCATCTAAGCAGAAGATCAACAATGAAACAAGGACTTTGAATGACAGACTGGACAAGATGGACTTCACAGATATATGAAGAACATTCCATCCTGAAACAACAGAACACCCATTCCTCTCCAGTGCACACGGAACTTTCTCCAGAATAGATCACATACTGGGTCACAAATCAGGTCTCAACTGATACCAAAAGATTGGGATTATTCCCTGTGTATTTTCAGACCACAGTGCTTTGAAACATGAATTCAATCACAAGAGGAAATTTGGAAGGAACTCACACACATGGAGGTTAAAAAGAATCCTATGAAACAATGAATGGGTCAACACAGAAATTAAAGAATTTTCATTGAACACTTCACCAAAACTAATGATGTACTATATGTTGGCTAATTGTATTTAAATAAAAAAAGAAAGAATTTTAAAAATTCATGGAAACTAATAAGAATGAAAACACATCTGTTCAAAATCTTTGGGATACAGGAAAGGCAGTCCTAAGAGGGAAAGTACATTGCAATACAAGCCTCTCTCAAGAAATTAGAAAAATCTCAAAAAACACAAGCTAACCTTACACCTAAAGGAGCTGGAGAAAGATCAGCAAATAAAGCCTAAACCAAGCAGGAGAAGACAAATAATGAAGACTGGAGGCAATTTCAATGAAATAGAAACCAGAAGAACAGTAGAACAGATCAATGAAACTATAAGCTGGTTCCTTGAAAGAATTAATAAGATCGATAAACCTCTGGCCAGACTTATGCAAAAGAAAAGAGAAAACACCCAAATTGCTAAATTCATGAATGAAAGGAGAGAGATCATGACCAATACCAATGAAATACCAACAATCTTAAGAATATATTATGCGCAACTATATGGCAACAAATTAAGCAATCTGGAAGAAATGGATGCATATCTAGGAACCTATAAACTACCAAAACTGAAACAGGAAGAAGTAGAAAATCTGAACAGACCCATAACCAGGAAGGAAATTGAAGAAGTATTCAAAAACCTCTGAGAAAACAAGATTTCAGGGCCAGATGGCTTCCCAGGGGAATATTTAAACACATGTTTAAATGAGGAAATAATACCTATTCTACTGAAGCTGTTTCAAAAAACAGAAATGGAAGGAAAACTTCCAAACTCATTCTTTGAGGCCAGCATTACCTTGATACCAAAACCAGAGAAAGACCCCAACAAAAAGGAGAATTACAGACCAATATCCCTGATGAATACGGATGCCAAAATACTCACCAAGATACTAGCCAATAGAATCCAAGAGTATATTAAAAGGATTATTCACCACGAACAAGTGGGACTTATTCCTGGGATGGAAGGGTGGTTCAACATTCACAAAAAAATCAACGTGATAGAGTACATTAATAAAAGAAAAGGCAAGAAACATATGATCCTCTCAATTGATGCAGAAAAAGCATTTGACAAAATACAGCATCATTTCTTGATTAAAACTCTTCAAAGAGTAGGGATAGAGGCAACATAACTCAATATCATTAAAGCTATCTACGAAAAGCCCACAGCAAATATCATTCTCAATGGGGAAAAACTGAGAGCATTTCCTATAAGGTCAGGAACATGACAGGGATGCCCGCTCTTACCACTGTTGTTCAACATAGTACAAGAAGTCCTAGCCTCAGCAATCAGAAAATAAAAATAAATAAAGGGCATTCAAATTGGAAAAGAAGAAACCAAACTCTCACTCTTCATAGATGACAGGACACTTTATGTGGAAAACAAAAAGACTCCACCCCAAAATTGCTAGAACTCATACAGGAATTGAACAACATGGCAGGATATAAAAATCAATGCACATAAATCAATTGCATTGCTATACAACAACAGTGGGACTGAAGAAAGAGAAATCAAGGAATTGATCCCATTTACAATTGCACCAAAAACCATAAGATACCTAGGAATAAAAGTAACCAAAGAGGTAAAGGATCTGTAATCTAAAAACTATAGATCACTTATAAAATAAACTGAGGAAGATACAAAGAGATGGAAAAACATTCCATGCTCATGGATTAGAAGAACTAATATTGTTAAAATATCTATGCTGCCTAGAGCAATCTACTCATTCAATGTGATCCCTGTCAAAATACCATCAACAATTTTCACAGAGCTAGAACAACCAATCCTAAAATTTGTATGGAACCAGAAAAGACCCTGAATTGCCAGGGGAATGTTGAAAAATAAAACCAAAGCTGGGGGGCATCACAATGCCTGATTTCAAGCTATATTACAAAGCTGTGACCATCAAGACAGCATGGTATTGGCACAAAAACAAACACATAGATCAATGGAACAGAAGAGAGATCAGAAACGGACCCTCAAGTCTATGGTCAACTAATCTTTGACAAAGCAGGAAAGAATATCCAATGGAAAAGGACAGTCTCTTCAATAAATGGTGCTCGGAAAATTGGACAGCCACATGCAGAAGAATGAAACTGACCATTCTCTTACATCATACACAAAGATAAATTATAAATGGATGAAAGACCTCAATGTGAGACAGGAATCCATCAAAATCCTAGAGAAGAACACAGGCAACAACCTCTTCAACCTTGGCCACAGCAAATTCTTGCAAGACATGTCTCTAAAGGCAAAGGAAACAAAAGCAAAAATGAACTATTGGGACTTCATGAAGATAGAAAGTTTCTGCACAGCAAAGGAAACAGTCAACAAAACTAAAAGGCAACCTATAGAATGGGAGAAGATATTTGAATATGACACATCACATAAAGGGCTGGTATCCAAGATCTATAACAAACTTATCAAACTCAACACCCAAAAACCAAATAATCCAGTCAAGAAAAGGGCAGAAGACATGAACAGACATTTCTCCAAAAAAGACAAAAATGGCCAACAGAGACCTGAAAAATGCTCAAGATCACTTGTCATCAGGAAAATACAAATCAAAACCATAATGAGTTACTATCTCACACCAGTCAGAATGGCTAAAATTAACAATAACAGAAGAACAACAAATGTTGGCAAGGATGCAGAGAAAGGGGAACCCTCTTACACTGTTGGTGGGACTGCAAGCTGGTACAGCCACTCTGGAAAACAGTATGGATGTTCCTCATGAAGTTAAAAATTGAGCTACCCTACGACCCAGTAATTGTACTATTAGGTACTTACCCCAAAGACAGAAATGCAGTGGGGGCACCTGCACCCCAATGTTAATAGCAGCTATGTCCACAATAGCCAAATTGTATAAAGAGCCAAGATGTTCATTGACAGATGAATGGATAAAGAAGTGGTATACATATACAATGGAATATTACTCAGCCATCAGAAAGGATGAATACTTACCATTTACATGGACATGGATGGAACTAGATGGTATTATGCTGAGCAAAATAAGTCAATCAGAGAAAGATAATTATCATATGGTTTCACTCATATGTGGATTATAAAAAACAGTGCAGAGGACTGTAGGGGAAGGGAGGGAAAACTGAGTGATAAGTCATCAGAGAGGGAGAAAAACCATGAGAGACTCTTAACTATAGGAAAGAAACAGGCTTGCTGAAAGGGAGGTCGGTGGGGGGAAGGGGTAATTGGGTGATGGGCATTAAGGAGGGCACATGATGTAATGAGCACAGGGTGTTATACGCAACTGATCAATTATTGAACACTACATCTGAAAGTAATGATGTACCATATGTTGGCTAACTGCATTAAATAAAAGAATAATAAAAATATTTTAAAAATATTTTATAGATGCTACTGACAACTGATTAATTTTCTCATGAAACATATTGTTCATGACCTGTGTTTTGAAAAATATTGCTATAGGCAATGGGAAGTTGATAAATGTGTTTGAGAGAGAACATAATAATAACCAATGCTTTAGGAAGATAGTTCTTATAGCAATGTGGATGGCATTGAATACAAGGAAGGAGAATGAAGACAGGAAAGTAATTCTATAGGTAGAATTACAAACATGCAGTTCAGTCTTGATGAAGGCATAAAATGGGGCAGTTATTGTGGAAGTGGAGGGTGGGGCAGGAATTTAACCCATATGGCAAACATAGAAACAGTAGGATTTGCTAAGAGTCAGAGACAATTTGTAAAAAAGAAAGTGTAAGCAACACTGACATTTAGGTTTCAATAGTTATATTTGGAGAATAATGGCATTAAACCAGAACCTGGACTGGGGTAGGGAGAGACAAAGTCATAAGAGTTGGCCAACTTAAGCAGCATCTGTGGAACAACCAGGTGGACAAACCCACTGCAGTGTGGGATGTATTGGGCTGAAGTTTGGAAGGAAGGTAGGGGGATAGAGATTGGGGATTTGAAGGTAATATCTGAAGTCATAAGAGTATAGCTGGTCACCCAGGAGAATGTGTAAAGAAAGAAAAAGAGAGGACCCAGAACAGAAACTTACACTTAAGGAAATCTACTTCACACCACAAAACAGGCATGTCTCTGAGATATTGTGGATTCTGTTCCAGATCACTACAATACAGTGAATATTGCAATAAAGAGAGCCAATATTTTTTTTTTGTTTCCCAGTGCATAAAAAGCTATGTTTACACTGTACTGTAGTCTATTAAGTGTACGATAGCATTATGTCTAAAAAAAGATGCCCATACATTAATTAAAAAATACTTTATTGCTAGAAAACTGCTAACCATGATGTGACCTTTTAATGAGTCATAATCTTCTAGCTAGTGGAGGGTCTTGCCTTGATCTTGGTGTCTGCTGAATGATCAGGGTGATGGTTGGCAAAAGGTGTGGTTGTTTTGTCAATTTCTTAAAATAAGACAATGAAGTTTGCCATATCAATTGACTCTTCCTTTCATGAATGATGTCTCTGTGGCATGTGATGATGTTTGATACCATTTTACCCACAGAAGTTCTTTCAAAACGAGTCAATCCTCTCAAAAGCTGCTGCTGCTTTATCAACTAATATTTATGTACTATTCCAAATCTTTTGTTGTCATTTCAACAATCTTCACAGCATCTTCACAGGAGTAGATTCCATCTCAAGAAACCACTTTCTTTGCTCATCCATGAGAAGCAACTCCTCATCTGTTGAAGTTTTATCATGAGATTGCAGCAACCCAGTTACATCTTCAGGTTCTACTTCTAATTTCAGTTCTCCTGCTATTTCTACTACATCTGCAGTTACTTCCTTCATTGAAGTCTTGAACCCCTCAAAGTCATCCATGAGGGTGCAATTAATTTCTTCCAAACTCTTGTCAATGTTGATATTTTGACTACTTCCCATAAACCATGAGTGTTCTTAATGACATCTAGAATGAACATTTTCCAGAAGGTTTTCAATTTACTTTGCCAAGATCCATCAGAGGAATCACTATCTATGGCAGCTATGCCCTTAGAAAATGTATATCTAAAAGGTGAAATTACTTCTTGATCCATAGGCTACATAATGGACTCTGTGTTAGCAGGTATGGAAACAACATTAATCTCGTTGTTTGTTTTCATCAGAGCTCTTGGATGACCAGGTATCTTGTCAGAGTAGCAATATTTTGAAAGGAATCATTTTTTTTTCTCAATAGTAGGTCTCAACAGTAGGCTTAAAATATTCAGTAAGCCATGTTGTAAACAGATGTGTTCTCATCAAGGCTTTGTTATTCTGCTTATGGACCACAGGCAGAAAAGATTCAGGATAATTCTTAAGTGCACTAGGATCTTCAGAATGGTAAATGAGCCTTGGCTTCAACTTAAAGTCACCAGCTGCATCAGCCCTTAACAAGAGAGTCAGCCTGTTTTTTGAAGCTTTGAAACTAGGTGTTGACTTCTCTCTAGCTATGAAAGTCCTAGATGGCATCTACTTCCAATATAAGGCTATTTAATTTACATTGAAAATCTGTTGTTTAGTGTACCCACCTTCATTAATTATCTTAGCTACATTTCTGGATAACTTGCTGCAGCTTCTACATCAGTGCTTGCCTTCACCTTATACTTCTGTGTTATGGAGAAGGCTTCTTAAAACTCATGAACCAACCTCTGCTAGCTTCAAACTTTTCTTCTGCAGCTTCCTCACCTCTCTCAGCCTTCACAGAAATGAAAAATGTTAGGGCCTTGCTCTGGATTAGGCTTTGGCTTAAGGGAATGTTGTGGCTTGTTTTATTTTCTAACCAGACCACTAAAACTTTCTCCATATCAGCAATAAGGCTGTTTTTCTTTCTTATTATTCACTGGAGCAGCACTTTCAACTCCTTCAAGAAATTTTCCTTTGCACTCACAACTTAGTTAACTGTTTGGCACAGGAAGCTTAGCTTTTGGCCTATCTCAGCTTTTGACTTGCCTTCCTCAATAAGTTTAATAATTTCTAGCTTTTGATTTAAAGTGAGAGATGTGTTTCTCTCACTTGAACACTTAGAGATCATTGTAGGCTTATTAATTGGCCTAATTTCAATATTGATGTGTCTCATGGAATAGGGAGGCTCAAGGAGTTGGAGAAAGATGGAAAAACAGTTGGGCAGTAGAGCAGTCAGAACAGACATTTACTGAGTAAGTCCACCATTTTATATGGGTGCAGTTCATGGCACCCTCAAACAATTACAATAGTACATCAAAGATCACTAACCACTGATCACCATAACAAATACAATAATAATGAAAAAGCTTGAAATATTACAAGAATTACCAAAATATGACATGGAGACATGAAGTGAGCAAATGCTATAGGAAAAATGTCACCCAAAATCTTGCTTGATGCAGGGTTGACACAAACCTTTAATTTGTAAAAAAAACAAAAAACAAAACAAAACAAAACACTATCTGCAAAGCACAATAAAATGAGGTACACCTGTTTATACTTCCAAAATGTGTTTTCCTTTCTTAAGCAGGGAAAACTCATTGTGTATAGATATGTGTGCACCAGGGCATGGTTGGATGTAATGTGTGTGTATGAATGGAATGTGCATGATAAGGAGATATTAGTATGCATCTGGGGAGCTGGTGAAGGGCTCTGGTTCATTTAGTGATGGCTGCACTCACTTTCTCTGCCTCATAGCTTCTTTTCTTCCCTCTTTTCTATCTCCTTTCTTTTGTTCTATTCTCCCTGTCCCCTTTCTACATATCTGCATGTTCCTTCACCACCAACTGAAAGCCTAACGAATGGGTTGGCAAAACAGACCAGTGTGAGATTTGGGGGCTATGTTATGAAGCACAGTATTGGGAATGTGGTTGGGATTGAGAGAAAAGACAGGGCTGGACCTGTGGTCAGAGTCAGGAGTAGGGAATGGTCTGTGGTTGGAGAATCTATTCCTGAAACATTTCCCATTTCAAATTCTGCCACTTGTATGCATGAACACTGAGTATGAATGAGTTTCTTTCTGGGCCTGGGCCTGGGGGGTCTGTCTAGCTTCCAGCTTGTCTTAATCAGGTCTTTTGATGATGTTGCCATCATCACTGCTACTTAAGCTCAGAAGTGACATTATTATTATTTTTTAACAGAAATAGGCTGCTCTGCTCATACCTTCTAGGGATTTGAGACTAGAGCAGTTAAAGAACTGTAAATAATAGTTAATGAGAGTATCAGCATTTGTTGAAATGCGTATGCCATGTGAATAGGAGGATGTATTCTCTCTTCCTTTTCTTAGCTGTGTGACCATAGATAGGTTATCTAACCTCTCTGAACCTCAGTATCATTACTGTAAAATGGGGATAATAATTCCTACCACAGATTTCCACTAGGACAATCAAATATAAATGAGCCAAGAGCTCTGAAATTAGGTGATCAACAAATGTGAGCTCCTTTCTCCAGTTCCTTCTACCCCTTCCTTTGCTCCCTCCTTCTTCCCCCCCCATACATGTTTACCCGTCCCATGTGTGAACATCAGGTATGTATTTATAGTACTTTCCCCACTTTAAATTCTTAAACCAAGTGATGTAACCTTTGTATATTACTGTAAAATTGTCTAAAGCAAGCTAATTTAAATGACTTTTGGGGCATACATATTTAGAATTGTTATGTCCTCTTGGTGGTTTGACCGTTTCTCATTATGTAATATCCCACTCTGTTCCTGGGATTTGTCTTTGCTCTGAAATCTGCTTTATCTGACATTAACATAGCTGCTCCTGGTTTCTTTTAAAGTTTCCATGGTATCTTTTCCCCTCCTTTTACTCTCAGCTTACCTATATCATTATATTTGAAGTGCATTTATTTATAGATAGTATATAGTTGGATTGTTTTCTTTTTAAATCCACTCTTTCACATTGGTGTCTAGACCATTTATATGTACAAAATTATTGATATGTTAAGGCTCAGCCTGCCATTTTAGTTACCTGTTTGTTCTATCTGGTTTTAGTTTTTGTTCTTTTTGTTTTTGTTTTTTTGTTTTTTGTTTTGTCCTGCTTTCCTGTGGGTGACTTGAACATTTTTTAAATTCCATTTTGATTTATCTATAATGTTTTTGAGTGTATCCCTTTGTACAGCTTTTTTAGTGTTTCTTCTCATTATTACATTATGTATACATAATTTATCACAGTCATCTAATGTCATCATTGTATCAGCTCAAGTGAAATATAAACCTCACCTCCCTTTACACTCCCCTATTTGTGACATGAATGTCTTAAGTGTTTACATACACTGAGAACTGCATGAGACAGTGTGATAAATTTTGATCAAATCATCAAGCATAATTCAGACAACTCAAGAGGAAAAGACTTCTCTTGTATTTACCCATGCTTTTGCTCACTGTATTCTTCCTTGCAAAATTCCTTTTATTGTTTGTTTTGTGTTTGAAGAACTTACTTTAGTCATTCTTATAAGGTAGACCTCCTATTGGTAAATTCCCTGCTTCAATTCACTTTAAAATGTCTTGATTAATCCTTTTATTCATGTAGGATATTATCACTGGACATAGGATTTGGGGTTTCATTTGGGATTTTATTCAGGATTCATGATTCTCTTCTTTCAGCACTTGGAAAATGTGTCACTTTCTGCTAGGGCCTCATCAGTGTCTGACGAGAAATCTGTTGTCTTCTAAATTTTTTCCCCTGAAGGTATAGGTAAAGTGTTGTTTCTCTTTGGTTGCTTTCTAGATCTTTCCTTTGCCTTTGTTTTCAGAAGGTTGATTATGATGTGTCTTGGTGTGAATTTCTTCACATTTATCCTGATGGTGTTTGTTTTGCTTGTTGAATCTGGAGGTTCATGTCCTTTGCTCAATTTGGGAAGTTTTACCCACTATTTCTTTAAGTACTTTCCTAGTCCTGAATTTTTCTCCTCTCTTCCTGAGATTCTGTTGACATAAATGTTAGATCTTTTGTTATAGTCCCACAGGCCTGGAGGCTCTGCTTAATTCTTTCTTTTTTCTTATTTTTTTGGAATCTAATTTTCCTTCGTTCAGATTGTGAGATTTCTACTGTTTGATGTTTAAGTTGTCTTATTTTTTTTCCTATCTTCTCCATCTTGCTGTGGAGCCCATCCACTCAGTTTGTATAATTTTTTTTGGCTATTGTATTTTTTCAGTTCACAAATTTCTATTTGGTTCTCCTTTATGTTTTATATAACCTTGCTAAGACTTTCTATTTATATCCTGAGATATTTGATTTTATCATTTAAGTGTGTTGCAATCACTTAGTGAATACTTCAAAATCTTTGTAAGATAATTCTAACATCTGTGTCATCTCAATGTTCACAAGGGTTTACTTTCTCTTGTCATTTAAATTGATAATCTTGGTATGGCAAGTGATTTTTCTAAAAATTATATTTGGACAATGGATCTCTTTTAAAACTTTTGGTTATGCAGACCTGACATGTTCCTTTTGCAGCAAGTGAGCAGTTTAAGTCCAGGTTCTCCACTGGGTCTCTGGTTGACCTCCAGGTTTGCAAGGGGCTCCTTGTTACTGCTGGTTGCTGGTGGGAGCTCAGCCCTCTCTGTAGGCCACTGATGTAGCCATCCCAGCTAGCAGTAGGAATGCCTGACTTATAATGGTAAGGGTAAAGGCTCCCCATGTGGTCTGCACTGGGAAGGGTTACTTCCCTTTCTCCCAACTGTACCTTCTTTTGGGGTGGGAAAGAGGTTTCTTTAAAATCCAGTAAGAACAGAAATCTAGGCTCTTCACTTGCAGGCCTAAGCTTCTTATTAGCTATATTGTTATTATGATAGCTGGCCTTCTGACACACCAAAGTATCTCACTCCTTATTTCCTTATGATTTTGCAGAAAAATATTGCAACATAACCGCCCACCCCCCCAGCCTTTCCTAGACCCTCTGTGGGATAGAGTGGGAAAACCAGCGCCTCTGCACACAAATTGACTGGGTTCCTGTCAAAATCTGGCATTTTCAAGCTGTTTGACTCTGGGAAAGTTACCTAAATGTTCTGACCTTCCATTTTCCCAGTTGTAATGAGGTGTAGGAAGCTCTCAGGACTCTTGCTGAAATAAGCAATAGTGGGTCAATGAACTTGGCATACCATGTGCTCAATAAATAATAGTTCCCTTCCCTTTTCACCCCAGCAGAAGTAGAGATGCAACCCCTCCAAAGGACAAAAAAGCTCAAGTGCTTCCCTATACCACCTACATGTGTGAGTTTCACCAAAGACATCAACTCCAAGGGTTAAGTCTCTTGGTCTAAAGTCTTATTTCTTAAAGAGACACACTTGATATCCACATCCTTTCCCCCAGGTTCCATGAAAGCACTAAAGGGAGACTGTCCAACCCAGGCCACCCTCAAAATGAGGGTGGAAGCTGGGGCCGGCGAGGGGGACTGGTTCTGGCAAAGCAGAGTAGGTGAAGGAAAGCCTGGTGCGATCCCAGACAGTCTACTTGCCTGGCGATACTGTGTTCTGAGCAAGGACAACATCATCACCTTGCCAAAGCAGCGCCTGGAAGGAAAGGGTCAGTACGCAGGCAACTCCCACTTTGCTGGCCTGCCCTTCACCTCTGGCACCTTAGAGCTGCAGCTGAGTTCCCACCATCTGGCACAGCCACCGCCTCCCCCCGTCTCCATTGCTCCCATCCCCCTTACAGAGCACCGGGTAGGAGAGGAAGAAGGTGGTGAATGTGTGAATGCAAAAAATAAACACGCGCGAGTGCTTGCCGTCCTACCAGTCCCAGCCTGCCGGATACTTCTGCACCCCCAGCTCTCAGTCCCTGGCGGCCACCACCAGCCCCAGTGTGCTGGACTTTGCTCTCAAAAGGCTAGCCTGAGCTCTAGGTCCTGAAGTTGATCAGGAGACTGAAAAAAATCTTGACTCCGAAAGAGCAAGGAGTCACATACACCATGGAGCCAACAAACCCTAAAAAAATAATGGATCTAAGAATGCTGTCCCCCAACTACCACCCCAAGATGAAAAAAGCTGTCTTGGAACCAACACCACCACTACCACCCACCGCCCACTCCCACCCCGTCCTCCCCAACCCCCGTGTGTCTCCATCTGGCTTTCTCTCTGACATCTGGCAAGAGGTCTCTCTTGGTCAGTTTCTCCGCTAGCCTCAGTCCCGACACCTTCCAGCCTCCCTCCTATCCTTGAATTCCGTGAATGTGTTCCTTTCCCGTCCCTCTCCACAAGTAGCTTAACAATAGATACTTTCCGTAGGTAACTCAGCTCTCTCCCGCAGCGGGGTATTTTGGGGGCCTCAAGGGGTCTGAGAGGGCGCTGCAATGTTCCACTTACCTGATCTCTTTAATGCTTTCCAATTTGCACATGATTTCTTGCTCATCTGCCATGCTTTTCACTCTCAATTTCACGTCCCGAGAAATGTACAAACACACACGACCAGGGATACAATAGACACAACGTAACCACCGCCTCCGGGCATGGGGCTCTGAGCTTGTGCGGTAGGGATTCAGAGCAGCCCTGGGAGCTGTAGTCCGCAGCTCCTGGACCAGCCAGGCAGCCCAGGGACCAGCGGGACTACAACTCCCAGAAGGCCAAGCGAGACATTCCTGTTTCTCTTCCTGCTGTCACGTTTTAAATCAATTTGTCACAGATAATTATGTCAAAGGTTGTGAGGTGTTCAAGGGAACGAGGATATTCGTCTGGCCCATGCGGGAAAAATGGGAAAAAATACCCCAGAAGGCAACTGGAGAGATAAGAGACGTACTCACACCCTTCCATTCCCGGGGCCCTTATGCCTACCCCCTCCCCAAAGATAACCAGGAGTCCCTAATTAGTGGACGCTTTCTCGCTGGAGAGAAACCCTGCAGAAGAATTCTCTTTTGAGATGTTGAATGCTCTGGCTGCTGCAGGGGAATTAGTGGCTTTGGCATTCAGATGGAGATGAGGGGGGTGGGATTAGAGAAGAGGCGGGGGAGGAAGGAGGGAGCAGCTGCTAAAGCTGGGGGAATGGGGGAGTGACCTAGTTCCTTCCAGCCCTCCATTCATTCTAAAAACAGTTACTGAGCTCAGATCTTTTTATTCTTTTTTTTTAATTCAAATTGGTGTAGTGTTTAATGATTTATTAGTTGTATATAACACCCAGTGCTCATCAGATCAGGTGCCCTCCTTAATGCCAATTACCCAGTTACCCCATCCTCCCACCCACCTCCCTTTCCGCAACCCTCAGTTTGTTTCCCAGAGTCAAGAGTCTCTCATGGTTTGTCTCCCTCTCTGATTTCTTCCCATTTAGTTTTCCCACCCTTCCACTATGATCCTCTGTGCTGTTTCTTATATTCCACATATGAGTGAAACCATATGATAATTGTCTTTCTCTGATTGACTTATTTCACTTAGCATAATCCCCTCCAGTTCCATCCATGGCGATGCAAATGGTAGGTATTCATCCTTTCAGATGGCTGAGTAATATTCCATTGTATATATAAACCACATCTTCTTTATCCATTCATCTGTTGAAGGACATCTCAGCTCCTTCCACAGTTTGGCTATTGTGGACAGATTTTGCCAGTCAATGAAAGAGGTACTGGTGGGGGGGAGGTCACTGGGTGAGGCAAAAATAAATAAAAACAAGTCCTTGGCTTTGAGGAACGGGAGACTGTAAGGTGGCCCATTAATTATAGTGCAGTATTCTATCATAATACAGGAATGGATAAGGTGTAACCTGAGCAGAGAAGATGTAAATAGGTCTCAAAAAGTGACTGAGAATTTGCCAGACAATTGAGGAGGATGGACTTTCCAGGAGAGGGCACAACAGATATAGGAAGGAAAGGAAAAGTGGGCCATGGTGTCGAGGTATAAGGTTCATAACATGGCATGTGGAGATGGGAAAGAGGAGTGGGAAAAGTATGTAGAAAAGGTAGGTTGGAGCAAGAATGTGAAAGACCTTGAATGTCACACTAAAGAATTTGGACTTAATCATATAGCCACACATTTATTCAATATACATTTATTAAATGCTTACTGTGTGCCAAATAATGCCAAATTATTTTATGTTTCAAAGCATGGGAGTAATAAGATTGCAGGGATTTCTTAGGAAGGTGACTCTAGGGGCAAAGTGGAAAATGATTTAGAGGCGATGAGAGTATGTGAGAAATAGTTACTCTCAGAGCACAGGCCCAGAGAGCTGGGCTTCAGACAAAAAGAGGAATTTGGTTCACTCCCAACTAAAGTGAATCAGAACTCTCTCTGAGCTTGTTATTTCTTTTTCTGGGCCTCAGTTTTCTCATTTGAAAAATGAACCTATTTAGCCCCACTTTAAGGGCTTGTTGTGAGTACTCAATGAAAACATCCCCAATGGTGCAGAATACAGGGCTTGATATTTTTTAGGTGCTAGAGAAAAGTTAGTGGAATATAAATCTCAGGACATTCTGGGAATGTCCACACTGATTTAAAGAGTTCTCTAGGGAAAAAAATAAAGCCCTTCTCTTCTTTGGATCCCAGACATACCTTTCACAACCAGGAAATTCTCAAGGTGTTGTCTAATACTTTTTTCATGGTCTTGAAGATCCCTGTCATGTAGTGCTACTAGCAAGCATTTGAAGACTATACAGTTAGTTGGTCACAAAGACTGTGGGTCTGAGCTACCCTACCATAGAGTCCAGAGGCAAGAATTGGCCCAGCCCTGTCTTATAAGAGGAGGGTAAAGGGAACAAGTCCGTGTAAATGTCTGGCCTGTATCAGCTACTGTGCTGAGAGGTGCATGTGCAGTCCCTTATTTGATCTTCACAACCACTATGAAGGTGGTAAGTAGATTCATCCCCTTTGACAAGGAAGAAAACTGACTCATATAAGGAAAGTGGCTTGGCCCAAGGCCACATGTTAAGTTACAAAGCTAGAGCCTGGGCTCAGGTTGGACCAAGTTAGTTGGAGATTAAAAAGGGTGTATGTATGAAAAAATATGGAGATCAAAAGTAAAATGGGGTCTTAGATGTATGTACTTATGTCAAACATAAATTGCTTTATAATATGAGTTAACTCTGGTTTGAAGAGAAATGGAAGGTGCATTTGGTAATGTGTGGGAAGCAATTTAGGAATTTCCTTAGAGATTTTAAAACTAATGTTTCTTCTTTCACTATCCACTTACTCTTTGAATCTTAATCTTGCTCTGTTCACATATCTGGTAAGGGTCTAGATGTGGCTTTGCATCTGTTTAAATTAAATGTATTAATAGCTTCACAGTCTGATTTTGAAAGTAATTTTGCAAATATCTTGTCTTTCAAACCTCACTAAAACCAAGGAAACAGGCCAAGAGGGGCAAAGGACTTGTCCAAAGTCACCCACCCCATCTGACACAGAAACAGGACTCCTAACTCAGGACCTTGTGCTCTTCCTGTAGCCCCACATGCCTTTATCAAGCTGCTGTGGTCCCCATGGAATCCAATGTCTCTGTTACTTTAGCCAGATGGTATTCTCCAATATGGGGAGCCTACGGAGGGCCAAGTATGTCCTATGCCCCCAATCCATAGACATTAAAAGGAAATTACAGTTAATGTGGAAGGAGGGATCTTGGGAGCACCTAAAGCTTGGAAGGTTTGTGCTATGTGTAACAATCAAGGTATCCATGCAATATATGTTAAGAAACAATCAAGGAAAGGGTTCTTAAGCCTCTTAACTTCTATGAGTTTATCTTGGCTTCTTGACCTCTTTAACGACAGATATCTCACCTGCTGTTTACTGAGTTGTAAGAAACCAGGCTAGCAAGGAAGGGAAGGAAAACTTTAAAGATAAGAGAGGGGAATAGAAAGAAATTATAGCCCTCTGCCCCTTCTCCTGAAGCAGTACTTAAAACAATACCTTCAAGCCAAGCTGGTAGCCTTCCTATAGTAGGTGTTCAATAACTCTCAATTGATTAGAAGTCTGTAATGGATGAGAGAATATATAGGAGCTGTGCTAGCGGTGAGTTCTAATGCATTATTTTATTAGAAAAACTGATTGATTTGGGGTGGCGGGGAAAAACAAACTTAGTCCTATCAGGACCAACATTGTCCTTACTAGTAAGACATAGGTAAGAAGGGCAAGGAATGTTGGGGTGAATACCATTAAAATGCAAGGAATTAGCAAAGGAGAAGCCAGCCAGTTGCTTGTTGACATGATGCTTTCAGGAAGTAGATCAAGAATTAAGAGTAGAGGCCAAAATGTTTGAATTCATGTATCTTTTTCTGTGCTTCAATACTGAACTGAACAAAAAGAGGAGGCAGAGGTGCAACAACAACTTTAAATCTGAATTGCCTTTCAAAAAGTGCTGCCAAGTACTTATTAAGTTTCTCAAATCATGTTTCTTTTTTTTTTTTAAGATTTTATTTATTTGACAGAGAGAGACACAGCGAGAGAAGGAACACAAGCAGGGGGAGTGGGAGAGGGAGAAGCAGGCTTCCCACCGAGCAGGGAGCCCGATGCTGGGCTCGATCCCAGGACCCTGGGATCATGACCTGAGCTGAAGGCAGACGCTTTATGGCTGAGCCACCCAGGCACCCCTCAAATCATGTTTCTTAAGTAGCATTTCTTAGAGAAAAATGAGTCAAAGTGTTTGGGTCATTCAGCTAAAAAATATTTATTGTGTACCTATTATGTCAGGCATTATGGTGTGCAGACGAGATTCCATAATAGATATAACAAACATAGGCCCTGCCCTCAGCAAGCTTGAAGTTTTTTTGGAGAGAGACCAGTTATATTACAAAGATCACATACAAATATATAGCTATACCCAGCAATTAGGAATTGGAAGAAGTCTGGGTTCTGTGAGTAGACATAACAGGGGAACAAACTTAGTCTTGGGCAGATGGCAGGGTTATAGTCAGAGAAAATCTTCCCAAAGGAAACTAGGAAGGAAAGGAGGGAAGGAATAGAAGGCATCAAGGATTCATTCATGCAGTCAGCCTTCAAATATTTCTTGGCCACCTACTACATGCCAGACACTCTTCTAGATACTGAGGATATAGTCCTTTGCATGTATTCAGATTAATTTTTGCAACAACTCAAAGAAGTATTACTGTTATTATCCCCATTTTATAGAAGAGCAAGCTAAGGCATAGAGAAGTTAGGTAACTTTCCCAGAGTCACTCAGCTAATAAGTGGCAGAACTGAGATTTGAATTTAGACAGTTTAGCTCTGGAAGCCATGCTCCTAACCATTATGTTCTATTGTTTCCCTGAGTTTCCTGTCCTCATGAAGTTTACATTCTAGTGGGAGGAACAAGACAATAATCATGGAAAAGAAAAAAATTATAATTTTAGGTAAAGATAAAGCCAATAAACAAACTAAAAGAAGACAATGGAATTAGAGTAGTGTAATATTTTAGGTAGAATGGCCAGGGAAGGGTTCTCTTTAGAGATGACACCGAAAAGGAATTCCTGAAAAGGAATCAGTCATGCAATGATCTGAAGAAAGAGTATTCCAGGCAGAGGGAACAGCCAGTGTAATAGTCCTGAGGCAGAAACATGCTTGATCTATGAAAGAAAGTAAGCAGGACTCTGGCTGATTGAGGGGAGCCATAGTAGATTGAGGAGATAGGCAGAGATAATATTTTGTAAACCCTAGTGAGAAGTTTGGATTTTATTCTAATTACAATGGCATCCATTGAGGGTTTTAAGTAGTGGAGTCCATGATCTAGTTTTATTTTTATTTCTATTTTTATTTTTTTAAGATTTTATTTATCTGAGAGAGAGAGCTCATGTGAGCACCAGCAGGGGGAGGGGCAGAGGGACAAGCAGACCTCCCATTGGGTGTGGAGCCCAATGCGGGGCTCCATCCCAGGACCCTGAGATCATGACCTGAGCCAAAGTCAGACTGAGCCACCTAGGTGTCCCATGATCTAGTTTTTAAAGATCACTCTGACTGTTGTGAGAATAATAGATTGTATTGGGTCAAGAGTGGAAGCAGGAAAACCATTGAAAGGCTATTGCAGTTATCCAGGAAATAGATGATGGTGGCTTGGATTGGGGTAGTAACAGTAGGTATGAAGAAAAACAGACTGATTGGAAACATATTATTGGATGCAGAACTGGTATGATTCGCTCATGGACTGGATAAAGAAGTATAGAGGGAAAGATAGGGCATCTTAAATGACTCCTAGATTTTTAGAGTGGATAATAGGGTAGTGCCATTCATTGAGACAGGGAAGAATGGAAGAGAACCATAGGATATTAGATATAGAAGGGCTCCCACATGTGGCATATGGAAAAACTGAAGATCAGAAATGGTAATTGACCTGTCTGGGGTCAACCAGTAAGTTGGGAGCAGAGATAGGCAATCCCATTTTCACAGAAATGTTTATGTTCTCCATGTCTCCAATTAATCTGGCCTAATAATTCTTATAGTGTGTGTGGGGGGGGGAGGGGAGTAATTGAAAACTTACTCAAGATTCCCTCAGGAGATGGGAATTGTGGGTGATTAGCATATAATTTGCATCTGCCTACATGGATTGTGCTAGGTATTTTCCGGCAATGTTTCAGCTGAGATTCTTGCTATTTTTGATGGTTTTTTGTCACTGAATTTTCTGGCTCCTCTATCCTTTCTCACCTACCCAATGTCACTGACCTAAATCCCCCAAAAGAAAGTGCAGAGTATAAAGAAATGCTGTCAGAATAGGGAAGCTTCACTCCAAGTCTGTAAACTCTATTGTGAAAAACCCTATTATAAAAGTAGCCTAGTGAACCTCTACTGAATTTTCTTAGTAAGCATTCATCAGCTTCCTCCAGAACTAAAGGAAAAAGATACACTGACTACTGAGCCTATGACCTTGGATTTAAATCCCACCTTTCACACTGCTTCCCTGTGTCTTGGGAAAGTCCCTTCCCCTACTGGGTCTCAGTTTTCCCATCTTTAGAATGATAAGATGGCATTCTCTAATGTACCTTGGAACATAAAAGAAAATATCTAACAGAGTGTACATGCTTAAAAGCCCCATTTTCTAAGCCCAACAAGATGTGAACCTAGGGCCCTCTCTTATTTGTTTCCCTGTGTCACCCATTCCTCCAACTCCCAGTAGATGTGAGTCATTTAAGCCATCTGCCCTTGCTCTTTCCTGTTTATCCTGTTCTAAAGTATACAGTCATTCTCTCTTTCTTTGAACTTTCTCCTACGTGCTTGTTCCCACAGCACTTGTATTCTGACTAGGACAGGTGAGGAAATCATGTGGACAACTGCTTTGTTGTATTTATTTCTTAAATGTATGCAGGTTTTCTAAATCTGTATGGATTAGCTTCCATGGAGGGGCAGGGTAAGGAAGCAGGAGAGCTGTGTTGAGGGACTGGCTGCACCACTAACCAGCCAAGCACTCTCTGGGCCTCAGTTTCCTTATTTGTAAAATAACCTTACAGTAGATGATGAACTCCAGGGCCTGCTCTATTAATAACATTCTGAGATTCTATTTTTTACCACATATACTTTTAAAAATTCATCAACTTACTGGGAACATTTGCCACCATTCCTTTCCTTGTTCATTTCTCATTTACTCTGAATCATGCAAAGGAGAGAAGGAGGGAGAACTGGCTTCTCTGCCCAGCTTTACCATTAACTCTCTGTGTGACCTATGCAGGTCTGTTTCCTTCTCTATGTTTCCAACATTTCTAACACAAAATGGTTAGACTAGCTGGTCTGGTATTCTAGTTAATCACTTTGGGATTCTATGATGCTGTAATTGACTATATTTGAGGATTGCTGGGTAGACAAAAGAGCTGGATAACTATATTTGTCACTTTTCTTACTCCTTGGATATTGCCCTCCAAACACATAAGCTGGTAATGGTCAGAATTTTCCGACATGTGTGTTCACCTGTGTGTGAATATGTTTGCTGTTCTACTAAATGCTTTCATCTATATGTTTCATTTTTGCTGCAACCTGTCCTAGTTCTCATTTGGCTTCTGTGGTAGAGGAGTAGCAGGCTTGTTGCTGGGCTCCATCTATGTTGCTGCCCAGAGAGATGGTCAGAGCTATGTTCCCAGAGTGACATCATACTGAACTGTCATTCCTTCCCTTGGCTTTCAAGCCACAGCACAGCTCTTACTGCCTTTTTCTCTGAGTGCATTTCTCCTCCTTTGCTCCTTTTCTTCCCCCTGACTTCAAAATAGAAGCAATCCCCAAGGTATTGACATCAAATCTCTTCTTTTTTTCTGCTTTCTCCCTCAGGAAACTGACAACAGCCCTCCCTCTTTCTTTAATTCTTACGTCTTTAAGGATGACAAACTGCTCAGATCACCTTCAGACCCTCATTACCAAATGCCTGCTTTATATCTCCAGGACCAAGTATGGAGCTAGGCTTCTAGAAGGGCTGAATGTTACCAGGGTCCTCTCACATTTTTCTCAGTTTGGGGCACCTTGGAACCACCCATAGGTCCTTCCTCCCCCTCATACAGCTGTTTAAGGATTAAATGAAAAAAGATAAGGTTTGAAAAACACCCAGCACAGTGGCTGATACATAGTAGGCATTCAGTATCTGTTAATACATTTACTGTCCTCTCCACTTCTCCTAATTCTCAGAGTTGCTTTGTGCCCCCAAATTCAGAGAGAATTTAGTGAATAGAAATAGGAGCAGAGCATGAAAAATGATAGTTTGTCTTGATTTATGCATAAGAAGACAACGATAGAGGTTTCACTTAGAAATCTCAAAACAGAGCAGCATATAATATGAAGGTTGGAGTCATTGTCCCTCCCTGAATATAAGGCAAAAACAGCTTATATGACTGCCCCATATATCCCTTCCTTTCTTAGCACAGGTGGCAGTATGCAGAGTGCTGAGACACCCAGAATCTGCAGTCAGGCTGCATGTCTGTGCCCCAATATGTTTATTTTGTTTGACTTATGGACAAATCACTTGCTTTCTCTGAATTTTGTTCTTCTTATCTGGAAAATGTGGATAATAGTAATTATAACTACCTTTTAGAGTTGCAAAGAGAATTAAGTTGAGTTAATATTTGGAACTGGCTTAAAACCAGTTCCAGTTACTGGCATAATAAGCAATATAGAAATATTTGCTATTATAAGATGGATATATTTCAATAAACTTCTTGTCATCATCTTATTTACCACCATTGGCAGCCTAGCCCCACATCAGTCAGGTTCCCATTTTCCTCTAAATCCTAAGGATTGAAAGGAAGGATTGAGCCTATTGTAGCCATATCACCAATATGTCATAAAATTGAACATTCAAAAAATTTAAATTTCTGACATCATTTAAAAACAGAGAAATCATGGGACACCTGGGTGGCTCAGTCGGTTAAGCAACTGTCTTTGGTTCAGGTCATGATCCTGGCGTCCTGGGATTGAGCCCCAAGTTGGGCTTCCTGCTCAGTGGGGAGCCTACTTCTCCCTCTTCACCCCCCATGCCCACCCCCCATGCTTTCACTATCTCTCTCCCTCTCAAATAAATTAATATAATCTTTAAAAAAATAGAGAAATCATATTCCTGGTCCTATAAAATGGCCATCAATTTACTATACACATTGATCACATGATCTTTTATTCATGTTAATCAAATAATGTTAGATAAACCCTACATATAGTACACTGGCACATAAAAATGCATCTCAACTTTATCATAAATCAGATAAAAAATTAATACACTAACTCTATTGAAGACTAAAAATTTAATTAATATAGTTTGCTTTCTTTAAATTAAGATATGCTTTTTGGAGAATGATTTGGATGATTTGGGTTTCTTAGGGGGAAGTATTCAAGGAAGGAACAAAGGAATTCAAGAAACATTTTTTTTCTTTTCTTAATTTTATTTTATTTAAATTCTAAATTAATTAACATATAGTGTATCATTAGTTTCAGAGGTAGAGTTCAGTTATTCATCAGTTGATTATAACACCCAACGCTCATTACATCATGTGCCCTCCTTAATGCCCATCACCCAGTTACCCCATCCCCCCCACAACCCTCCAGCAACCCTCAGTTTGTTTCCTATAGTTAAGAGTCTCTTGTGGTTTGTCTCCCTCTCTGATTTTGTCTTATTTTTCCCTCCCTTCCCCATGATCCTCTGTTTTATTTCTTAAATTCCACATTGAGTGAAATCATATGCTAATTGTCTTTCTCTGATTGACATATTTCGCTTAGCATAATACTCTCTAATTCCATTCACATTATTGGAAATGGTAAGATTTCATTTTTTTTTTTTTTAAATTTTTTTATTGTTATGTTAATCCCCATACATTACATCATTAGTTTTAGATATAGTGTTCCATGATTCATTGTTTGTGCATAACACCCAGTGCTCCATGCAGAACGTGCCCTCCTCAATACCCATCACCAGGCTAACCCATCCTCCCAACCCCCTCCCCTCTAGAACCCTCAGTTTGTTTTTCAGAGTCCATCATCTCTCATGGTTCTTCTCCCCCTCCGATTTCCCCCCCCTTCATTCTTCCCCTCCTGCTACATTCTTTTTCTTCTTTTTTTCTTTCTTAACATATATTGCATTATTTGTTTCAGAGGTACAGATCTGAGATTCAACAGTCCTGCACAATTCACAGCGCTTACCAGAACACATACCCTCCCCAGTGTCCATCACCCAGTCACCCCATCCCTCCCACCCCACCCCCCACTCCAGCAACCCTCAGTTTGTTTCCTGAGATTAAGAATTCCTCATATCAGTGAGGTCATATGATACATGTCTTTCTCTGTTTGACTTATTTCGCTCAGCATAATACCCTCCAGTTCCATCCACGTCGTTGCAAATGGCAAGATCTTATTCCTTTTGATGGCTGCATAATATTCCATTGTATATATATACCACATCTTCTTTATCCATTCATCTGTTGATGGACATCTTGGCTCTTTCCACAGTTTGGCTATTGTGGACATTGCTGCTATAAACATCGGGGTGCACGTACCCCTTTGGCTCCCGACGTTTGTATCTTTGGGGTAAATACCCAGTAGTGCAATTGCTGGATCATATGGTAGCCCTATTTTCAACTTTTTGAGGAACCTCCATACTGTTTTCCAGAGTGGCTGCACCAGCTTGCATTCCCACCAACAGTGTAGGAGGGTTCCCCTTTCTCCGCATCCCCGCCAACATCTGTCCTTTCCTGACTTGTTAATTTTAGCCATTCTGACTGGTGTGAGGTGGTATCTCATTGAGGTTTTGATTTGGATTTCCCTGATGCCGAGCGATATTGAACACTTTTTCATGTGTCTGTTGGCCATTTGGATGTCTTCTTTGGAGAAATGTCTGTTCATGTCTTCTGCCCATTTCTTGATTGGATTCTTTGTTCTTTTGGTGTTGAGTTTGATGAGTTCTTTATAGATTTTGGATACTAGCCCTTTATCTGATATGTCATTTGCAAATATCTTCTCCCATTCTGTCAGTTGTCTTTTGGTTTTGTTGACTGTTTCCTTTGCTTTGCAAAAGCTTTTTATCTTGATGAAGTCCCAATAGTTCATTTTTGCCCTTGCTTCCCTTGCCTTTGGCGATGTTTCTAGGAAGAAGTTGCTGCGGCTGAGGTCGAAGAGGTTGCTGCCTGTGTTCTCCTTTAGGATTTTGATGGACTCCTGTCTCTCATTGAGGTCTTTCAACCATTTGGAGTCTATTTTTGTGTGTGGTGTAAGGAAATGGTCCAGTTTCATTCTTCTGCATGTGGCTGTCCAATTTTCCCAACACCATTTGTTGAAGAGACTGTCTTTTTTCCATTGGACATTCTTTCCTGCTTTGTCGAAGATTAGTTGACCATAGAGGTGAGGGTCCATTTCTGGGCTCTCTATTCTGTTCCATTGATCTATGTGTCTGTTTTTGTGCCAGTACCATACTGTCTTGATGATGACAGCTTTGTAGTAGAGCTGGAAGTCCGGAATTGTGATGCCGCCAGCTTTGCTTTTCTTTTTCAACATTCCTCTGGCTATGCGGGGTCTTTTCTGGTTCCATACAAATTTTAGGATTATTTGTTCCATTTCTTTGAAGAAAGTGGATGGTATTTTGATGGGGATTGCATTGAATGTGTAGATTGCTCTAGGTAGGATTGACATCTTCACAATATTTGTTCTTCCAATCCATGAGCATGGAACGTTTTTCCATTTCTTTGTGTCTTCCTCAATTTCTTTCATGAGTATTTTATAGTTTTCTGAGTACAGATCCTTTGCCTCTTTGGTTAGATTTATTCCTAGGTATCTTATGGTTTTGGGTGCAATTGTAAATGGGATCGACTCCTTAATTTCTCTTTCTTCTGACTTGTTGTTGGTGTATAGGAATGCCACTGACTTCTGTGCATTGATTTTATATCCTGCCACTTGACTGAATTCCTGTATGAGTTCTAGCAGTTTTGGGGTGGAGTCTTTGGGATTTTCCACATAAAGTATCATATCATCTGCAAAGAGTGAGAGTTTGACTTCTTCTTTGCCAATTTGGATGCCTTTGATTTCTTTTTGTTGTCTGATTGCTGTGGCTAGGACTTCCAATACTATGTTGAATAGCAGTGGTGATAGTGGACATCCCTGCCGCGTTCCTGACCTTAGGGGGAAAGCTCTCAGTTTTTCCCCATTGAGAATGATATTCGCTGTAGGTTTTTCATAGATGGCTTTTATGATATTGAGGTATGTACCCTCTATCCCTATACTCTGAAGAGTTTTGATCAAGAAAGGATGCTGTACTTTGTCAAATGCTTTTTCTGCATCTATTGAGAGGATCATATGATTCTTGTTTTTTCTTTTGTTAATGTATTGTATCACGTTGATTGATTTGCGGATGTTGAACCAACCTTGCAGCCCAGGGATAAATCCGACTTGGTCGTGGTGAATAATCCTTTTAATGTACTGTTGGATTCTATTGGCTAGTATTTTGGTGAGAATTTTTGCATCCATGTTCATCAGGGATATTGGTCTGTAATTCTCCTTTTTGATGGGGTCTTTGTCTGGTTTTGGGATCAAGGTAATGCTGGCCTCATAAAATGAGTTTGGAAGTTTTCCTTCCATTTCTATTTTTTGGAACAGTTTCAGAAGGATAGGTATTAATTCTTCTTGAAATGTTTGGTAGAATTCCCCTGGGAAGCCATCTGGCCCTGGGCTTTTGTGTTTTGGGAGATTTTTGATGACTGCTTCTATTTCCTTAGTGGTTATAGGTCTGTTCAGGTGTTCTATTTCTTCCTGGTTCAGTTTTGGTAGTTGATACATCTCAAGGAATGCATCCATTACTTCCAGGTTATCTAATTTGTTGGCATAGAGTTGCTCATAATATGTTCTTATAATTGTTTGTATTTCTTTGGTGTTGGTTGTGATTTCTCCTCTTTCATTCATGATTTTGTTGATTTGGGTCATTTCTCTTTTCTTTTTGATAAGTCTGGCCAGGGGCTTATCAATCTTGTTAATTCTTTCAAAGAACCAGCTCCTAGTTTCGTTGATCTGTTCTACTGTTCTTTTGGTTTCTATTTCATTGATTTCTGCTCTGATCTTTATTATTTCTCTTCTCCTGCTGGGTTTAGGCTTTATTTGCTGTTCTTTCTCCAGCTCCTTTAGGTGTAGGGTTAGGTTGTGTACTTGAGACCTTTCTTGTTTCTTGAGAAAGGCTTGTATTGCTATATACTTTCCTCTTAGGACTGCCTTTGCTGTATCCCAAAGATTTTGAATAGTTGTGTTTTCATTTTCATTGGTTTCCATGAATTTTTTTAATTCTTCTTTAATTTCCTGGTTGACCCATTCATTCTTCAGGAGGATGCTCTTTAGCCTCCATGTATTTGAGTTCTTTCTGACTTTCCTCTTGTGATTGAGTTCTAGTTTCAAAGCATTGTGGTCTGAAAATAGGCAGGGGATGATCCCAATCTTCTGGTACCGGTTGAGACCTGATTTATGACCTAGGATGTGATCTATTCTGGAGAATGTTCCATGGGCACTAGAGAAGAATGTGTATTCCGTTGCTTTGGGATGGAATGTTCTGAATATGTCTGTGAAGTCCATTTGGTCCAGTGTGTCATTTAAAGTCTTTATTTCCTTGTTGATCTTTTGCTTAGACGATCTGTCCATTTCAGTGAGGGGGGTGTTAAAGTCCCCCACTATTATTGTATTGTTGTCGATGTGTTTCTTTGCTTTTGTTATTAATTGCCTTATATAATTGGCTGCTCCCATGTTAGGGGCATAGATATTTACAATTGTTAGATCTTCTTGTTGAATAGACCCTTTAAGTATGATATAGTGTCCTTCCTCATCTCTTATTACATTCTTTGGTTTAAAATCTAATTTGTCTGATATAAGGATTGCCACCCCAGCTTTCTTTTGGTGTCCATTAGCATGGTAAATGGTTTTCCACCCCCTCACTTTCAATCTGGGGGTGTCTTTGGGTCTAAAATGAGTCTCTTGCAGACAGCATATCGATGGGTCTTGTTTTTTAATCCAATCTGATAGCCTGTGTCTTTTGATTGGGGCATTTAGCCCATTTACATTCAGGGTAACTATTGAAAGATAGGAGTTCAGTGCCATTGTATTGCCTGTAAAGTGACTGTTACTGTATATTGTTTGTGTTCCTTTCTGGTCTATGTTGCTTTTAGGCTCTCTCTTTGCTTAGAGGACCCCTTTCAATATTTGTTGTAGGGCTGGTTTCGTGTTTGCAAATTCCTTTAGTTTTTGTTTGTCCTGGAAGCTTTTTATCTCTCCTTCAATTTTCAATGACAGCCTAGCTGGATATAGTATTCTTGGCTGCATATTTTTCTCATTTAGTGCTCTGAATATGTCCTGCCAGTCCTTTCTGGCCTGCCAGGTCTCTGTGGATAAGTCTGTTGCCAATCTAATGTTTCTACCATTGTAGGTTACATATCTCTTCTCCCGAGCTGCTTTCAGGATTTTCTCTTTGTCTCTGAGACTCGTAAGTTTTACTATTAGATGTCGGGGTGTTGACCTATTTTTATTGATTTTGAGAGGGGTTCTCTGTGCTTCCTGGATTTTGATGCCTGTTTCCTTCCCCAAATTAGGGAAGTTCTCTGCTATAATTTGCTCCATTATACCTTCTGCCCCTCTCTCTCTTTCTTCTTCTTCTGGGATCCCAATTATTCTAATGTTGTTTCGTCTTATGGTATCATTTATCTCTCGAATTCTGCCCTCGTGATCCAGTAGTTGTTTTCTCAGCTTCTTTATTTTCCATCATTTGGTCTTCTATCTCACTGATTCTTTCTTCTGCCTCATTTATCCTAGCAGTTAGCGCCCCCATATTTGATTGCACCTCATTAATAGCCTTTTTGATTTCTACTTGGTTCGATTTTAGTTCTTTTACTTCTCCAGAAAGGGTTTCTCTAATAACTTCCATGTTTTTTTCAAGCCCAGCTAGTATCTTTAAGGTGATGATTCTGAACTCTAGATCTGACATCGTACTAATGTCCGTATTGAGTAGGTCCCTGGCAGTCGGTACCACCTCTTGTTCTTTTTGTTGAGGTGATTTTTTCCGTCTTGTCATTTTGTGCAGAGGAGAATAGATTAATGAGAGAACAAAATGCTAGCAGGGTAACAACGTCCCCAGAAAATATATTCTAAACAAATCAGAAAAGACCTGAAGCAGTGGGAAAAGAAAGGGAAAGAGAGAAAAAAGAAAAGGAAAGAAAAAAAGAAAAAAGAAAAAGATAAAGATAAAAACAAACAAAAGCAGAACAAAACAAAACAAAACAAAAACAGAATGTGATCAAATATGATCAGGCTGGATTATAGATCAGTGCCACACACTAGATTTTGGGTGTATTTTGGTCTGTTAAAAGAAAGTCCCTCCCAAAATTTTAAAGAAAGAAAAACTTATATATGTACAAAAATAAGGGTTG